>NC_048599.1:14857034-15157034 GCF_003668045.3 Cricetulus griseus
TTCAAGCTTATGCTGTAATCAGACATGCTGTCCTGTTTAAGGAGACTTTGGTAGTTACTTGGCATCTTGGAACAGCACCTGAGGGTAGCCAAGGGGTCACATGATTCAGTAACAATATCCATCTTATGCAAGGGATAACTGAGGTTCAAAATGGAACTGCCTGCTCTAGATAAAAGTCTCACTGAGAGCACTTACTGCCCTTTCAGAAGACCTGGGTCCAGTTCCCAGCACCCACATGGCAGCTCACACCACTTATGTCACTAATTCCAGGGGACATGATGCCCTCTTCTCTCCTCCATGGACACTGGACACATTTGGTGTGCATACATATATGCAGGCAAAACATTCATACACATAAAAATCGTAATCTTTTTAAAAGAAAAAGTGATATTGTTCACTTCATATACTGAAATCGAAGAAAAATGAGAAAGGACAGTGTCCCTGTAGAGCACTGTCAAAATCTGCACCAATCAGCTGCTGTGAGGATCTTTGTGAAACAATAACCCTCAGTGACCCAGGAGAAGAGACAGTAGTACCAGGATAGGAGGACAGGAGTCGTCCAGCGGACCAGGCAGGTACCTTCGGTGGGGTCCACGCATTTCTTCCCACACGCGAACATGCAGCATTTCCTGTTGTCTGGGCACTTTCTGATCCTTGTGCAGTGGCTGCTTTCTTCGATTTCACACTTTACTCTGTCTCTTGGGCATAACTCTATAGCATGAGAAGGTGTGGTCCCTTGAGGTGTTGAAGGAGATACTGTTCTCCCTTCCGGGTCCCAGGGCATCACTTCGGAGCTGAGGAAGCTTGTCTGCCCCTCAGCTGTCACTAGGACGAGGTAACCCTCAGGGTTTCACAGCACAGGCCTCAGCTCCACTGTATGACTCAGCACCTAACCCCCAGGACCTTCCCTAGCCCTCTCTCCACCACCCACAAGAGTCCCCTGCAAGAGGGACCACTCCTTTGGAACTGCTCTGATCATTTGGCTTTGTCCTTGGTTGGCCCCTGTAGCTCTCACTGTTTGCCTAGATTGTTGTCCTGAAGGTGAATGGAGCAAAGTTTGAAAAGCTTTGGTCAAGACGCCTGGGCTAAAAGCACAGAGACTGATATTGACGAAGCACTTGCCGAGCACGTGGCCTTTCTCCTTCCTCCTCGCTACACAATTCCCAGGGAGCCCTCTGTGTTCCACAGTGGACAGAGGCATCCACAGCAAGGGAGGCTCTGTGGACGTTCACAGGGCCCTGCAGCTACCAAGGAGTGGACCTGGAATTCCCACCTGTCACGTGGCCTTCGAAGAGCTCACTTCCCCAACTACCTTCTAGTGCTCAGTGTGTTTTAGCGGGTAAGGGTGACGTCTCCAACTTCACCATTGAAGGGACCCTGGAGGCTGTTCCTTAGCGCACAGGTAAGGTCCTGTGTGGACGCAGGACAGCTTTGGGGAGCTCAGTGGTGGTGAAGGGAGAGGCTCATCCCTTAAATGAAAACCCATTGGCTATTTAACCCCCAGTGTCCATTAGTGCACACTAGCCCTGGCACCTCCATGAATAATTCCTTATAATTGTGGGGACTCAACTGCCACAGACCGAGGATGCTGTGTTCACCCAGGACATCTTCCAGGATGGTGGGAAAACAATGATCCCAAGCATCTCACTCCCACCCAGGGTCCGGGGCTGCAGTGGGAAAACAGTCCCATGTGCAGCAGGTTTTGTTCTTTAGCCCCAGGAAGTTTCTTCTCTCTATGATAAGAACTGTACCCCAGTACTTACCGACAAAGAACCCCTCTGCTAGCTCAGGTTCCCAGATGCCCCACGGGAAGATGAAGGGGACCAGGAATGGCAGAAGTCCCCAGAGTCTCATTTTAGGAAGCAGTAGGCAGGCTGGAGGTCTTAAGCTGGGAGGAGCAGGTCAGTGGCTCTGGCCTCTGCTCCGTGGCTCTGTGTCCCAACCTCCTAGGAAGCACTTCTGGACAGGAGCCAGTCAAGTTCCCTCCCAGAGGCCATCAGTGGCCTAACTGTACCCACAGTGCACACTGGAGGAAAGGTCTCTGACTCTGGTCTGGGACTCTGAAATTGGAGGGTCTCTGGCTCTCTGGCCTACTAGGGAGAAGACTGCAGTTGCTTGGGGTCTTCTAGAATCTCTTGTCAAAGTTATGTGAATTCTAGAACCTTCCATTTCCTGGAGGCAGATTACAGTTTGGTGATATCCTAGTCCTTTTTCTCCGTGATTCCTCTCTTCTTCAGTGTTTTTTTCATTCCTTTTCTCTTACCCTCTTTTCCCTCCTCCATTCTTTCTTCCTTCCCTCTTTCCCTTCCTCCCTTCTCTCCACCCCTCTCTATTTCTTGAGACAGGGTCCCATCGATCCCAGGCTGGTCTCAAACTTACCACGTAGTGGAAGACTGCTTCTTCTGCATCCACCTCCCCAGTGCTGGGATTCCAGACCTGCATCACCTCACCTGGTTTACGTGGGGCTGGGGGTGGGGCTGGGGGCTTCATGCACTCGAGGCAAGCACTAGACCAATCAAGTTCAGTCCTGCCTTGGCTGCTTCTTGTCCTCAGCTCTGGCTAATTATCTGTCTTTTTACCCCGTGCCTCCTCCTCCTATTCGGCGACTCTGCCTGAGCCTTTGTCTTCTTACCCTTCAACTCCCTTTGGTTTTTCTCTCTCTTGTCTTTGGCCCACTTGCCTTCTTTTGTCACCATCCAAGGGTAAAGACTGTCAGGAGAGCACAGACCTAGGGTTCCTGGTGAGCATGTGGACAGATGATGTTGTCTCAGAGACAGGGAAGTGGTGGCTCTCAGGGCCTCTGTCACAAGAGCAGGTTAGCAGAGGCCACTGAAAGCAATGGCTCAGATTCAGCTGCAGGAGGCACCAAGTGGCTCTCTGATATTTCTGGAATATTCATTCCCTCATCTCAAATCTTGGCGCCTTAGTGAGAGAGTGGATGCAGTGTGGACACATGTGAGCAGTGCAAGGGGAGACTGAGGCAGGGACTGCTGGCTGTAGCCGGATACACTTGACTCACCCAGGACTTCATCTGAAGCTGGGAGAGACGTTTCCAAGGCATCCACTTTGAAAACTGTATAGAATTCCTCCAGATAAAATCCACCATTTTCAGGTCAACAATATGGAATCTGTCTTATTTCTTAATACATTCATTTGACTGTGGGTCATAACTACTGCTTCCAAAATGTTATCACTGTAGTCGTAAACCCTGGTTCATGAGCAATCACTCTCTAACCTTTAACCCACTCCAGCTCCTGAGACTGCTCCCCAACTTATAGATTTCCTTTTTCTTTGCCCATAGTGTGTTTTCAGTTCAGGGCCTCACACAAACAAATGCTCTACCTCTGAGCTACATTCCTAGCCCTCTTTTTCCGCTTTTTAAAAATTTTGAGACAGAGTCTCACTACCTTGCCTCAGCTGGCCTTGAATATGTAATCCTCCTGCCTCCTGAATATCTGTTACTACAGCCCTGAGTCATCATGCCCAACTCCTGTCCTGGATATTTCTTCTATATGGAGTCGTATATTAAGGTGTGGGGGTGGGGGTGGGTCAGAAAGCAATCTCGTGTGCCAGTTTTCCTCTTCATCTGGGCTTAAGGCAATCTCTTTGCAGTTTGTTGCTGTATTGTGTATTCCAGGGCAACTTCCCACGCCTTCTGAGGGTCTGGACTTAAGTCCCCATGGTGAGTGTTTTACCTGTTGCCTTCAATCTCCATTTCCCTAAGTATGCCTTCCAAAGAACCCAAGCAATGAAAGCACAGTAAGTTTTAATATCTTCGTGTGTCATGGGGAATCACAGTTAATAATATGTGCTGTAGTTTTCAAAGTTGCTGAGAGAATAGGTCTGATGTTCTCACTACATACAATGGTTATCTCAGCCAATGATATATTAATTATCTTGAATTGGCCCACAATGCACAGTCTTCACATATCTCTCTACCCTATAAAATGCACAATTATCATTTGCCCGATAAAATTTAAAATAAAAAAGGTAATGTGTAAGATGTTCCAAAAGTAAGAGCTATGTCTCAATAAAAAAAAGAAAGCACATGTTGAGAAATGAGAATTCTAAGAAAAAGAAAGATGAACTACATCTAATTGAAATCGAGAAAAAGAACAATATTATCCCAAACACTGAAAACTAAAAGACAATGTATTGTGGTAACTATATGAAGGACTTAAAAAGTAAGTTTATTGATGGCATTCCAGACACATTCTTTTCACTTGGAATCTTAATTCTAGGCTGGACAGCTAGAGGCACAGTGGCTTATCATAGGCTTGTCCCTTGAGTGAGACAATCTCTGAACCTCTGGGTCTTTATTCTACCCACCCCCACCCCCACCCCACTGCCATGTGCCATGTATGTGCATATGTATTCATGTGTATGCACAGGTTGAAAGCCAGAGGACAACCTTGGGCATTGTTCCTCAGGTGACACCCATTTTTTTTTTTTTTGGAGCAGGTCTTTCTCTGGTCTGGAACTCACCAAGTAGGCTACACATTAGTGTTAGATCTTGGACCCTGGGATCCCCTGTCTCTTCCTCCCCAGGTCTGGGATTACAAGTATATACCACATTCCTGCTCCCATCCCATGGGCTCTGGAGATTGAACTGTGTACTCAGGCTTGCAGAGCAAATGCTTTCCCCTGAGATAGTTCTTGGCAATTCTTACCCAGCTTGTCTCTGATTGGCTTCCATGGACCACATACATCCTCAAGAGAAAAGCTTAGAATTGTCCTGTTGTTTGAAACCTAGAATTTTCCGTACTTCAGTGATATATGAGAGTTAGAGACATATTTTTGTCATTGTTGTTTTGTTTGTTTTTGTTTTTCTGTGAAGGGGTTTCACTGTGTAGCCTTGACTGTCCTGGAACTCGCTATGTAGACCAGGCTCTCCTTGAACTCAGAGATCTGTTGCCTTTGCCTCCTGAGCACATGCACCACCACGCCTGGCTCAAGACATGGTTTGTCACAATTAGCTCTTGAGAGAAGAGGTGTCAGTGAGATAGTTCACAGGGGGAAGGCTTTTGTCACACAAGCTTCACAACTGGAGCTTAATCCCCAAATCCATACTTAGGAGAAGCAGAAAACCAATTGTACAAAGTTGTCCTCTGGTGCCCCCACAGGCACCCCTAGCCAATGGTAATCATAATCACAATAAAGTTAAAAGAAGATCCCTGCAGATTGCAGGTCCCTTAACTTCAGGAAGAAATATGGAATCCACACAAAATGTCCCTAAGTCCTTCTGTGTGTTGTCTGTAGGCTAAGTGTACCCTAGCATGAACAGAAACAATCTTGTCAAATCCATTTTTTCAAATGAGCGAATTGAAGCAAAACCAGACCATATTGAACTAATGAATTAATAACAGAGGCAGGACTAGTTTTTTTCATCCCTCATTATTATTGTCAGCCACCCCTTCATTTTACATTTTTTTTACTAATTTATTTTTTTCATTCCAATCCCAGTTCCCCCTCCCTCCTTACCTCCCACTCCCCCTTTCCCAACTCTTCCCATCTGCTCCATGGACAGGGTAAGCCCTCCCCCAGGAAGTCTACTAAGTCTGTCCCATCATCTAGTTGAGGCGGGGCCAAGGCACCTTTCCACCCTGCACACCCCTGTGTCTAGGCTGGGCAAGGTATTGCTCCATATAGAATGGGCTCCACTAAGTCAGTTTGTGCATTAGAGTTAGATCTTGGACCCCACTGACAGTGGCCTCATATATTATCCCAGTCACACCATTGTCACCTATATCAAGGGAGTCTAGTTTGGTCTTATGCAGGTTTCCCAGTTGTCAGACCTGAGTCAGTGATCTCTCACTAGCTCGGGTCAGCTGATTCTGTGGGTTTCCCCATCACGGTCTTGGCTCCTTTGTTCATATTATCACTCCTCCCTCACTTTGATTGTACTCCAGGAGCTTGGACTATTGGCCCATTGGTTAGTTGTGGATTTCTGCATCTGCTTCCATCTGTTTCTGGGAGAGGGTTCTAGCTTCTCTGGGGTTGTGGATTGTAGGCTGGGTATCTTTTGCTTTATGTCTGGTATCCACTTATGAGTGAGTACATACAGTATTTGTCTTTCTGGTTTTGGGTTACCTCACTTAGGATCCACCCCTTTTTTTGATACAGGGTCTCATGTAGCCCAGGCTGGACTAACCCTTTATGTAGATTTGGATTCCTGATCATGTGGGAGGCCCTGGCTCATCAGGTAAAGGCACTTACCTAAGTTCTACCCCTAGGACTCACGGAGGAAGGAGAAAACAGACTCCCAAAAGTTGTCCTCTAACCACTGTGACATGCTCACCTGCACACACACACAGACACAAGAGACACACACATTAAAAAATGTAAAAATACATAAAGGACAGGAGGAAACAAGAGGAAACTGGCACTTGAACGGGGGATTGTCTGTTTGTCAAGTTGTCTGAATTAATCATAAGATGCTACAGTTGTGTGGACCCAGAAGGAATGAGAAGAATCTCTTTGTTAACAGGTCATTGCGGGGGGGGGGGGGGGGTCTGTCTGTCTGTGTCTGTGTGTCTGTCTGTCTGTGTGTCTGTGTGTGTGCATATGTATGCCTGTGTGTGTATGTTTGGGTGTGTGTGTGTGTGTGTGTGTGTGTGTGTGTGTGTGTGTGTGTGTATGTCTGTGTGTGTGCATACATATGCCTGTGTGTGTGTATGTTTGTGTATGTGTAGGTATGTGTATATGTCTGTGTGTGTGTGCATACATATGCCTGTGTGTGTATGTTTGTGTGTGTGTGTGTGTGTGTGTGTGTGTGTGTGTGTGTGTGTGTTTATATACATGTTCCTGTGCTATTCTGAGGCACTGTACTGCTTGCCCAGGTCTCTAGACAACCTCATGCGGGCTTTCCCTGTCATCAGTGGAGCAAAGCAAGCATAGGAGAGCCACCCAGCAATTGTTCCAAAGGAAGCCCTGTGATGATTCAAGTGTGACCTCTTACCCAGAGTGAGGCAGTGGGAAAGTGACCAAGAAGGACCAGGTGCAGGACTGTGGCCAAGTATGGGGTGCCATAGAGAGTCCTGAAGTGATGACCCCAGACCTGTCTTCACTGGCTTCCTCAGACAGATCCCTCTGGCTTCCGTCTGTTTTCTCACCCATGCAGTAAGTGGGGCTGGGAACCCTCTCCTCATGACTGTGCTCCCCTCTGACATGCCTAACTCAGGTCCCTGTTCTCCCCTCACACAGGCATCTTTCCTTCCACGGCTCTGCCTGCTCCTGGAGGAGTGGAGCTCTCGTGTTGCTTCTTCTCCTCTCTTTGGAGCAGACTTCAGCATTCTACACCGTCAAAATCAAACGTGTGTCATTCTTCCTGGGAAGTGCTCTTGGGGACTGAGGGCTGGAATGAGGCAAAAGGCTAATGTTGGTTGCCAAGGGCTGGGTTCAGGGTACCAGACAGCTACCTCTGTTTCCCACTCTATGGCTTCCTTCACCTGTTTACCCCAAATCGTTTCCCTAGCTTTCCTCAATATTCGTCTTCAAACTTTTAAAATGTAATTATTCATTATGCATGATCTGGAAAAAGAGGGTACCAGGGAGGATGCTATTGCAACAGTGGAGGCAAGCATAATGGGAGACCCGTAAAGATAGACAGAGTGAGGAGAGTGGTGGGGGGACTTAAGAAGCAGAATTGACCAAATTCTGAATGGGTCCGGATCCGGGGTCAGGGGAGTAGAGGTAAGCCCTTTCTTCACTGGTGTTTCATAACTGAATTGTTGATGTGTTGAAGGGCAACACAGAGTGCAGAGTGCTTTTAGCCTGCAAGACACAGGTTCTGTGGTAAACATGCTGAAACAAAGGCTTTGGAGAGCCCCTTGAATAGCTTTTCCTTGGATAACTGGAAACAAAGGTCTTCAGCTCAAGATAGAGGATGGGCCTGGGGGAAAGATACCAGAACCAGTCAGAACCAGGGTAATGGACGAACTAAGCCAGGAAGTTCAAGAGACAGCTGAGACCAGGAAATGTACAAGAGTCCTGAGGTGTGTGCACACAAGCTAAGTGACTCAGAAGAGCTGTCCAGGGAGGAAGGAGCGCTCAAACTAACAGGCTGACAAAAGTGGGAAGAATGTACAATAACAAACCCATGCAGAGGTCTAAGGGTCCCCAGGAAGAAAGAGGAAGGCTGAAGTCCACACTAGTAAGGTGGGGTTGGACTTTATAATCTCGAAGATTCCCTGTCTATGCCTCTTGATCTCAGTGAGGTGATTCCACGTTATTTGTTTAGCTTTTCTTTCATTTAAACATAGCATCCAGATGCCTGCTTCAGCATTGCATGGGATATCACTATAAAACAGAACTGCCTAGGCCTTACTTTCTAGAGATTCTGGTTTAGTTCATAGTTCGTATTTTCTGAATGATGCACAAATGTACACTGAGGATGAGAAGAAGCAGCCTTACCTCCAGGCCATCCCTGCTGGGTATGTCAAGAGTGGCGTGAAGGGCAGGAAGCATGGCAGGGGCTACTGAAGTGAGCCTTGTAAATCCCAGACCCCACCTTTTCACTGTGGCATCCTACCTGACATAATCCTGTGATCTGAAGAAACCAGGAGGCTGACACTGACATGTGGGCCTTCTCTTCTAAAGTTGCATAGTTCAAAAATCTAGCAAGGCCCTGCCTCCTTGACTAATTCCTGATGGTAGGTGCTCAGTTTAGAGCCAAGGGGCTTCCGTGTCAGTCACTTGCTGCTATAGAACCTCTATCTGGGGTCGGAAATCTGACAGTGCATCTGGGCTCTCAGATTCTCACCAGGCTGAGAGCACTGTGCCAGTCAGGGCTGCTATTCTCATCTGGGACTCTGGGTCCTCTTCTTGTAGCATAATTATTTTCTTACAATTTTATGTCTGGGACTCTTGTTTCTATAGTGACACCTAGCTTCTAAAGACGATGCTCACTTCTGGTGCTTGCCCTTCTGCCATGGTCAAAGCTGCTGAGTTAGCATGCTGGAACCTTTCCGAAGTTTGAATGTCCCCAACCTCTCTGGCAGCCAGAAAACCCTGCTTTTAAGTGACCCTGTTGGTTGGGTGTGGCCCAGTTGGATTACCTCAATCTAAGGCTAACTGGGTTAGGACTTGAATTGCACCTACAAAGTCCTTCATAGCATGCCTAGATTAGTGCTTAATCCAATAATGAGAGGACAGCAGTATTGAAGAACAACTTTAGAATTCTGGCCACCACAAACCATGAAGCCAGGAAGTCACCCCATGGACTTGAAAGGAAAGAAGCAAGCTCGTAACCGCCCAGATTCCACCCAGCACCACACTGTAGTGAGTGTATGGTGAGCATCATCCATTCAGTTCCTATGAGCAGACTCGGAAGGTAGGGATCGACATTCTCATCTTGAAGATTGGAAACTTATGACTCAGACAATGAGAGGTAGTTTCCAATGTTACTTGTCTAGTTGCTGGTGGAGCCAAGCTAGCAAGGTGGGATCTGTCTGATGGTGGTCCTTCCTTCCTCTGCCCCACACACCATTTTTTTCTTTCTTAGAGGTAACTAGCTCAGAAAGCCCTGTAACTGAACTCAGACTGGTCCTGAGTATGCACAAGATGCCAGAGACCAAAGTCATGACTCCTGGCTCCTATACTCCTTATTAGCCTCCCTGCTGGCTTGGAGCTGGAGGGAGGAGACTTAAGCATTAAAGTCATCAGGTCACAGGCGGCTTTGTCTCCACCTAGTTACATGCATTGGAATCCAAGATGGCTTTCCTTTAGTTACCTGAGCACAAACTCCTGATTCAGCTCTGTCGTAAGGAACCAAGCATGGAGAGAGACACATGTGGAGGAACTGATTGCTGGGTAGATGGAAGGGGCTGCGGTCTTCACAGCTCACCTTTGCCGTGGGGAAAGGAGCTGAGACACTCAAGGACGTGAGCTCGGGCATCTCTTTCTTGCAGAAAAAGTGGGCGAGTGCCCCGGGAAGCGGTTGGAATGCAAAGATACGGTTCCAAGCTCATGCATAACAGACTTCAACTGTGAGGCGTATCTCAAGTGTTGTTCTTTTGCCTGTGGGAAACTGTGCATGGATCCTTATGAAGGTACTGGCATCCAGGTGGGAGGCAGAGTGCTCTAGAGGTTTCCTGCTTCTTGCTGTGTCCAGAACTGGCAAAACAATCCTCATAGATGGTAGGACCACACGCCAATGTGTATGCCTTTCTCATTCTGTAATTTAACCCTCTGTGGTTAAGTTCAAGTCATGGGTCCAAGTAGTTAATATCGATGCTAGACTTCTCTTGTATGACATTCAATCATTTACCAGTAACTAGTGCCTTTTCTGTGTCCACTATTGTTTGAGAAATGAAGCATCCATCAACCCAGATTCTTGAATCGTTTTGGACCCTTTGGTCTTTAAAGGGGCTTCCTAGAAACCCCAACATACAGGGACCAAACATTTAATAGAGATTGCTTCCTTCCTTCCTTCCTTCCTTCCTTCCTTCCTTCCTTCCTTCCTTAATTTTACAAATATCTAATTAATATATTAAGATAGGGGCCAGGCATAGTGGTGCACACCAGTAATACTAGCACTTGGGAGGCAAAGGCAGGTAGATACCTTTGAATTCCACACAGCCTGGTCTATATAGAGACTCTGTCTCAAAAAGACAAAATAAATGAATATATATACTGTAATGATAACTGCGTTCTGTTGCCGCTTTGGGGCCCCCAAATAACACATAGAGTCTTATATTAGTTTCAATGCTGCTAGCCAATGACTAGGATTTCTTATTTGCTAGCTCAGTCTTAATTATCATCCACAACTACTAATCTATATATTTTTATATGGACTTATTGAGGACACTGGCCTTATGTGTGCTCTCTTCCTGGCATCACATGGCGACCCTCTCCCTTTCCTACATTTCCCAGAATCCTCCTCTCCTAGTCCCGCCTAACTTGCTTCCCTATTGGCCAACAGTGCTCTATTTATCAAGCAATAAGACAGACATACACACAGAAGGACCTCCCAATACTATAAAGATAGTATTGGCTTTTCATATCTCAAAATTGAAATTACACAGAAGACATGAAGAAGGATATGGAAACAGGGCTTGGGTAGGTGAAGAGACCTGTGTACTGCTATATGAAAGTGTGTAAGAACCCAAGCTCTCTGTTAACTCAAAGCCATCTGAGACCAACTTTTGATTCTTTCAGCCTAAGACTACCATGAATCCACTTGCTGAACAAGTTGGGTTTATTGTTCATGGCATCACGGAGAATGTTCGTCACAGACCGCCATGAGTAATGATCTGTTTGAGCCCACCAGGGGATTTGGGTAATCCAGAGAGGGTTAGAGAAGCGAGGGTTAGCCCTAAATTGGATATTATCCCAAAATGAGTTAACTCTATAGCTGAGCATCTGTGGCTCTTATCTCCATCTATGGTCCTTATCTCCAAAGAGGATACTTAGGGTGAGGATAATGCCCTCTCAGAGCTCTAGACACTCAGGAAGAGGTATCTGCTCCAGAGTGCTTCTGTATGCTGTTTGTAATGTACTATATAAGAAACTGGTCATGCTCCAGAGAGGCTGAGAAACAGGGGGGACCCTAAGAAAGACATGCATGGTACCCTGGAGAATGGGAAGGGGACACAATCTCCTGAGCGGACTGAGAGAAAGAGAGGGGGAGAAGAGAAGGGGAGAGGAAGACATGGGGGAGCAGGAAGGTTGAGTCATTAGAGGGAGCCATTATATGTTTAAAGAGAAATCAGGCACTAGGGAAATGTCCAGAGATCTACAAGGATGACACCAACTGGCAATCTAAGCAATAGTGGAGAGGCTGCCTTAAATGCCCTTCCCCGATAATAAGATGTATGACTACCTTATATGCCATCCTAGAGCCTTCATCCAGAGACTGATATAAGCAGAAGCAGACACCCACAGCTAAACACTGAACTGAACTCCTGGAACCCAGTTGCAAAGAGGGAGGAGTGGAGCGCAAAGGGGTCAAGACAGAACTGCTGAAACCCATAGAAACAGCTGACCTGAACAAGGGGTGCTCGTGGACCCCAGACTAATGGCTGGGAGGCCAGCATGGGACTGACCCAGAGCCCCTGAACATGGGGGTCAGTGAGGAGGACTCGGCAATCTATGGGGCCTCTGGCATTAGATCAGTATTTATCCCTGGCATACGGATGGACTTTGGGAGCCCATTCCATGTGGAGGGACGCTCTCTCAGCCTGGACACATGGGGGAGGGCCTAGGCCCTGCCCCGGATGATATGACAGACTTTGAGGATATCCCATGGAGGGCCTCATCCTCCCTGGGGAGTAGAGGGGGGTGGGACAGGGAGCTGGTGGGGGGCAGGGGAGGCGGGGAGGGAGAGGAAGCTGGGATTGACATGTGAAGCAGGCTTGTTTCTAATTTAAATTTAAAAAAAAAAACAACAGTGATTGCAGAACTGCACTATGGCAAGCGTTTGCTGTAGAGCAGGACTTGGCCGTATCTTTTTAAAAGATTTGCTGATATTTTATGTGTGTGACTGTCTTGCCTGCATGTATGTTTGCTGGTGCCTGTATAGGTCAGAAGAGGGTGTCAGATCCCCTGGAACTGGAGTAATAAACAGTTGTGAGACGCCATGATGATGCTAGGAATCTTTTAAAAAGAAAATTTGGGGCCCTGGAGAGGTGGCTCAGCTGTTGAAAGCGCTTGTTGCTCTTGCAGAGAACGAGTGTTCAATTCCAGGAGATCTGTCTCCCTCTTCTGGCCTCAGCAGGTACTGCACACACAGTGCAAATACATATCTGAAATAAGAGGGGGTTAAAAGAAAAACAGCTACATTTGTTTATTTTTATTTTGTTGGGGAGGGTGTCGTGGCACATTTGTAGAAGTCAACAGACAACTTGTGGGAGTTGGTTCCTTCCTTCTTGGAGATCCAATTCAGGTCATCAGGGTTGGTGACAAATGCCGTAACTCGCTGAGCCATCTCCTTTGCCCGCCTGTCTTTTTTCACTGGCTTTTTCTGTGAGTAGAACAGTAACGGTGCAGACTGTGATGGAGGCTTGTGACTGGAGCCTGACCTCCTCTTTTCATGCTCATGCTTTACACTCGTGCTTTGTTTCTGCACCTCAGAACCCTGCATGTTGCCCCCAGTCACAGGAGACTGCCGTGACAATCTGAGCCGCTGGTATTTTGACTTTGAGAAGCAATACTGCAGGCCCTTTGTGTACAGCGGCTGTCATGGGAATGCCAACAATTTCCTCAGCAAGAATGACTGCAAGAACTCCTGCACACAGATTGGTAAGACGCGTGCCCGTAGTAGCCTGCGGTCCTTGCTTAACTACTAACTTCATACAGCATAGCTATACCCTCAGACTTTGAGGCTAAGCTGCCTTAGATCCAAACCCCAGCTCTATCACTTGCTGCTTGAGAGGCCTTCAGCCAGCTGCTTATCTTCTTGATTTTTGGCTGGGAAATAAAATGGGGATGTTAACAGTATTTACCTAGTGGAGCTGTTGTGACCAGAAATCAATATATTGTTAAAAATTGTGAGGCTGGGAAATGAAGGAAAGTAAGGAGGCCTCTGGAAGCCAGGCCGTGTCCTGAAGTGTTCCTGTGGGCTGCCCCCTCTCCGTATTCATTTTGGCATGCCTACACAAGGAAGTCTTGGGGTCAGATTGGCAAGGGGAGACATGGTCCTTCCTGCTCCAAGCCACCTCCCATTCAGAAAGGGGGCTTTCTAGTCTCCATGTTAATGCCTCCCTCCCGCCTGGTCTTGTGTTGTCTACAGGTAAACACCTAGACTCCTTGAAACTTACTTCAAAGCTCTTTAGCTTCCAAGTAGCATTGAGTAATCTCAGGAGTCCAGCCCCTCCCCCTCTTTTGGGCAATCAGGCACCTGCCTCGGACTTTCTCTTCCCAAAGGCGGGTTTTTAATACCACTATCCTGAACACTCTGATTTTCCTTGGCCCTTACTCCAGGGCTGAACCCTCCTCTACCAGCTCTCAATGTTATACTCCGGCTACCCATGACTTCTCTATTCTTGAAGTCTCCCCCAACCCCTCCAAATGAGACAATATGAAAATATGCCCATAAACATTGGCCTGTGGAACTTGAAGCCCAGCTTTAATTCTTTGGAGAAAGATGTTCCTCATCACATCAACCTGTTGAGCGTCATCCTGAGGAACCACCATCGGAGGAAGCATAGATAGGTCCATCCCAAAACCCCAGGGAGTAAGTGTAGACCTGGGAGAATGTGGTGAAGTTGAAGCCTCCAGATTCATTCTTCAGTGCAATGGTCAGTACCAATAATGTTGGGATCCAGTGTGCTATGTCAGTGCAATGGTCAGTACTGACAATGTGTGCTCTAGGGTTTATGCAACATATAATGTGGATTAAAAGCATACTCTCCTTGGTCTACTCCAAGTTTCTTTGCCTTCTCGATTCTGGAAGAGCTATCAGGTCCCTGAATTGTTGGCAGGATGTAGTGATGTTTTGTTTATGATCTACCAAATAAAGCTTGCCTGAAAATCAGAAAAGCAAAGCAACCAACCAATTGAGTTCTTACCCTCTACCGAGCTGGGGCAATCCTGTCCTCACCACGACTACAAACTGAATACCCTGTAGTCTTATCTCCACCTGCCTTACACTCCTCTCTAGTGCTGGGATTAAAGGCATGCACCACCACTGGCCAGCTTCTATTGCTAACTAGTGTGGCTGACTAAGTTTTGCACTCTGATCTTCAGGCAAGCTTTATTTGGTAGATCATACACAAAATATCACCTCAGCAGGATCTGTGCTGTCAAAGATATAAAAGGCACGACATACTGGTTCTTCATGGTGTGGCAACTTTGAATCTTCAAAATGCATGTATGTGTCAGCCGTGGAAGAGATGTGACCGACTTATTGACACTGTATTTCTGTCTTCAGTTTTATGAGGCAGGTTGACAAATACTCTATCATCAACACTTTATGTTTTGTTTGTTTGTTCTCACTGTGTAGCCCAGGCTAGCTGGGAACTTGCAGCCATTCTTCTGCCTCAGTCATGCAAGCACTGGGGTTATAGATGTGAGCCACCATATTTGGCTCCATTGCCAACACAGCAGATGAGAGAGCAGAGTTAGAACAATCCATTTAGCTGCCTTGCGATGGACAGTTGGTCGGGGTGGAGCTGAAGTTTTAACTTAATTTCTCAGCCTTGATGAATCTGAACAGCAAAGCCAAATTTATGACCTGACTTGAAAAATCTAGGACCACATGCTTCCCTTTCTGGAAGGCTCTAAAGCATCCGTGGTTCTCAACCCATAGATGAGACCCCTTTGGGGTTGCATAGCAGATATTTAAATTATGATCCATAGCAGTGGCAATGAAATAAGTTAATGGTTGGGGTCATCACAAAAGAACTGTATAAAAGGGTCGAAGCATTGGGAAGGTTGACGGCCACTGCTCTAGAGATTCATGGAGTCATGGACTCTAAGATAATTGGACAATACCTTTGAGAGTCAAACACATGAGGTGTCCTGTAATCCCAGCGCTTATGATGTAGAGGCAGAAGGATTAAGAGTTCAAGGCTGGTCTTGGCTACACAGTGAGTTCAAGACCAGCCTGGGATACGTGTGACCTTGTCTCAAAACACAGAAACTGAAACAAAAGCAAGAAAAAAAAGTTTTTAATTTCAAGTCTGAATCTGACCTGAGAAAAGGAAAGAAGGAAAGAAGGAAGGAAGGAGGAAGAGAGGGAGGGAGGAAGGGAAAAGAAGGAAGGAAGAAGGTAGAGAGAGGGGAAGGGAAGGAGGGAGAGAAGGGAGGGAAGGGAGGGAAGGGAGGGAAGGGGTCCTTCCGTGTTACCTGGGGAGGTATGCATGGGTTTTTTTTCTCTCCATTATAACTCAAAGGGAAGCTTGCACAAATCTCTGGAGCCCTTGACAGCCTGACAATGAGGACAGAGGATGGATGTCTTTACATTCATTGCAACAGGAATTCACACGTCTACCAAAGACAAACTGACAGTGTGAACATTACAAACCTGAAGATGACGGCTTTGTGTTGATTTCCCATAATTTCCTCTATTCTACAGAGATTGAGTTTATTGAGTGACAGGGCTAGGGCTTCAATGCAGGGGCTTCAGATGCCAAGCCCACTCTATGGTGCGGTGAACCCTATGGTTTTGCTCCTCCTCAGCCTACTGGAGATGGTCAGGGCAAGCATAACCAAGGTATAGAAAGTATCACCCTAAGGAGGAGAAGGAGCTTGCTGAGGGTCAGTTGGGGGTTGCTGTAGAACTCACCTTGCGTCTTGTTTCAGTGAAGAAGGGACAATGCCCATTCTTCCCTTTCCAAGTACGAATGGATTGCCCACCCTCCTGCAAGAATGACATGGATTGCCTGGAGAAGGAAAAGTGCTGTGAGTCCAGGTGTGGCTTTGTTTGCTCCAAGGCCTGGCTAGGTAAGGACCAGTAACAAACCTCCTAGAGTCTACTGGGCATATGGCGTGGATGTCATGATACCCCATGAATGGGTAAATGGTTCCTCAGAGAGTGAACTCTCTAGTTGGTCTAGGGTGGCCTGGATCTCATTATAGAATCAAGCCAGACTCAAACTTAACCAACCCCCTGCCTCAGCCTCCTGAGTACTACACCAGCACCTGGCTGGGAGGTGGAGAAATCTCTTGAACCTCAGATGACTCTTGCCCTACTCTTTGAGGGGTCTCGGGACACTTTTTTGAAAAAGGCCAGCTGTGCTCCCATGTTGACCTCCTGGCCTCTGGACCCTTGTACTGTTCTTCAAAACCTCTCTTGGCTTACTTAGTCTGAGTCTTCATCCTTCTGTGACTGAAAATAGATGGTCCAGTGGTAAGTGTGAGCATGTACACACACATGTACACACACACACACACACACACACACACACACACACACACACACACACCCATTAGGTATAACCTGCATCCTGAAGGAGGAGAAATACAGCAACCCAAAAAGAACCTGCTGCTGGGACTGGGAGAAAAATCTCCACAGAGTAGCAAATTTAAGACGTTTTTATCTGAGGGATTTCAGGGGAAGAATGGACCAAGCCTATGATTTGCTTGATGATAGCTCTCTTTACTCTCTCATGATAAAATCTCCCAATTTCTGCCGTATTGAATTCTGTCAGTTTTTCTCATTTTGCCATTCTGCTCATTACTGCTCACAGTAATTTCAGCCATGAAGCCATTCTGCTAGTTTCTTCTAACTTCTGCTGTTCTACTAATTTCTTCTTCCAGTTTCTCCTTTCTCCACAGCTTATAAAGACCCACAAAATCATTCAATCATCTGAAAGTCACATATGATTTCTTAAGTAAATGATAATAAACAGAGTCCTCTCCACAGTTTTAAGCAATAAATCCAGATTAATTGTCACATAGCAAAAAGGATCTTTTCTTTCAGTTAAACTCACTAATTAGTGGGCTGCAACCTGAAGCTGCAAAAACAGGAGTCTGTCTGCTGTCTAATCTATAGAGGTATTCTCTGTTTGTTTTTCGAGACAGGGTTTCCCTGTGGGACAGTCCTGGCTGTCCTAGAACTCACTCTGTAGACCAGGCTGACCTCCAACTCACTGAGATCCTCCTGCCTCTGCCTCCCAAGTGCTGGGATTAAAGGTGTGTGACACCACTGCCCAGCTATAGTCTTATAAAACTCAAATACTAAGGGGAATAAGGAATTGTGTGTTGCACCCTATACTTCTGAATGTATAAAACATCTTAAACATTTTGTGGTTAGTGGTTGCAAAGGCTGGAATTTCTTGTACTGGAGACTATTTATGAAGGGGGGGGGAGCGCAGCTCTGAGCCCAGCTGAGCCAGGCTGTGGCTGAGAAACCCCTAGCAGCACCAAGATGCAAAACGGGGTGGAGGCGAGTTCACGAGTACTCTCCAAAGCACAGTGACATTAAAAAGCATTTTAAATCTTAAGATATATTTTTCTGTCCTATGTGTAAACCTTGACCACAGAAAGAGAAGCTTGTAACTCTTTCTTGAGGCTATGAAGTTAGTTTATATTTTGTAGCTGGCCCTGGCCAGCCATGGAATCTTATCCCATGGTGTCTGAACAAAGGCCATAAAACTGAGGTTAGGAATCTGTGCAAAGAGTTAATTACTGTCCCTTGCACCTCAACTTGGTTACTTCCCGCTATTTACTTTGGCTCAACAAACCACACAGCTGGTGGCTACATGTCCTTGTAAATAAGATTGTATTTTTCTGTGAATATTTTATCTTAAAATCCAATTAGCAAAGCACCTTGTCAGATCTAAAGTTAAAGTTTTCTATCAGTTGATAGTGTGCAGCTCTCTTGGCAGCTGGGGAAATCACAGCTGTTTTCATAAGCTGTGCTCTAGGACAACTCTTAATGGAAACTGATAACTCCTAACTTGGACAGCATCTCTTTGTATTTATTTTACTCATTAAAACTGCATAGGCTAATAATATTAACATCAATTGGACAAAACAACTAAGGAAGAATAATCTTCTTGACAATCCACAGATGGAATGTCCAGTAGATGGAGAATGTACTCATACAATACACACAAAATATATACAGGTTGTGGAAAGGTATGCAAATTAGCCCATGTGTAAAATTACAGTCAGAAGCAACAAATATTCTGGAATCTGTGTATCTCATAGACTTTGCACATGAGTTTCTCTCCATCAGAAGTTAATTCTGGTGGGCTGACACGTTGAATATCAATGGTTATGTCCTGTAATAAATGATAAACACTCTCAGCAGGGAAAGATTGTTAATGCTTCTGAAGCAAATGTCTGCCCCTGGTTTCTAAGCCTGGAAATACATTTAAGTCACAGCAGAATGACAAGAGTCCTTCTGCCTTTCTTCAAGGCTTTGAGCACCGGATAGTCTTCAATCCCCATTGTTTATAAGACGGGAGTTCTGAGGGCCTTCTGAAACTTCTCCCACCTCTACTGCTCTGGGACTGTATAACTCAAGTCCACTAATTATGCAGGGGAGGGGGAATCCTATCATTTACATAATTGCATATGACCTTTCTTGATGATCTTCAAGTTATTCACAGAGAGTTGGCACTGCCTCCTCCACTCTCTTGTTAACTGTAGAAGAAAGGGAAGAGATTTAGTTACAATAAACCCTGGGTTGGGGGGAACCTATGCAAGCATGAGAACCTGAATGTGGAAAAGCCATGACCCCAGTGCTGCCCGGTGGAGACAAGGGGATCCCAGGGGCTCAGTGACCAGCCAGTAGAACTGAAGTGGGGAGTTTTGGGTTCAGTGAGAGATTTTGTCTTAAAAAAATAGAGAATTGGTTGATTGGGGAAAGACATTTTAATGCCAATCTCTAGTCTCCACACACCTGTACAAGCAAGCACACCTGTGTACACACATGCACACACACACACACACACACACACACACACACACACACACACACAGAATTAAAAACATTATCTGGGTTTCCAAACTTATGTCATATTATTTCAAAGTCAAGTGTGCATTTTTGCTTCACACAGTTAAAACAGGTTTTTGCCCAAGAAAGCCCATGATGTGTATGAAAATCGACAAGCCCAAGTGCTTGCAGGACAATGACTGTCCCCTGGATGAGAAGTGCTGCTCACGCTGTGGACTGAAGTGCTTGGATCCCAGACACTGAACCGTAAGTGGAAAAAAGTACCATTGTCAGAATAATGAATTACGAGTAGCATAATATAAAGCTATCACTTCTTCTAGTCCAACTACCTTGACAGATGATGGCGCCCCATAGGCTTGCTGTGGTTTAAAGACATCTGTGTTTAAGTTTTACTTTTATTTATGTGTGACCACATGTGAGTATACAGAGATTTGTTTAAAGACATCTATGTTTAAGTTTTACTTTTATTTATGTGTGAGCATATGTGAGTATACAGAGATTTGTTTAAAGACATCTATGTTTAAGTTTTACTTTTATTTATGTGTGAGCATATGTGAGTATACAGAGATTTGTTTAAAGACATCTATGTTTAAGTTTTACTTTTATTTATGTGTGAGCATATGTGAGTATACAGAGATTTGTGTGAGAATGCAACAAAAGTGTCAGATTCCCTGGGAGGGAGCTACAGATGCTTATGAGCAGCGGGAACCAAACTTGCCCTGCAAGCAGCAGAATCTAAGATAGATTCCCAGAACCTAGGTAAATTTGGGGGGGGTGTAGAAGAATGTGCTTATAATCCCAGAGCTGGGGAGACAGAGAGAGGGATCTACGGGGATCACCAGCTGGCTTAATCATTGAGCTCCAGTTCCATGAGAGACCTTGTCTAAAAAACAAGGCAGAGGAACCCAAGGAACAACACCCAAACTTTGCATCTGACCTCTATACATGTGTGCACATGTGTACACAAACACCAGCACACATAGATTTACCTGCAGACACACGTACCTGCACATATATACACACAAGCATGTGCACATGAAATACACAACCACATCCTCATGACCAGGAAAGGATGCAGGAACCTTCCAGCTGGGCTTGATGGCACACCCAGCCTGACACTCAGAAGGTTGAGGCAGGAGGATTGAGATACAAGGCTAAGTCAGCCTGGTCTGCATTGCAAGTCCCAGGCCATCTAAGAAGACTGAGAATCCAGGGAGACCTTGTTTCAAACAAAACAAAACAAAAACAAAAACAAAAACAAAAACAAAACAAAACAAAACAGAAAACAGGCTGGAGAAAGACAGCTCAGTGGGCAAAGGTGCCTGCTGCCAGGATGACCTGAGGTTGATGCCTGGGATCCACGTGATGGAAGGAGAGAACCAACTCCTGACAGTTGTTCTTTGACCTTCACACACACTCCATCATCAAAGAGAAGCCAGGGCAGGAACTCAGTGAAGGAACCTGGAGCGGCAGCTGAAGCGGTGGCCATGGAGGGTGCTGCTTACTGGCTTGCTTTCCACAGCTTGCTCAGCCTGCTTTCTTATATACTCTAGGAAAACCTGCCCAGGGTGGCATCACCTGCAGTGGGCTGGACCCTCTCCATCAAGCACTAATTTAAAAAATGCACTACAGGCCTGTCTACAGGCCATCTTGTAGACAAGCTGACATAAAACTAGCCAGTGAAGGCTTGGGCTTTGAATACTTGCTCCTCACTTGGTGGTGCTGATTTGGGAGACTGTAGAAGTAGGTCTCTGGGGGGAGGAGAATAGCCCAGCTTCTCATTCTAGCCTTGATCTCTGCTTCCTGACCTGCCCAGTGAACAGTCTCTGGAACCCCTGCTAGCTGCCACAGACTGACCCACTCTCCCATGCTCTGATGGGATGAAAGCCTCTAAGCAGCTAGCCAGAGCAAACCTCTGCACTCTGGGCACTTTGTCACAACGCTAATGTAACTAATGTAAGAAACTGCAATTAAATGTAGTGTGGTGGCGATACCTTTAATCCAAGCACTCAAGAGGCAGAGGCAGAGGCAGAGGCAGAGGCAGAGGCAGAGGCAGAGGCAGAGGCAGAGGCAGAGGCAGAGGCAGGAGGATCTCTATGAGTTCCACGACAGCCTGGTCTACATAGCAAGATCTAGGCCAGCTGAAGACATATAATGAGGTCTTGTCTCAAAACACAAAACAAGCAAAAGCAGGAAGGAGGGAGCCAGAGAGAGGGGGGAATATAGAGAGTGAAAGAGATGGGGGAGAGAGAAAATTTACTTAGAAGACTGAATTCCCGTCCCACTTTTTTTTCCTTCAGATTTCTGCTCTCAGCCTGGACAACAACCAAGAAGAATTATTTCCCTAATGGACAAGAGACCCTTTCATCTTTTGAATCCCCTTGGGACGAGGCCCCAATGACCTTCCTCACACTTGGTGACACAACCGTCTAGCTGGCGCTTTGCTTGACTCCTTTGACTGCACCCGTGGAATTTGACTGTGCCGCTGCCATGCATGGTGTGCCTGTCCAAGTGGTCCTGGGACTTTTCCAACTCACTGGTCACCACGGTCTGGGCTTGAGCCAGAAGTACATGGTAGTGCCTGCTCCACAGTTGCCGTCTTGCCCAGACACCAGGCTGCCTTCACAGCTGCAGGTTCTGCGGCAGAGTGCAGGGACACGAGGCCCTGAGTGCCTTCACAGCTGCAGGTTCTGCGGCAGAGTGCAGGGACACGAGGCCCTGAGTCGTCTTATGCTCTAACTCTTCTTGCAGTTCCCCGAGGAGCCCGTCCCGGCCTGTACCCAGAACCCCTCAGCTTCCTTGTTCACTCTGCCCCACGCCATTGCCAGACGCATGGTGTACACTTCTGACAATCATCCTCACACCCTTGCCACTGGGCCTGGCTTCTAGCCGCTGAATTCTTCACCCTACAGTCTGCCCATTGTCTCTGCCCGTTCCTTCCCCTGTGAATTTAAGTCTTCTATGTTTTCCTAAAATTTATCCATTTTGCTCTACATTCCAAATATAACATAATATATAATATATGATTATATATTATAATATATAATAATAGGATGTATAATATAAATTACTATATGTAATTTCATATCTTTAACTTTGGTTAATGTTTTGACTCATGCCGCCATCCCAACCACTCATCTGCCCACTAAATACTCAATCCTCTTACTCACGTGGCCAATCTCTCACCATCTACCAGGTCCCCAATCTCAGCCTTTAATCCATCTACTGAGTATTTGCCTCCTCTCTCTCTCTCTCTCTACTCTTTCATAACCTTCTTAGTTATTCATCATTTCTGCATCTACCCAAACTCAATCAATCCTCTTACCAATCCGCAAGCCAACCTTGCAAAAACACAACCTCCATCAATAATCCTACCCCCCCCCACTGCTATTATGTGTGGAATCTTTAATGTTCCCCAAAAGCTAGCATGTCAAATGAAGCCCTGGTCACTTGACGCTGTTGGGAAGCCTTAGGAGGTGAGAATCTACTTGGAAGAATAAGGCTATCGAAAGCATTCCCTTCAGGGATGTACTGATACTACTGTCCCCTTCTTCCTGCTTTGCAGCTGCCATGAGAAGAAGGAAGTGGGCAGCTTTCTTTGCTCCACCACACATTTCCCCCATGATCATCTGCCTCCAGACAGGCTCAAATCAATGAGTCCAACTGAAACAGTGAAAATAAAGTTTCCTTTTTAAAATTTACAAATATTTTATTTAGAATGTGTATGCAAGTGCGCGCGCGCACACACACACACACACACACACACACACACACACACACACACACACACCATAGATACATGTGGAGTACAGAGCACAACATTCAGGCATCAGTTCCTTCTACCATGTGGGTCCTGAGGACCAATTTGAGGTCATCAGGCCTAGCAGCAGGGACTTTTATAAACTGAGCCATCTCACAAACCCAAATTTCCCTTCTCTTAAGTTGAATATGTTAAATATTTTATCACAACAACAAAAAGCTGACCAACCTTATATTCTGTTCAGTCTACTTCATCTAGTTTTTCTTCCATCCAACCATCCATAATCCATCATCCAGATCCTCATCATCCATCCTCATCATCCAGATAACCCCCATTCCTCTCCTCTTTCTACTCATCCACCGTCCTCCCAGCTGTCATTTTACTAGACACCACCCACCTGTGTGTCTGCTTACATACCTACCAGCTGCCCTGCCATTCTTGCTCCAACAGAAAAATATACTGAGAGTTTATTTTGAACTTCTTCATGCTTTAGGGACCAGTTGTTAGACATTGACCTGTTTAGGGAATCTCAGGACATATTTGGGAGAACAGACGTGCAGGTTAGCAACTCAGTTAGATGCACTGGGAACAATGCAGGGAGTGCTACTCTGAAGAAGCATGAGTTGCTAGATACAGGTTCTCCCTGAATCATTCCTTCTGAGCAGAAGATTTGTCCTAGAACAGAGGTCTAGGGAGGCCATGACCTTCAATGAGAGAAGAAGGAAAGCAAGGCATGGACCCAGATGTGTCCTAACCAGCTTGTTCCACCAATTAAGTTAGAAGGAGCCCAAACCCAAGCTACAACCTAGACCCCAAAGATGTAAATTTCAAGTCACTTGTTTGGAAAATGGCACTTACATGTGTTGTCATGCAACTCAGACAGGTCAGACAGAATGTGGTAGAATGAATGACCAGCACATGTTTAAATTTCCCAAGAGAGTTTAAGGAAGAAGGCAGACTTAGCCAGGGGGTCTGGGGACTTTGGGAAGCTTGTCGACTGTGCATCATCAGCCTGTCTCTATGGCAACGCATCACTTTGTTCCCTGCGGGTTAGCACTGGAATCCTTACCTTCAAGTCTACAGAGTATTATCCACATCACCATGAGAAGGCTCCCTAGTGGCCTCTGGTGGAGGCTCCCTTCTACCCTGGAATTCTGCTTCTCATACTCATTGGATGACACTTGTCACGGTCCTCACTTCTCCGGCTCCCATAATCCCTGTCTACAAAATAAAATACCTCAGGGCCTTCCTGCCTAGAAACATCAGATTTTCACTTTTTCTGGCTGAGTTTGAGAGAATACAAAGGTCCAAGAAGGTCAGGCTGGCTTCAGACATCTTGGCTGTTAAGTAGAAATTCTGATTCCCAGACTGGAGACCTAAGTCAATGGGAAAGTGTTTCCTAGTCTATTCAGACCTGGGTTTGATCCCCAACACAAAAACTCAATCTATTCTTTAGCATTTTTACAGGATCATCCTTGGGTGGCATTGCAAAATTGCTGAGATGGTATTGCCATAGGGGCTCTGCCTTTGACCCTGAATTTTGTGATCATATTATCTTTAAATGATGAGACAGTGGATTCCATCTGTCTGTTGTCTGTCTCGTGAAACAAGTTGAGAACAATGACCTACATGATTTGTTAAGAACCCAGCCAAAGAAAGCAGAAACCCTATTGTTTACATTGCCCTTCACAGAGTCTGTCTCCCCTCTAGCCTGGGGTTGAACAGCTGATGCTATGGATTCATGCCTTAGGAAGAGCTCGGGTTTGTACCCTTCCTTTTCCAGCAGCACACTTTGAATCCAGCAGGATTGTTGACCTGGATTCCGCTGTTGTCTCTCAGATCTGAGTTTTCATTCCAGTGTCTCCTCAGGCAACAGAGTTTGTGTCACATGACGAGTCTCCTGTGGTCTGCAACATTCAACAACACTGTGACAAACACTATCAAAAGACTCTGATGTCAGCTTGATTTCCCCTGCTTTCTGTGGCAACATCTTTACTCTTTGGCCTTAATCAAAAGAACAGAGAGAGAGGGGGGGGGAGTCCAAAGAGATGATAAAGGGGAAAATGGTGGGAAGAAACTGTAGGAGAGGAAGAAGGGAACACAGAGACTGTGGGTTTCCCACGGGAGTAAACGTTAGATACTGACATGAAAAGATACCAAGACATTAAAGACACTGTCAGAGACGAGTGGAAGGGTGTGCTCATTGGCAGGGATGTTCTAGAAAGAGGTAAGTGAATGGGAAAGAGGGGATTCCACATCAACTTAATGTAGCATGGACAGTGTAGAGTATACTTTGCTCACTACTCTGGTTGACCAGAAGGCTAGCCCTATGCAGTCCAAGCAGCAAGGGTATAGTAAAATGTGGATTTTCTCCATAGATGTGGGCTGTGAATGTCATTAGCTCCACTCATGATCTCAAGAACTTAGTGTTCCCAGCAAGATATAGGTGACTGGCTTCTCTCCAGCCTACAGCCAAGGTAGAGACCATTGAGAGAATCAGCTGGGCTAAGGCAGCCAGGCATTTCCATGTTCTAGAACTACCAGCCAGGCCAGCCTCTCACCATAATGAGGCTTTCCGGATTTGTGAGCCTCCTCTTGCTATTTGGCCTGCTTGCAAATGTCCAAGGATTTAGTCTGACTGATTTTCTGTTTTCCAGTAAGTACTGGTTTTCTGTTGTTGTCTGGGAGAAAGGGAGGTTTGCTGGGAGGAAGAGACAAAGAACAATTCCTCAGGTTTAGGTTGTCTTTCTCCATGGATGTGATTTGGGAGAGGAGAGAGACACTTAGAAGGTCTCTTCTGTGTGATGTCTTTTGTGTTACTACAGGGGCCAGGGTCTGGGGAAACACTCCTTGAAGTCCCTTTGAAGAGGTGCCTTCCTTGGGGAGGTGGAGAAGAATCATGGATCCAGCATTTATGGGTTGGCCCCTCACCCCTCAAGAGAGGCAGACCCCTTTCCTGGGAGCTCTGGGGTCAGAGTTGGTGGGTTAGATACTGGTAGCCAGGCAAGCTTGAGCAAAATATTTAAATTTCATGTAGCCTCTCTGAGACTTGATTTCTTCAATTTAAAACAATTTTGACCCTACAGCTTTGTGATGAAGAGCTGAGACAGAGTTAAACTTCCTTCATAGTGACTGCTCTACAGTCATTAACTAACATTTGTTTGTATTTACTATCTCGTTTAATCCTTGTAACAGATCTACAAGGGTAAGTCCTAGTAACTCCCCTATTTTATTCTTTTAATTAAAATTTAAACATTAAAGTACGATTACATCATTTCCCCTTCCTTCCCCCTCCAGTTCCTCTCATCTACCCCCCCACCTCAACCCTCTCAAAATTATGGTTTCTTCTTCTTTAATTACTTTGTTGTTGTTGTTGTTGGTGGTGGTGTGTGTGTGTGTGTGTGTGTGTGTGTGTGTCTGTCTGTCTGTCTGTCTGTCTATCTGTCTGTCTGTCTATCCATCTGTGTCTATTTAAGTATGTGTGTGACCATAAATAAATAAATAAATACCAAGTGCTGGGTCTATTTAGTGTTTCTTGTATGTATATATCAGGGCTGACCCCTTGGTATTGGATAAGCAATTACAAGGCTCTTCCCTGGGAAACACTATTTCTCCTGCTCTCAGCACCCCCAGGTTTCATATAGCTCCTTGAACTCCCCTTTCAAAGATGAGGAAACTAGAAGACATAGAATTTAAATAATTTGCCCAGGATTACACAGCTGCCAGCATTCAACCCACCAACGATCTTCCTAAGATGATATTTTTATTAATCCATTGAGTATTTCATACAATGTATTTATCATCACGTTTATCCTCCTCCACACATTCATCCCAGTAGAGTTAGAATTCCAAAACCCAGCTGTGACTGGGAGAAGAATCACTGTACAATGTCGCCCTCTAGAGGAACTCACAAGCAGGGCTACAGCAAGACTGATGAGCTAGAGCAGCCTACAGCAAGCAGTGCTGTGAGTGAGGCGGTTTCACTCCTGAAGAGGCCTTCCCAGTGTCTTGAGGCAGTTCAGGTGATTAGGGTACGGAGGAGGTGCTCAGGATGTCTAATGCCTAGAAGCCAAGGTTGTTGCTAAAGGTCCTACAAAGCACAAGACAGTTCCCATGGTAACAGCCTAAATGTCACCTCACCAGTGGTTGGAAACTCCTGCTTCAGTGGCTGGGAGTAGACCAAGCATAGAGGTAAGAAGGTAGAGAGAGGGGGAGGTTGACGAGGTGGGGTGGTAATGTAGGAAACATGACTGAGGGAAAGGATGCCTTCAGGGCGAACACATTTGGAACACACGCTTCCCTGGACTCCCCAAACCGAAGGCCCCGAGACTCAAAGGCTGCTTCTTCCTTAGGGAGATGCCCCCGATTCAGAGAGCACTGCGAACACAAAGAGAGGGACCTGTGTACCAGGGACAAGGATTGCCAGAAAAAAGAGAAGTGCTGCGTCTTCAACTGCGGAAAGAAATGTTTAAACCCCCAACAAGGTAATACGAAGGGCTTTGAAATACCACACTCCTTGACCCAAGTGTCCTCTCCTGCCCACCCAGGCTGCCATTGCCCCAGCTCACTGAGGGCTGGTATCTAGGTAAGACTGCTGAATTTGAGGTCCTGCGGTTTAGATTCATTACAGCTCCTGATATGGTGCACGGAAGTGATGTTCTTATCCTAGCAGGTAATGTATGAGCCTCAGTTTCCCCCAAATAAATGATGGGTGCATGGGTGGGATTAAGTCGGGCTGTTTCTTGACTGTTTTTCACTGCCATGATTTTCTGAGTCCCCAAGTGGCCGTTGCCATTCTAACATATACTCACATTATCGGTGACAAGCAAAGAGATTTATCTTTCCTAGCTTTTGATGGCTAAGCAATTGCCTCTCTGCCCATATGAATCCAACTTTGTACTAGGAAACCTGCCCTGACATTCCAGACCAGAGCTGCGGTCTCAACTCTGTCCCCGCCTCTCTGGACTCCCAAAAGGTTGTCTGGGGTTTTTCATTTGTTTAGACATAGTTGCCAAGTGTTTCTGATGCCCATATTTTTAGTTCATTTGCACTGATAAAATATATAAGACAGATTAATTATGAAGAAAAGGGGTTCATTTAGGTCAGTTTTTGAGGCTAGGACCACACATCCAGCATGGACCCTCTAGGAGATGACAAGCCAAAGAGGTCACATGATCAATAGAAACCAAGAGGGACTCAGGATCCTATAATCCTTTTTGGAGGACATGTTCCGGGTGATCTAGGAGTGTCCCACTCAACCTTACTTCTTGAAGGTACCACAACCCTGTGGACTAAGGCTCTAAAACATGAGCCTTGGGGTGGGGAAACATAACCCATACACAGACCACAGTGCCTGTAATAGCACTTGACGTGTTCACTGTGGTCAGGGGCACTGCAAACGTCTCAAGGTAATCAGACTCAGAGCTGAGTTCAGAATAAAGGGCAGTAGCAGACAGGAGACTGGAAAGGGTCACCAGGAAATGACTTACAGGGAGTGAGCACGGTGCTAGTTATCGGGAAAGGCCATTGGTGTGTTCGGATCACCCAGTACCGGTCTGATGAGCTCGAAGAAAGACTCTCACCTTGA
Source organism: Cricetulus griseus (assembly GCF_003668045.3). Taxonomy (NCBI): domain Eukaryota; kingdom Metazoa; phylum Chordata; class Mammalia; order Rodentia; family Cricetidae; genus Cricetulus; species Cricetulus griseus. The sequence continues at coordinate 14,885,727 of NC_048599.1, forward strand.
ACCACGGCCTCAAAAGTCATCTTAATCCTAAGAACCATGGGCTGGAAGACAAAGCAAAAGCAATGACATGACCAACATGTATGGCCCTCCGAGCAGGAGGGGGTGACTGGAGGGACTGGGGACTTCCAGGAGAAGTAATGGATTCAACTGGAGACACAGCTCAGTGAAGCAAGAGAGAGTGACATTTGAAAAGTACCGAGGAGCCTGAGATGTGATGGTATAGCAGATCAGGCAGACAAGGTGAAATGTCAGGGGTCTCAGCTCCAGCTTTTAGCGTTGTCTTTTTTGTTTTGTTTTGTTTTTGGGGGTTTTTTGTTGTTGTTGTTGTTGTTGTTTGGTTTTTGGTTTTTGGTTTTTTGAGACAGGGTTTCTCTGTATCTTTTTGGAGGTTGTCCTGGAACTCACTCTGTAGACCAGGTTGGCCTCGAACTCACAGAGATCCACCTGCCTCTGCCTCTCGAGTGCTGGGATTAAAGGCGTGCACCACCAACGCCCGGCTTTTTAGCGTCTTTTTTAAAATCTTGAACAAATAAATATTTTTTTCTCTGTGCTTCCATTTCTTCACATGACGGAAGGACTAATGCTAGCAGCTCTTTTAGATCCCTTGGAACGCTTAGAGCAATGCCAGGCGCAGGAGAGGGCCACCTGAAGCCCATTAGTTTAAATGGCTCATCTTTCTTGCTTGAGAGCTAAACAGCAGCGACACATGTCTTCTTTGTCTCTGAAAGCATTTGGCTAATGGTGGGTTCTCGGGGATGATGTACGCAGCTCAGTCAGGCTGGCCGCCTGCTAGGAATCAGGGCCGCAAAATGAAGTCAGACACAATCCCTGCACGCTGGAGATTCATGATCCCAGGAACAAGACTTGGGGCATTTTTGAAAGAGTGATAAATGAGCACACAAGCTTCGGAAACAAGGTAGGGGAATGCAGGCTTGATTCAGGCAGCTGCCACGGTGTGGGATATGGAGTGGAGTTAAAAGAGATGTCGCAGAGGAGCTGGCTTTGAGAAAGGTTTTGAAGGAAGAATAAGCATTCTGCTAGCAAGCAACCAGGTGTGTGTGCACGCAGCGGTACGGTGATGCGGTGGAGCACGGTGTGCTGAAACGAAAACCGCCATAGCATGGGGCTTAAAGGAATTCCACAGCAGAGGAGGCCAGAGCCAGGCATGGGAGCCAAAGATGAATGGCCTGTGAGTCCCCCGACGACCTTGTAACTGAGGACGTGGCATGATCATCTTGTTTCCAAATCCATTAGCTCCTTCTCCCTGGTAACCTATGTGGCAGATGGATAGGGAAGCCAGGAATGAAGGCAGGGCGATGAGTCATCGGAGGCGGCCTCAATAGAGCGTGTGGAGACTCTGGCTTGAAGAGCCTGGCAGAGAGGTGAACTGTGAGGAGGCAGCAAGCCGCTGCTGTGGTCAAGGAGCTTAGGGTCAGCTGGAGCCTGTGTTAGCTTGCTAGTGCCACAGGAATAAAGCACCACGGCCCTCTGGCTTCAGCGATAGTAATGTGTCTTCTAACAGTTCTGCAGGCTCAGAGGAAGAGACTACGTGATAGTGAGGTTCCAGGGAGGTCAGGAGAAAATGTCATGAAGTCACTTCTCATGGGTTCTGGGATTGATCTCAGGTCCTCGGGCTAACATAGTAAGTGCCTTTATCCCCTGGCTCATGCGTGAGAACTTTATCACACATCTACTAAGTAACTGGTGGCTTGTTGGCAATCTTTGGCATCCCTGGTCCCCACCTTCAAGTCCACACAGCACCCTCCCTGCAGGTGCATCTCTGTCTGGGCTCACTCCTTTTTCAGAGGGTCCCAGTCATATTGGATTAGAAGCCCTCAGTGCTCAAATATGTAACCGCCTTAATTGATTCTATCTACAGGCTGGAGATGCAGCTCAATAACAGAGTGCTTGCCTAGCATGCATGGGGTCCCCAGTCCATTCTTAGGACCCCCAAAAAAACCCAGGGCAGGGGAGGGTGTCACCTGTGTGGTAATTCTTTTGCTTTGTTGTGACAAAATATCCAACAGAAACAACTCATGTACAAAAGGCTTCTTTTGGCTCGTGGTTTTAAAGGGTCTCTGTACACCACTATGGAAACAGCATGACCGAGTTCATGGCGTCAGAAGCACATGGTGAAGGCTCCTCAAATGGCTTCAGACCAGGAAGCAGGCAGCTTCAGGAAGCTGGGCTATGCTACAATCTTAAAAAGCCCTCCCCTAGGGACCTACTTCCTCCAGCCAGGCCCCATCTTCTAACAGGTCCCACAGCCTTCTAAAATACCATCCCCATCTGGATGAAACATGTTCAAAACCACCCGCAAGGATCCTCCTGCCTCCGGGGCTGCAGATACTCACCATACCATCTCCCGGCAAGGACGTGCAACATGGTTGTGGTTTTGAACCTCTAGAGTATGAGAGGGAAAGGGAATCTGTTCCAAATTCATTCGTGGTGGCTTTACAGTGGCTCTCGGGGAAAGGGATGGCATCGTTCTGTTTGGGGTTGCACACTGAGTTCTCCACCCTGGGCTCTCCCTGCAGACATATGCAGCCTACCAAAAGACTCTGGCTACTGCATGGCTTATTTCCCTCGCTGGTGGTACAATAAGGAAAATAGCACGTGCGAACTCTTCATCTATGGAGGCTGCCAGGGAAACAATAACAACTTCCAAACCCAAGCCATATGCCAGAACACCTGCAAAAAAAAAAGTGAGTCTTGGAGGCCCCACCTAAAATCCTCACCAGAGCTGTCCTGGGAGGTGTGGGGGTGTGGTTGGCCCGTCCCAAGGTAGCTATGCCCTTCTCAGACCTGACAGAACTAGAACTGATCAGGAATGGTTGGGGGAGGGGCGGCATTGTGAAGATGGGAAGGTATGGAGGAGTTAGCAAACAGAAGGGATTTAGGAGGGTGTGGAGGGGGATGTAGAAGAGTCCCAAAGAGACTAACTGCAAAATGATCAGAGTGTCCAGCCCCGCCTGGGCACACTGAGCAGGGAACCATCCCAGGCCATCAACTTCTTTACCTCCTTTTGCCAGCAATCCAATTCTGCTCATTTTTCCTCCAGAGAAGCTGGTCTTTGTTTGAATCGTCTTTTGCATGGGCACACAAACACCGAGTTTCACGATATTCTCATCCCTAGATGTTTGCCCTTACCTCACATTCAAGTCCCATTGACAAACCTTGCTTTGAACCTCCTCCCACGGAAAGATATAGAAACATAGCTCAGGCTCCTGCGGTAAACTGAGTCTAAGATTCTCAGCTGTATCTTGCATCTGTGTTCTCAGCAGGCCCTTCGATCTGAACAGAGAGCATGCTGGGAAAACCACCAGGATTTTGCTCCTGCTCCGAGCTCTGTGTATCCACTGGATTCTCCAGAATGGCTTCTGGTGACTGCTCTCAATATTCCAAGGCAAGGCCTTAGGTCCTCCCAACATTGAATCCCAGAATGCCATCCCTTCCCATCCATCCAGTTCCTGGCCATAATACCTCCTCTTAGGAACCATCACTAACCATGCCTCCCCGGCTCAGCTCCACCGTCAGGGGCTTCCTGTTTATTTCCATGTCGTTCTCAACTTCATTCAGTAAAGTATTTGGCTTCACCCTGTGCCTCTGAGACTGGGTGATTCACACATCTTCAGCATGGAGAGAGTGAGACATTGGTGAAGCTTCTGGCGAAATCTCTCAAGGGTATATGGATGCCACATCCTTGAAAATTGGGAAGCCCAGGGATTTTTTTTTCTCCTCTGTCTAGGGTCTGTGGGCAATGCCCTGGTTTCTGTCACAGAAACTGACTCTGGGATAAGGGAAGGGGTTAAGCAGCTTCTTTGGGAAATCCCCCAAAGAAATGCAAGCAGGCTGGGAACTGTGGCTAGTGATTCCCTGGGAGTGGGGGATGTAGACGGCAGCTGCGACTGTCGCTGTCACACCTCAACGTGCTTGATTTCCAGCCAACAACCTGCAACAGCAAGAATGTGTTCCAGCACACACTTTTTTTTTAAAGATTTTATTTATTTATTATATATACAACATTCTGCTTCCATGTATATCTGCACACCAGAAGAGGGCACCAGATCTCATTACAGATGGTTGTGAGCCACCATGTGGTTGCTGGGAATTGAACTCAGGACCTCTGGAAGAACAGTCAGTGCTCTTAACTTCTGAGCCATCTCTCCAGCCCCCCAGCACACACTTCTTTTTTTCAATCTAATTTTTTTAATTGCATTGATTTTTGAGTTCGTTGCTGCTGGTAAATTGTAACATACTCCCACTAGGTATATTTTAGGGAGTCAGATGAACCAATAAAACATGCCTCTCAATTTTCTTCATCTATCTCCAGTGACAAGGAAGTGGAGATACTGGCCCAGTGTTTGCCTTCTGGATGCCTGAGATATTAAACCCCTTACGCATGTTCCAGAATGTTCCACATGCAAGCTGCGTAGGCTCCAAGGGATCCAAAAAAATTATGGGCAGAAGTAAAGCGAAACTTTGGCACCCGACAGGATGTGATTCAACCACAAGCATGGGGAAACCAATGCAGTGTTCTGTTGTGGATGAACATACCCTGGAGGGTGGGAGCATGGCCGAGGGAGTAAAGAGCTTGCCATACAGCCATGAGGACCCAAGTTCAAATCCCCAGAATGCATAAAAAGCTAGGTAGGGTAGCACATACCTGTAATTACAGGGCTCCTACATTGAGATAGGCAGAGAAGACAGAGGAATCCCAGAAGCTTGTGGGCCAGTGGGCCTAGAGTGGAGGGGGCTGGGAGGGGATGACAGAGACCCTGCCTCAAACCAGGTGGATGAGGAAATTACATCAGAGATTGTCCTCTGATCACCACGCATAGGCCATGGAAACCTCAACACACACACATACACACACACACACACACACACACACACACACACACACACACACAGAGAACTGTATAATTCATTTATGTGAAATATCTAGAACAGGCATGATGGTTCAGGCCTGTATTCACAGATACTCAGGAAGCAGAGGCAAGAGGATTGCAGGTTCAAGGCCTGTCTGGGCATGTTAGTAAAACCCTATGTTAATTCTCAAAAAAAAAAAAAAACAGAAAAAAAAAGAAAAGAAAGGATGGAAGGAAAGAACGAAGGAAGGGCTAGGAAGGTAGCTCAGAGATAGAATGTTTATTCATGTGAGACCCTGGACTGGAGACCCACCACGGACAAAGAAAAAGAGCAGAAAAACCAATAAGATGGGAAGCAGTCATGGGGTTGGAGGCGAGAGAGTGATTGCTCATGAACTGAGTTTACAGGTAGAGTGATAAAAACATTTTGGAACCAGTAGTTATAGGTGTACTAAGAAAAGAAAGAGACAGATTCCATATCGCTGGCCTGAAAATGGTGGATTTTATCTGGAGGAATTCTATACAGTTTTCAAAGTGGATGCCTTGGAAACGTCTCTCCCAGCTTCAGATGAAGTCCTGGGTGAGTCAAGTGTATCCGGCTACAGCCAGCAGTCCCTGCTGTGTCCACACTGCATCCACTCCCTCACTAAGGCGCCAAGATTTGAGATGAGGGAATATTCCAGAAATATCAGAGAGCCACTTGGTGCCTCCTGCAGCTGAATCTGAGCCATTGCTTTTGGTGGCCTCTGCTAACCTGCTCTTGTGACAGAGGCCCTGAGAGCCACCACTTTCCTGTCTCTGAGACAACATCATCTGTCCACATGCTCACCAGGAACCCTAGGTCTGTGCTCTCCTGACAGTCTTTACCCTTGGATGGTGACAAAAGAAGGCAAGTGGGCCAAAGACAAGAGAGAGAAAAACCAAAGGGAGTTGAAGGGTAAGAAGACAGGGGCTCAGGCAGAGTCGCCGAATAGGAGGAGGAGGCACGGGGTAAAAAGACAGATAATTAGCCCAGAGCTGAGGACAAGAAGCAGCCAAGGCAGGACTGAACTTGATTGGTCTAGTGCTTGCCTCGAGTGCATGAAGCCCCCAGCCCCACCCCCAGCCCCACGTAAACCAGGTGAGGTGATGCAGGTCTGGAATCCCAGCACTGTGGAGGTGGATGCAGAAGAAGCAGTCTTCCACTACGTGGTAAGTTTGAGACCAGCCTGGGATCGATGGGACCCTGTCTCAAAAAGAAAGAGGGGCAGAAGGGGTAAGCTTGGAAGGAAGGAAAGAGGAAACAAAGGGAGGGGGAGAGTTGAAGCAAAACAGAAAAATGAGAACTTGGCATGAGGAGAAAAGAAAAACCCCAAAGACAAGGTACTGTCTGTAGTGGTGATCTTGGCTGTCAAGTAGACCCAGATGGGAAGGGGTAGCCCCAGCTGAAGGAATGTCTCCATCAGATGGACTTGTGGCCATGACTACGGGGAATTTTCTGGATTCTAACTGATGGTGGAAAACCCAGCATGCTGTGGGGAATACCATTCCTGGACAGATGACCCTGGGTTGTGGAAGGAGAGCAACTGAGCAAGTAAGAGGAAGCAAGCCAGTAAGCAGTGTTCCTCCATGGTCCCGAGTTCAGTTACCACCTCCAGCTTCCTAACTTGGCTCCCTTCCATAAGAGACTGAAACCGGTGAGTGGAGATAAACACTCTCCTCCTTAAATTGCTTTGAGTCAGGGTTAGTCTCAGCAACATAAAAGCAACCTAGAAAACTCCCAATCTCCAATCTGCCTCCAAGAAAAGAAAGGTTCTAGAATCCACATAACTTTGCTAAGAGATTCTAGAAGACCCCAAGCAAGTGCACCCCTCTCCCTAGTAGGCCAGAGAGCCAGAGAACCTCAGATTGCAGAATCCCAGACCACAAGTCAGAGACCTTTCCTCCAGTGTGCACTGTGGGTACAGTTAGGCCACTGATGGCCTCCGGGAGGGAACTTGACTGGCTCCTGTCCAGAAGTGCTTCCTAGGAGGTTGGGGCACAGAGCCACGGAGCAGAGGCCAGAGCCACTGACCTGCTCCTCCCAGCTTAAGACCTCCAGCCTGGCTACTGCTTCCTAAAATGAGACTCTGGGGACTTCTGCCATTCCTGGTCCCCTTCATCTTCCCGTGGGGCATCTGGGAACCTGAGCTAGCAGAGGGGTTCTTTGCCGGTAAGTACTGAGGTACAGTTCTTATCATAGAGAGAAGAAACTTCCTGGGGCTAAAGAACAAAACCTGCTGCACATGGGACTGTTTTCCCACTGCAGCCCCGGACCCTGGGTGGGAGTGAGATGCTTGGGATCATTGTTTTCCCACCATCCTGGAAGATGTCCTGGGTGAACACAGCATCCTCGGTCTGTGGCAGTTGAGTCCCCACAATTATAAGGAATTATTCATGGAGGTGCCAGGGCTAGTGTGCACTAAATGGACACTGGGGGTTAAATAGCCAATGGGTTTTCATTTAAGGGATGAGCCTCTCCCTTCACCACCACTGAGCTCCCCAAAGCTGTCCTGTGTCCACACAGGACCTTACCTGTGCGCTAAGGAACAGCCTCCAGGGTCCCTTCAATGGTGAAATTGGAGACGTCACCCTTACCCGCTAAAACACACTGAGCACTAGAAGGTAGTTGGGAAAGTGAGCTCTTCGAAGGCCACGTGACAGGTGGGAATTCCAGGTCCACTCCTTGGTAGCTGCAGGGCCCTGTGAACGTCCACAGAGCCTCCCTTGCTGTGGATGCCTCTGTCCACTGTGGAACACAGAGGGCTCCCTGGGAATTGTGTAGCGAGGAGGAAGGAGAAAGGCCATGTGCTCGGCAAGTGCTTCGTCAATATCAGTCTCTGTGCTTTTAGCCCAGGCGTCTTGACCAAAGCTTTTCAAACTTTGCTCCATTCACCTTCAGGACAACAATCTAGGCAAACAGTGAGAGCTACAGGGGCCAACCAAGGACAAAGCCAAATGATCAGAGCAGTTCCAAAGAGTGGTCCCTCTTGCAGGGGACTCTTGTGGGTGGTGGAGAGAGGGCTAGGGAAGGTCCTGGGGGTTAGGTGCTGAGTCATACAGTGGAGCTGAGGCCTGTGCTGTGAAACCCTGAGGGTTACCTCGTCCTAGTGACAGCTGAGGGGCAGACAAGCTTCCTCAGCTCCACAGTGATGCCCTGGGACCGGGAAGGGAGACAGTATCTCCTTCAACACCTCGAGGAACCACACCTTCTCCTGTCATAGGGTCATGCCCAAGAGTCAGAGTAAAGTGTGAAATTGAAGAAAGAAACGAATGTACAAGGCACAGACACTGTCCAGAGAAGAAGAGGTGCTGCTTGTTCAGCTGTGGGAAGAAATGCTTAGACATCAAACAAGGTACTTCTCTGACCCCCTGACTGCCATCAGCCTCCAGCTTTCTCATAGCCCCACCACCCATGAGGGCTAGTGCTGACCTATACTCTTTTCTCTTCTGCTCATATCCTTGAGCTCTACAAAAGACTGTCAAAACTATTCACCCATCTTATCAATCAACAAGTATTTAGGGGTATTAGTGACCCCGATGATGGACTCCACCTACTCACTGTGGCCACCAAAGATTTTCCTGGGAGAAGCACATAGGACTTGGAATCTGAAGGATGGGTCCTATGCAGGCAAACACAGGGAGGAGTAGCCTCCAGACACCAGCAAGCACTCTCTGGAAGGCCCTGTGTTAGGAAACATGATCAGGCCTGGAAATACTGGCAAGCAGAGAAGGACAAACTGCACTCAGGGTGTGGACTTGATCCTCCTGGGATCCCAACCTCTGACTGTGGTCTGCTTGGGTTTTGGTTGCTGAACCAAGGAATCAAGGCTGACCTCAACCTTGACATCCTCCTGCCTCAGCCTTCTGATGTCTCGGTTCTAAGTGTGCACTAGCATACTTGGTGGGTCATCTACATTTAACTCCTTCACCAGCTATGTGACATTAGCAGAGCCACGGCACCTCTCCAAGTCTCATGTCCTCTACCTGCACAATGAGAGCAGTAAGAAGGCTGCCACACAGGAGGAAATGTGAACATGCGTCAATGCTAAACCCCACGGGCAACACCTTAATAGCTAAACTTGTGCAGTTGTGATGGCATCTTTCAGTGGGGGTCAATTGTTCGTTAAATGCTTAAGTTTGGGATCTTTGCTTCTTTCCTTGTTTCTTTCTTGCCTTCTTTCTGAGAACATTCCTGAAATCTTTATTCCTTGCCAAATGATCTGCTCAGACCTGCTGTACCAGGCTAAGGAACAGTCATTGCCCATGAAGAGCTCACATTCTCCAGCAGTCAGAAAATATGGATAAACCCACCATAAATCTTCATCACAGAGTTAAAACGGATGCATGAAAACTAAGGAGTAAAGCATGGGCCCAGGAGACATCAGAAAGGCACTGACGCCTGGGAGTGTTTAGAAATTGGAGTCGGGGTCTTCCACACAGCTCGGGGCAGTCTTGAAATCACTGCCTCAGCTTCCCAGGTGCTGGGGTGGCAGGCAAATGCCACCACACCTGGCTGCTCGAAGGGTTTTGAAGAATGAATAGGAGTGTGCCTGGCCAGCAAGAGCAGCTCTAGAGTTGAGCAGGTGTGAAGGCATGGAGGCAGGAGAACAGGGTGACTTTCAAACGTGATTTGAAAGGGTGAGTGTTAGGAGCTGCACAAGAGAGAAGCTATGGAGAGGGAGGCCATGGACTTTCAGGGTTGGGAGATAACTGTGTCCTGAGCTAGTGGATCCTGGAGATGTTTGAACTTAGATGGTGGCCATTCCTGTCAGAGAGGAAAGAAAGGAGGACCATTTATGAAGCAAAATGATCACTAAGTCATGGTTCAGATGCTGAGGAGAGACAACAAAAAAGCTGTGTGCAATGGTCACAACTGCTTCTGTGATGGTTAAAGAGGGTTCAAGTAGGAGGCATACAGTAGGGGAATTGTGTCTGACTAAAAACTGTCTCACAGCAAGCGAATCAGTTCAGACATACATACTTTTTTTTTTTTTGAAGAATAAAGAGCCATGAGAGAAATGCTCTTTATTCTTCAAAACAAAGTTCTTCCCTTAAGTTCTCTTCAAAACTTTCTCTCCAAATATCCTCTCTCAAAGATTTCTCCTCAAGCGGGACGGTGGTGGCGCAGGCCTTTAATCCCAGCACTCGGGAGGCAGAGGCAGGCGGATTTCTGGGAGTTTGAGACCAGCCTGATCTACAAGAGCTAGTTCCAGGATAGGCTCCAAAGCCACAGAAAAACCCTGTCTCAAAAAAAAAAAAAAAAAAAAAAAAAGATTTGTCTCAGAAGTTCTTAAAAATTACCGTCTAAAAGCTCTCTCTTAAAGTTCTCTTTAGAAGTATTCCTTAAAAATTCTCCTCCTTAAAAATTTTTCTTAAAAATTCTCTTAGAACCCACAAGGTTTCCAGCTTAGACACCCACAGATGCTATTGACAATAGGGCCTGTAGGGCCTGTAGGGCCTGTATATCTCTCAGAGCCAAGAAAGCAGATAAGGTCTTGGCAAAAGCAGTGTGCCTCATGTCCCGGAGGAGACATGACTTTCCAGCATGTGCTGTTCACTGACTAAAGGGACTTCTCGGCGCTATGTCAAAGGGAAACGCTAAGGCTGTGTAGTGTGAGATCCAGAGACTGCAGCTCTTACCGCTGATGCCCCAATGAGAAGGGACTACCTTTCTCTGGGGCCTTTTTGAGAATATTAAGCACCCAGTATATTTTCTATATGTCAAGATTATACAGCCAAATTCATAGTAACAGATATTCTCAAATCTGTATTTCTTGCAAGTTAATTCTGGTGTGCAGACTTAGAATATTAATTGCTACTCTGTAATAAATGATAAAGGCTCTCACAGAGGGTCCTGTCCGGACAAACAAGGTGGTATATAGGGAGACATCTGTATGCACCTTGGCACTGACCTCGCCCTTTTGGGTGTGGCCACAGATGCATACACGGTTGTGGAATAAAGATCTGAGGAAAGGGGACTCCTTTTCCTTTCGGGGTTCTGGTCAGGTCTCAGAGTGCTGCTGAGACTGGATTTCTCCTAGCACCAATCTGGTGATCGACTTCTCATGTAAGTGATTTCCCTTTAAGAAACTGAGCACCAATATCCATTTCCTGTATAAGATTCTGATTCCACTGCAGTGGTACTTGGGTTTATCATCCTACAGATGAGGAAACCGAGACCAAAGAGGCTGAGGTGACTGGTCAGAGTTCCCACTGAACTAGAAGCTCAGCTCTGAGCTAGAAAAAGAGAGCAGTGGACAGAGGAAGAGATGGGGTTGTTCCCCAGGAGACAGGCATCCACACATCTGTCTCCCATGATTTCCTCACAGACGTATGCAGTCTGCCGCAGGAGGCTGGCCCTTGCTTGGCTTACCTTCCACGCTGGTGGTATAATAAAGAAACTGAGCTCTGTACCGAATTCATCTATGGTGGTTGCCAAGGGAATCCTAACAACTTCCAAACTGAAGGTATCTGCAGAGTTATCTGCAAAAAGAAACGTAAGTGCTAAATGGCCCCAACCTCCATTTTTACTAAGTCTAAACAGCTATCTGTCCTTTCCAAGCCTGAGCAGTCCTGAGGTGCAAATGGAAGGACCTGGAAAAGAGAGGATAGGAGGAAGGTAGTTGGCAAAGGGATGCCGGCAAGTCCGAGGTGAGTAGTGGGAACAGACACAGGAGCGGGGGAGTGCCCAGACCAACTCAGGGAAGGAGCATGTGAGCTGCCATGGTCACCACACTGAAACAACAGGAATAAAGTGCTGTAACTCAGAAGGCGTGATGACGCTGAGCCCAGCGCTCACAACACTGCTGGTTTCCCTGCATGCCTGAGGATGTATTAACCCATCCCCTTTCATAAGCTGAAAGATCTGGTTCCTACGGTGACTGAAGCCATTCTTACCCTTGTGTCTTGCAGATCTGTCTTCCTGGATATGATAAGATTGAGCTGGAAGAGGCTCCAGGTCTTGGCTCCTAAACTGAAGCTTTCTTCTGTAAGCCCAACAGTTGCTCTGGATTGGCCCACACCAGCCAAGTCGTAGCCACTAAGACTTTGGCTGTTCTCACAACAGAACCCCAGAATTTGCTTATTCCTTTTCCATCACCCCAGCTTCACTTTAGACATAATGCCTTCAACCTTTGACCTCCTTCTCAGTGTAAGACCCCATCACCTCAACTTTCAAGACTCTCTTTTATTCCTATGAAGACTCTCGTTTCTCCTAATAAAGGATTCTGTGAGTTCAGATGTCTCAGGGTCTGGATAATTCATCTGTTGTCTGCATGTGTTCACATCTGTTCACAGCCCTCGGGAGGCAGACGTTCACAACCTTCTCTATGCAGATGTTCATGTCTGTTTACTGTCATAGAGACCAAACTCCAAGGATTACACACACACACACACACACACACACACACACACACACACACACACACACTGTAACATAAATTCATTGAAGTTTTGGAGTAAAATAGTGAGTATTCAAATATCTGTGGTGATTTTATATATCAATAAAGTTACACATGAGGGAAATTTAGAAAACAATTATATTTGCATCAGTAACAGCAACAAATCCCAAAATTCTTCAAATCATTCAAAGGACAAAAGATGTGTACATCAAAAGTCATGAAGCATTGATGAAGAAAATTAAAAAACAAAACACAGATTTATTTAAAAATGTCTTAGATTCGTAACTAAAAAGAATTCATATTGCCAAAATATCCAGACTACCTTCAACCTGTTGTGGTCTAGTCCTTTATAACATGTGAAGATGTGTCATTGTAACTGGTGTAATAAAAAGCTAAACAGTCAATAGCTGGGCAGGAGGTATAGTCGGGACACTTCTGGATGGAAAGAACTCTGAGAAGAAAAAGGCGGATTTGCCAGCCAGACATGGAATAGCCAGGGTGGGCATAATGAAGACAAGGTGATGATCGTGTGGCAGAATGTAGATTTAAAAATATGGATTAATTTAAGTTATAAAAGCTAATTAGAGGGCTGGAGAGATGGCTCAGAGGTTAAGAGCACTAGCTGTTCTTCCAGAGGTCCTGAGTTCAATTCCCAGCAACCACATGGTGGCTCACAACCATCCGTTATGAGATCTGGTGCCCTCTTCTGGCCTACAGGGACACATGCAGACAGAACACTGTATATATAATAAATTAAAAAAAAAAAAAAGCTAGTTAGAAACAAGCCTAAGCTAAGCTAAGGCCAAGCTTTTATAATTAATAATGTCTGTGTCGTTTTTTTTTGTAAGCTAGCAGCCCCCCCCCAAAAAAGTTCATTTATACCAACTATCTCTATACATTGCACACAACAGAGCACTTTAACAGAAAAAAGAACAAGAAGGCCCAAATTTAAATTTCATTGTTGCCTTTAGCAACATCCTAGTGCATTCTTGTATATACACTCGCTGGGACAGAGTAGGGTGGAGGGAGCCCCTTCTCAGGGCCCATTTCCCATCCACAACAGGAAGGTCAGGGGTTGATGTTGTGAAATCTGGGAAAGCATGGCATTGAAGGAACCCTGCCAGATTCGATAAGCACCTGCAGCTCAATCATACTCCCCACACCATTAGGTGTGCTCAGGTTTGCCATACATGGGTGACTAGAACAAATTGCTCCTGCACCTATGAGACCCTTAGAAATGGCTAGTGTGTGCCCTGTGGTGATAACATCTGCTCCCAGGTCTGCTCAGGAATGTGCATAAAGCTCTCAGGGCTGGGCACAGAGACCTGAACTGAAGGGCCTCAGTGGAACCGAACAGCCCTACATCTCTTTGTTACTTCCTCATGACAGTAGATACCTTCAGGAAGACAATCTTTGGTTGTTTCCAGGGTGCAAGACCCCTCATCTTCCTCACCTGATGTTCTCCTTGGATCTAGAGATGGAAATGCATAGGGGGGCTTGGGTAACTTGGAAACAGGGGCATCCAGAACCACACTCTTCTTTTGTCTCTACGTGTGTACAAATGGAAAGTTCTAATAAGGAATGAACTTGTCCAAGACCACACAGTAGTATGTCATAACAAAATGGACTAAAACTTAGACCTAAAGAGTGGTTGGGGCTGGGCCTGATGGTGCTAGAGCTGTTACACAGAAAAACCCTATCTTGAAAAGCAAAACAAAACAAAAAACACAGGTGGCTTTGCTTTTAATATGCAGCATCTAACTCTCTTTCCTGGAGTTGAGGAATTCTCTACCAGGGAAGTCTTGCTTAGAGTTAAAACCACCATTTCTGTTAGGGCTGAAAAATCCAGACACTTAGTCTTTATTAGTCTTAGATTAATTAATTAATTAACAGAACACAGGGCTTGGGGGATAGAGCTAGCTCACTTTGAATCCCCAGAATCCACACATACAGAATAAAGCCAGGCACACTAGCACCTGTCTGAAATCCCAATACTCCTAGAGAGAAATGGGAGAATTCCTGAAGTTTGTAGTCCAGCTAGACTGGTGTACACAGCAGTAGATGTCAAGAAACCCTGTCCTAAACAAGGTGGGAGACAAGGACCAACACTCAGGGTTATTCTCTGACCTCCACATGTGTGTCGTGGCCTGCAAGCAGGAGCAAAGTCTGTGACACGCATACAGCGCACACATAGAAAAAGAATAAATAATACAGAAACAAAATCAGGCATTTGAAACCTGAGGTTTATAGCTGCGTGAGAAAGGAGGGGAAGCTGAGGCATTGTTCCTTCCAGATTTGGAAGCATAAAGATCATTTCATTGGAAGAATCCCTGGGTTCATGGAAGGAGCCCAAGTAAAGCTGGAGCTGATGCTCATGGAGGAACAGAGGTTGGGATGCCTGTACCTGGACTCCATCTTCTAGAATCATCTTCTAGAACATACTGTGGCTGGATTCTGACCTCTGAGGGTTCTAATGATTTCTGGTGCACTGGGTGGAAAGGCATGGAAACCTGGAGATGGTATCTAAGGGGAAATAAAGGAAAGCAGGTTTGGAGGATGCCAGAAGCCAGTGCAGGGACATGGACTTATTGGTGAGAGACAGTAGGTAAGTAATCAGTATATTTATTCTTCCCGCCCCCCCCCTTGCACCTAGAAGGAAATAAGTACACAATGTGGGTGATCGATCAGACTCTCCCATCTCAGATACTGCTATAATGAGTCTCACTATGTAGCTAACCTGTCTTCAAATTCTCTAGGTAGCTCAGGCTTGGCCTCGAACTCTGATCCTCTTGTCTCCACCCACTGGGTGCTGTGATAATTGGTACATACTACCACACCCTACTCTAATTATCATGCTCTTGGTAAGTTTTATCAAATGCAGAGCACACCACTTTTAATCCATCACACTTGTACTTTAGCCCATTCCTGACTCTTCCCATTAATTTTTCTCTGAAGACACACCCTTCATGTCTGCCTTTCCCGTTAAATACTGTCTAGCAATTCACTGTATTTACAATATGCACAATTTTTCTTCTTTTTACCACTGGTTTCTTCTTATTACCTATGTCAGTGTGTTGCCTTATTAGGTAAAAAGAACACATGGTCAGTGTTATTTCTAATTCAACAATAAAAGGACATGGAGATTTCAGAAGAATGATTACCTTGGATCTATTTGATTCAAGTCTAGGGAGAATTGCCTACTTCTCTCAACCTCCTTCTCAAAATAAATGTATTCCTGAATCTAGGCTGGGTGTGGTGGTGCACACCTTTAATCCCAGCACTCAGAGAGATGGATGGATCTCTGTGAGTTCCAGGCCAGCCTCGTCTATAGAATGAGTTCCACAACTGCCAGGGCTATCTAGAGAGGCACTGTTGCAATTAATTAACCAGTTGAAAGATGGAGTAATGTACAGATAAAAATGTATAGATGGGGGAATAACCAAGTAATTTTGATGATAAATTGGGCAATCCATGAAACTTCATGAACCACTATGTATAAAGAAAATAACACTTAGATTCATTGTCATGATTAAGAAACACTTGAGAAGAAATAATAGCTCAGTTTTCATCATAAACAGAAGGATATCAAAAAGTATTAGGATATATAGTCAAAGTGATTAAAGAGAAAAAGGCTATTAAATAATAAGGCTGGAATCAGAGTAACTACCCCTCAAAAATAAACACAAGAGCTGGAAAGATGGCCCAGTGGTTAAGAGCACTGGCTATTCTTGCTGATGACCTGGGGTCAATTCCCAGCACCCATGTTGGCAGTTCACAACTGTCTGTAACCCCAGTTCCAGGGCATCCAATGCCCTCTTCCGGCCTCTTCAGGTTCCAGGCAAGAATGTGTTGCACAGACCGATGTACAAGTGAGAGACCTATACACATAAAATAAATTTTCTAACTAAAATTTAACCCTCATGGGCTTGAAAAGTATTAAAAGTAAGTAAATAAAATAATCAGGTATGGTAGTACAGACTTTTAATCTCAGCCTTAGGGAGGCCGAAGCAAATGGATCTCTGTGAGTTTGAGGCCAGCCTGGTCTACACAGCAAGTTCCGGGCCAGCCAAGGCCACACAATAAGACCCTGCCTCAAAATAAGTAAATAAGTAAAAAGAAATAATGAAGACAATAGCCAGGCACAGTGGCACTGACTTTTGATCAAAGTACTCAGGAGGCAGAGGCAGGCATAGCTCTCATTCTGGGCTAGCCTGGTTTACATAGTGAGACCCTACCCCCAAAATAAATAAAGACAATAACACATATCAACAATAACTATTATTATTATATATTAAGAACTCCTGCCGGGCAGTGATAGCCCACACCTTTAATCCCAGCACTCAGGAGGCAGAGGCAGGTGCATCTCTGTGACAGCCCGGTCTACAAAGTGAGTTCCATGACAGCCTCCAAAGCCACAGAGAAACTCTGTCTCGAAACCCACCCCCCAAAAAAAGAACTCGTAGAAATCAATAATACACAAATAATATGATAAGAAGATTGGCCAAAGATGGGGCTGAGAAAATAACTCAGGTGATAAGAGTTTGTGAGCCCCTGGGTTCGGTCCTCCATATCATAAAAGGAACAGAAAAGATGCACAGACTTAGGAGCTGGAGAAGGGTGTTATGGAGAACCTCCAGGCGAAAAGTTTCTGCACCCCGATGAGCCTGTCTGCCAATGCAGCATCCAAATCAGACCAAATCAAACCAAATTAGAAAGGGCCCACATTTAATGGATACAATGCTCCTAGATGGCCTTCCAGTCTCCTAGAGAGAAGACTGGAAAGGGAGACCAGAAAAATCACAAGTCTATTTTCTGGGAGGCAGTTTAAATACCCTGTGGAAGTGGTCTTGAGCATCTCTGGGGGTCGGGGGTCATCATTTGGTGGGCTTTCTGAGATGCAGCAGGGTTTGGACGGAGATGGGGGAGGGGGCTTGGGTGCAACCTTCACCCTAATATTCCAGACTCTTTGGGTATGTGGATGCCAGGGACTGGGGTGAAGCTTTCACCATAGCATCAGGCTCAGCAGTTAAGAGCCTGTACACAGGACAGGGTTCCCACCTCCCATGTTGGAGGCTCACAACCACCTGTAACCCCAGCTCAGGGGGAATCAATGCTTCTAGCCTCCACAGGCACCCATGCTCACAAGAACTTATCTGCCCAACCTATGCATATACACGTAATTAAAATAAACCAGGTGGTGATGTTGCACACCTTTAATCCCAGCACTCAGGAGGCAGAGGCAGGTGGATCTTTGAGTTCGAGGCCAGCCTGGTCTACATAGCAAGTTCCAGGACAGCCAGGACTACACAGAGAAACAAAACAAAACAAAAAACAAGAAAACAAAACAAAAATGATTTTTTAAAAAATCATTTTTTAAAAAACAAAAGGATATATTGATTTTAAAAAGTAAACATACAGGGCATTTCTCTGTCTCTGTCTGTCTGTCTGTCTGTCTCTCCAGGGTTTCATATGACCCAGGCTGGCCTTGAACTCACTATTTAGTCAAGGGTGACCTTGAACTTGTGATCCTCCTGCCCCAACTCCAAGTACTGGGATTGCAAACATAAACCAATTTTGTTTTTACACTGAACTTTTGTTATTCTGCTTAAATACACTGGATCTGCTCCTTCTCCAACAGGTGGAGGTTTCCGACTTCTAGACTGAGTGTGTGTTGTTCCCATAATTCCCTGGGGGTGCCCAAGTGTGATGGAGGCAGAACCTGACAGTACAGTCAGCACAGTGGGAGACTGGAGAAATGTCTTTATAATAAACCAGGGACACATTCGAGGCTCTGAAACTTGCTTTCCATGTATGACACTTATCATAGTCTTTTTCTTCCTGAAAAATATACTGCTTTTGTGTATTTTTCTGCTGCTATAACAAAATCCCTAAGACTGGATGCCATATTTTAAAAGGGGGTTCACTTAGTTAAAAAAAAAATGGAAACTGAAGAGGCAGTCCCGATAACTTGACTTTCACCACTCCCACCCCAGTCAACTGCGTCTTGGGATGGCTGGTGGCATTATGGCAGGAGTACATTTGAAAAGAAGAGAACAAATGGTTCGGTAGGAAGTCAGAGAAACTCAGGGTTGTTCTTTTCAAGGGTTTATTTTATTTTTAATGGCGTATATGTATGTGAAGGGGGTCGTTCACCCGTGTACAGGTGTCCACCAAGGCCAGACATGTTGGATTCTCTTGGATGCTGGAGTTACAGGAAATGTGAGCTGTCCAACTTGGATGTTACGAACCCAAGTCAGGTCCTGTGCAAACTTCACTGACAATGTGTGAAATCTATTTTGTGTGGTGCCTGAAAACAAAAGGCACACTGCCTGTAGTAACTGTTGTTCCACTCTTGTTGAAGGGGCGTCTGTACTGAAGTGGCACATTGGTTTTGGAGGCCAGATCAGATATGTCCAGGAGGAGAGAGAGACTGTGCTTTTCTGGGACTCTCTGTTCCAGCAGCAGCCTGCTCCGTGAGCAGCAGCAGTTAGGGGCTAGTGAGCAGGAGGCAGAGCCAGCCCCTCCTCCTAGTCTCTTCCCTCCCTAAATAAGACAGCTCTAGGCTAGGCCATTGCCGGCAGACGCCATGCAGCTCCAGGCTTCCTTATCGTTTTTCCTGATCCTCGTCTTCTGCCAACATCTCTACTCAGAACCAAATCAAGGTTGGTATGAAATGGGTCTCAACATAGACCAGGAACTCTGCCCTGCAGTGCAGAGTCCTTTTTCTTATCCAGTAGGACAGGGAGCCAGGTCAAGTCACTGACAATGTCAGGTATCTGCTATGTGCCAGGCACCATCCTAGGACCTGGAGTTACAGCCACCAGCCAAAGACACTGCCTCTAAATTCCACCGGGGACAAAAGGCACACAGCATACATCATAGCATAACAGACAGTGAAGGAGCCATAGGAAGAGGAAAAGGCTTTAGAGTTTGGACTTGTGATAGCCAAAGTGAGACCAAGGAGGACGGGTGCAAGCTTAACTTTGACATGACTTCCTTACAGGGGCCAGGCTCCTTCCTGGGCCACTGTCTCTGCTGCAGCTTAAAATCTGCAGCGGGGTAGGGGGAGGACATACCATGACAAAGACGAAGATGATGACAATGAAGACAACAACGAATGTGGTGTATCCAGACCTTTTTTGTGAACAGTAGGATTCCCTTTACAAATATTCAGAGCTGGAATATACTTCGGTGGGGGAACACTTATTAGCATGCACAAGCCCTGGGCTCCCCCAAGTCAGTAGTATCAGGGGTCAGGTGCTGGTGCTACTACTTACAAAAACCTGTGCCTCAGGGGTGTTGCTTGGTCTCTCGGAATGCCAGTTTTTTTCCTCTAGAAGATAAGAGCAACAGTTGTGACTGCTTTGTTGATCAAATCTGATGTGTATATATTTGTTAGTATAACAGCTCTCAATGGCTTCACTTGAAATACTTCAGTCGCATTCAGACACACACACACACACACACACACACACACACACACACACACACACACACACACACACACGGGAAAGGGGATCATCCCATTACATATAAAAATAAATCAAGTGATTTCCTCTTGATTTTAATAGAATCAACTAAGAGGGAAGGCAAGACTATAACATTTAAGAGAAGGTGGGACTCCACCTCCTATTAAGTCACCTGGGGTCAAGGATGATGCTACTGTGACCCAGACGTCACATGCCATATGAACAGACCAGCCTGTCCCTCCTCCTTCCATTCCCGTCTTGACTGGATAAGCTTGTGTCCAGCACCAGCCTTAAGAGCACAGACAGGAGAGAACCTTAACCTCTCCCCTGCCTAGGCTGCTGCCAAATTCCACCCAAAGTGTGTTCATCGGCCTACTCATTCTACGATAAAGGAGACAGGTTGAGAACCTGCAGACCTCTGCCACTAGATTGTGCTGGTTTTTTGTCTTGGTCTCCCCACTTCCTGGCATAAGGACAGGTGCTTTATCTCTCGGTAGTTTCTTCATGTAGCATGATAAGCCATGATAGCTGGAGTGAAGAGACCCAGAGATACAGTTTAGGGGCGGAGCACTGGCCTGGCACACACCAGGCCCTTGGCATCTTCCACTTGCCCCAAGCTTACTATGAAGAGTAATTACAGGGACTGAGGAGACAGATCGTTCTGTGATGTGCTTTCCTTGAAAACATGTAGACCTCTGTTTGATCTCCATTACCTACATCAAAAGGGAAGGGCCTGGCATGGCAGCATGCTTGTAATCCCAGAGCTGGGAGGCAAAGACAGGGGGCTCACTGTCCAGCCAGCCTCACCTATTTGGGGAGCCCCAGCCAAGTGAGGGACTAGGACTCAAAAAACAAAACAAAACAGGCCCCCAGAAATGACTCCTACACACACACACACACACACACACACACGCAAGTGCTAGCGCTTACACATACTAAACAATAATTTCAAAAATAAAAACACACCTCACATAGTAACAAATAAAAGAAACTTCTAGCACTCCTTAGAGGAACTCATGGCTAGTGTTGCTTGGTTGAGTGTTTGCTGAGAACTCGGAGGTAGGAGGCCTGCTTTGGGAACTGGGGCTGCAGAGTTAGTGTTCAAAGTTTGTGTTGCTGGGTCCCGTTGCTTAGGAAGGAGAGGGTGCTTAGAGGCCAGTTCACCATTATCCATTGCTTTTTGATTTGTTGGACTTATCGGTGCTTTTTATGGGCTTTTTTGTTTGGTTTTGTTCCCTGTTGTTGTTTGTTGAGATGGGTCCCACTGTATAGCCCTGCCTAGCCTGGAGCTTTCCATGTAGACCAGGCTGGCCTCCAACCCACACAGGTCCTCCTGCCTTTTGCCTTTCCTGAATACTGGGATTAAAAGCATGTTCCACCTCGCCCAGCCCTCAACCATTGTCTTTAACCTTCAATTAGGCCAAAAATGTGAACATTAGATTCCATTTTATGGCCAAGAAACTCAGAGCAGAAGAGACGGGTCCTTCGTTCAGGGTTATTCAGCTAGAAAATTACTGAGTCAGACTTCAAACCCTGCTCTCAGACTCAAGGCTCACACCCTTTCCCTACAATCTGCCCATTCTGGAGCGGACTGCCTGATGGATCAGACTGCAGCACACAAATCTGAGGGGCAAAGGAGACACGAGGCTCAGCTCAGCTCCTTGGCGTCACAGACAATAAACCAGAGACTTGGAGAACTCGATGTCTCCACAGGCTCTTGGAGTCCTGGGGGGCAGGGTTAGGCTGTGAATCCATTTGAGTCAGAATCCCAGGCAAAGGAGTTCCCCTACTTGCAGAAGCACAGACTTTGGTTTCTGTAGAGATGCATATGGCTGGGTGAGGAGAGGTGGCTGTCATAGTCTCAGCCTTGTCATGGCCATGAAAGCCTCCAGCAGAGGGGAGGGTAGCAGAAGGAGTGGTGATGGCTTAGACCCTCTTAATCACTCTTCTTCTTTTTCTTCAAGTGTCCAGGAAGCCCTTGCCATCTATATGCAACCTTCCTATGGATAAAGGCGCGTGCCGAGCCCTCATGGTGCGATGGTACTATAATACCAAATCTGGCAAGTGTGTGAAGTTTAACTATGGAGGCTGTGGAGGCAATGAAAACAACTTCCTGAGCAGAGATCAATGCCGGTTAGCCTGCAGACGTGCCTGATTTGCCAAGCCTGTACAGTTCTCCATGGAGTCAAACTCCCTAGGGGGCCCCCTAAGGCTTTTGGGGTGTGAATAAAAAAATGCATTCCTCTTAATTCGTTTCCCTAAAATCAATTCTTTTCCTTGTAAAATACAAGTACATTGGGAAAATTTAGAAGTGCCACTCACATCTTAGTATGAATTACCGTTCCACCCACCTGAAGATAAAACCTTCAAAGTGAGAGGGGTGGTGGGCTGGAACTATAGGGGCCTATATTGGACTAAGGAAATAAATTACTCATGACGTAAGAGATGTTTGTGCCAGGTTCCACACTAAGCAGAAACAGGAAGAAAGGGGGAAATGGAGAGGGAAAAAAAATCCTGAAGATTTTAAGACCACCCTTAATTTTTAAAATGGGGAGTTTTTATCTGCTATAAAGCCATGTCTTTCTGTCACATGGGAAGAGAGCTGGTCCCAGAGTCCTTTGCTTTGCCTTATGCAACAATTATTACTCTCTGAAAGGAGGGAGGAAGACATGGAGCCTGTCTGCTGTGTTATTTCAAGGACAGATGAGGCACAAAAATAGGCAGGGACTTCCTTTTAAACCACAAGGTGGGGCCAGAGTGATACTAAGATACCTTAGTGGGTGCTGGGGATCCAAATTTGGTTCCTCACACTTGTTGCAGCAGGCTCTGAGGACTCTGAGTGTCAGGAAGCCTCAAGAGCGGATCTCCCAGCACTGAGTCTGGCAAATAGACAGACATGCAACATGAGTGATTTCTGAGGTGTTCCTCCACCTCTGAGAGGCCGTGGTGGCTCCATGATCCTTGGAGAATAAGGAGCACCACAGGTTGGTGCAAGGATTCACCAGAGAAATGCTAACACATCAGGACACCCCCGAATCATGTCTCATGACTTCAGAACCAATCTTTCCCTGGATTTTGAACCTGGATGACCCAGTTGTCCCAAACTTTCCCACCCTCCTAAACCAAGTCAGGGGGACAGAGCGAAGAGACCAGGTGTTATGACTTCTCCATTGCTGCAAGTGATCGCTTTATTGGTTGGAGAGGGGAGCTGCTCTTGTGGTCCGGGAAGAAACGTAAAGGCCAGAGAGAAGCCAGGCCACAGGAACGACACAAGATGCACTGCCCAGCAGAAGCATCTTCTCCCCGTTCCTCAGGCTGGTGGTGGCTGAAGCTGGAAGAAGAAAACCATGTGCCATCAACAATAACATCTGTCACACTAGACACACATGGTAGCAGTTTAAGTCCTGGCCCAGCTTTCTACTTACTCCACCACACTTGGCACACACAGTGTGCACCACCTTCTCAGGGGCTCTGCCTCCATTTCCCAGCAGGTTCTAGACCCGTCTCTTACACTTCAAATCAAACCTGTTCCAGGACCTACTTGGGCATACCGTAGTCCCAAATGACCACTGTGGCCTCTCTGGAGACCCATAAGCATTTATCTCCCTAGACTCTTCCTTCTGTCACCAAAAAGTCCCACCATGCCTTCATTCCTTAGATCAGCATGAGCTGAATTGGCCAAATAGAGGATGTTTATCCCTGTTCTGTAAGCAAAACAATTGTGGTGGAGGAGATAAAGAGGCTAGGTAAGGGCCAGAGCTGAAATCTGAACCCTGGTCTTCCTACTTGCAATGCCCACCATGCAGCTGCCATTCATGGAGATAAGAGACAGTTGGTGCCATAGCAGAGCTCAGGGTCCTAGGAAGACTGCAGTTCCCTCCTAGCCACTGGAAAGTATACTTTGAAATAACGAGTTTGAGACATTGGGCACATTCCCCTCTCTGGCTTCTGCTATCTCTGTGTGCACTAATGGATTTCCCCAGTGATCTGTGATTGCAACCAAAGGCTTGTCTGAGTTCTTGCTCATCCTGCTTCCCCAGCCTTGAATACAATCCCCGCCCTACATCCCATCAAACCGTGAGTCATTGCCTCATCCTTTTGTGCCAGCTCAAGGTCACACTCCACCCCAACCCAAGCTTTCTCCAACTGTTCCTACCGTATCCTCTCTCCCCCAAGTCTGAGTGACATTTCCTCTTCTGTTTCCCACAGCAGTGGGCACTGATTAGTGGTACAGGTCATGTCAACAATTCTGTCTCAGTCACTGCACTGCAAGCTCCAGGGAGTGGCCGGTCTCCTTTCTGTACCAGAACCTCCACCAGCCACACTGCTAGATCACCTAATGGGCCAACCAAGTGTCTGCCTGCCTTAGTTTTTCCCTTATTAATGATTACTGTGTGACATAATGCTATATTAAGTGTTCTGGGTTTGTGTGTGTGTGTGTGTGTGTGTGTGTGTGTGTGTGTGTGTGTTTCCTAAATGTATCTATGTGTACCTTATGTGTGTGCAGTGTCCTTGGGTGCCAGAAGAGGGCATCAGAGCCCCAGGAATTGGGGTTATAGATGGTTGTCAGCCACCAGGTGGATGCCAGGAACTAAACCGGTGTTCTCTGCAAGAGCAGCAAATGCTCTTAACCTCTGACTCACCTCTCTAGCCCCAACATGATAGTGTTTTCTTTTGAATCACATACAAAGGGAAGGATGACTCCAAGACTTCTTCTTTCAGGGCCTGAGGCACTAAAGGTACTGAATTTAGTCTTGTCTTGCTCAGAGTAAATGCTTAACCCATTTCAGACACAACTAATAAATGCAACAGAAACTAATGAGCTCAACCACCTTTGTCCACAAAGATGAACCTTTAGAGTAAATAAAGATCAATTCCTCAGTGTCCCATTCACCATGCAAACAGATACCTTCTCCTCAATCCCACTCTTCCCTACCCTACCCCAGACATCGTCCCTTACTCGTTTCCTTCCTGCTAAACAAAAAGGAAGTTCATCACTCATCAGCAAACCTCACCACTCTTCTTCATGAAGTGGTCAACTGGCCACCTCTGTCCCCTGCCTCCATCTTGGTCAGGCTCATCTCATCTGTCCACTCACAGGTGAGTCTGTGAATTTTTTCCTGCCCTCAACAGTCTAGCTACACCACAGCACAGGAGGGCCTTTTGAGAACACCAGGGCAAGTCTCTTTCTGAAGATACGCCTTTCTGGGTCAAGACAATGGGCTCTAAGGCCCTCCAATGGTCTGTCCCAGACCTTTGGACCTTTATATTTCCACCCAGTTTTGGATGCTTTCTTAAACATCCCAGTGATGTTTCTTGCCTTCATGTTGCTGTTACCTCTGCCTGGATACGCTCACATTCCTTCTTCACCCACTATCCCATGTGAAAATTAGAGGAGCACCCTTGACTCCCTCCCCAAGAGCCTTTCCCTCCTGTCCTCTTGGCCCCATGGCATGTACCTCCCTGTCACACTACAAAACAGCTTGTTTATTTCTTTTCTCATGAATTAGACAATAAGACTCGTCGCCCAAACTCTTTTTTTTTGGTGGGGGGGGGTCGAGACAGGGTTTCTCTGTGTAGCTTTGGAGCCTATCCTGGCACTAGCTCTGGAGACCAGGCTGGCCTCGAACTCACAGAGATCCGCCTGCCTCTGCCTCCCGAGTGCTGGGATTAAAGGTGTGCACCATCAACGCACAGCCCGTCACCCAAACTCTTGTCTGATTTGTTTGCTCACACATCATCTACATACTACAGATAAATATTAGTTGAGTTAATGGAAGCAAATTTACAGATTTATTATCACCGTGTGTTCCAAGGTCTTCCTTTTCAACTTGCTCTAAGTACCCCCCATACTTGGACATCTCTGAACCTGCTCTCCTGCTCCCACCTACCTCAGAATTTGGGTGTGGCACAGGTCATCTTCCCACAGCCATTGCGGCAGCATTTCATGTTGCCAGGACACTGAGTGTCCACCTGGCACTGGTCCTCGCAGATGCCGAGCTTGGGGAAGTCCACACTGGGGCAGGCGCCCTGCTTTTCTGGGTAGGCAAGAGAGTAAGGGGAGGTAAGCTAGGGGACACAGGCAGGCAATCGGCAGAGCATGGTTGAGCATGGTGAGCTACTTACTTCACCAATGACAGAGCTGCCTGCCTGAGTGGATGGTGGGAACCTGAGCTGCTCTCAGGGGTCCTGGGGAGATTATCAGCAAACCCCTACTCCTGCTCTCAGGTGGCTTTGAAATCACAGAACCTCAGTTTGAGTCCCAGCTCCACCTTTTTCTACCCT
This sequence comes from Cricetulus griseus, assembly GCF_003668045.3. Taxonomy (NCBI): domain Eukaryota; kingdom Metazoa; phylum Chordata; class Mammalia; order Rodentia; family Cricetidae; genus Cricetulus; species Cricetulus griseus. Next base: position 14,911,773 of record NC_048599.1, read on the forward strand.
TGTAGATCTCCCAGAGACCCAGTCACAGGGAATCCCTGTCACTAACTACATTGTAAGGTTGCTACAAAAAAACAATTATCCACCACATACACCACCCTGAAAGACAAACTACTTGATAACAATGAATACTTAGAAGCATTAACACCGAATTAGCCCCTGTTGTGAGCCAGGCTTTGTTCATGCACCATCTCATCCAATTCTCACAATACATAAATGCTTCCCTTAATGTTTCTTTGCACTGGCTGCAGAGGAAGAAACTGACCAGTATGCTCTTAAGCTTCGCCTAAGGCCATACAGGATGAACCAAGATTTGAACCACGGGAGATCTGGCTCCAGGTCATCGTATGCTACTTCACAAGCTGTAAAGTGCAATGCCCATGTGAGGCGACACACGTTCCCTGCACTTATTCTCATGGGGTCACTACCAGTCACAATCACTCAGTGCCATGGCCCTCCATACATGCTCGATCGCCCATGTGCAGATCAAACCACCACACCCCACACCAGCTTCCATTAGATAGAAGTCCCAGGCAGGAGCAAGGCCCAGGAAAGGCAGGAAGTGGGTAAAGGACCATGAGAGGAGAGGCTGCCAGCATCCTGACTTTGCTAACACGGGTGCTCTAGAGCTATCCTGAGACAAGAGAGGGTTTATTCCAAAGCCAGCAGCCTTGTACAGAGTGTCCACTCACTGAGTAGATGCTTTTGGGTACCATTCCTTTAGCTCCAGCACCAGTCACTTTGCAAGTGAGCAGGCAGTTTCAAAGAGCAAGTTGCTCAGGCTCACATACCTAGGAGATGGTAGGGCTAGGATTCAAAGCCCCAGGCTCCTCCCTGGCTCCAGAGGCCATCTGGCCTGTCCATCTGACACAAGGAAGCAATGTCTTCACCCACCTGACAGAGCCCGATGTGCCAGTTGGCTCAACTCCATCTCCCCTGGGCATCCTTTTCCAGGCCCATCCATAGAGCCCTCCACAACCAAAAACTGCCCCCCCCCGTGGGCAAGTCTTCCTTCCACCCTTCCTACTCATCGCCTTAGGACTCCTAAGTACAAATTCTCCCAGCCTCTGCGGATATCTCTGGGGGAAATAGTAAAGGCAAAATAGGGGGTAGGGGCTGTGTCCACGACCAAGACCGGTAATTGCAAACCGCTGTGTTCTCATCTTGTTTCACCCCACCTCCTAAGCCTCTGCTTTTCCCTCTTGGAAATGGGAAGCTTAGATTCCATACCGAGGTCACCTTCTTCCCTGACCACAGGCCGCGGTGTGGTGGAGACTTGACTTCCCTCTGAAGGAGAAGTATGGAGGGCGGCTAGAGTAGTATCCCGTAGCTCTTTCTCATTCAGTCCTGAAGGTGGAGGAGATGGTTTTAAGGATAAAGGAGGGAAAGCCAGAAATGTCAAAGGAAGAAACGGAACCTCCACCAGCCACGGGATGGCGGTGTGACTTTGGGCAACAATATTTCTTTCAGTCGCTCACTTCCACAGACATAGGGTGTGGCAAAGTTCTTTCCCGCCCTCAGGGAGAAATCTGAGAAGTCTAGTCAGGCCAGGAGGTGGAAGATCCTGAGGGAGGGACTCCGGAGGCAATAGGTGACCAGGGCTCGGGTCCCAGCCCTGATGCCACCCAGAGATTGCCCGCAGTCTCTAGCCAAGGAAGCCACTGGTCCCGGGTCCCGGAACAAAGTCTCGCTGCGCGTGCCGGAAGCCCGTCATGCCCCAGAGAGTCGAGCCCAACCAGGAATGGGGGACCTCCTCCCCCTGGACCGCGCCTCAGTGACGCCTTTGTCCCCCCGCATCCACCCCAGGCCGGGCAAGGGAGGGCTCGGGTGGATCGGGTTTCCACCGCTTCAACCTTCCAGGGTCACTGGGTCTGGGGCGCCTTCTTCCCTGAACCCGAGCGTGCGCTCCCGCGGCTCGCAGCCCTCGGCGGCCCCGCCTTGTCCCTGCCCTGTCGCTGAGGGGTTACCATTAGGCGGGGAACAGACAGAGCTGCAGCCGGCCTGGCAGCACTTGAGGTTGTCCTGGCAGTTGTTGTCCGAGGAGCACTCCTTCACACAATCAGTGTTGCTCTGGAGCTGGGGGCACACGCCGGGTTTCTCGGCTCCCGCACCTGGGGATGGTGGGAGCAGAGAATTGTCAGGGAGAATCGAGGCCAGTCCCACCGGGATACCCACTCCCTGCTCCAAGAGTTTCACATTTTAACTCCAAGGACTTCTCTGGTCCCAGGGCCCTCCTAACACCGGGGCCAGGAGTCTCTGACACTTGGGGGTCTCTCTGATGCTTGGCTTCAGAGCTTCGGTCATCCTGGGAGCTTCCCCGCTCGATTGGGTCACTGCCTTCAGCCCAGGGAGAGCCTCCGCCCCTCCAGCTTTCAACCTGCAGTGGTCTCCCCGCCCCAGTGCATTGAACCCCAGATCCTAAGCTTTAAGAATAGCTAGTGTAGGCCCCAGAGTTAACAAAATTTAAATTCTCATTCACCCTAGAACCCCTACTTCTGAGACTCCCTTCTGGGCACGCACTCCCGGCTGCACTCACCTGCGCCTGAGAGGTGGGTGAGCAGCAGCAGTCCCAAAAGGCCTGCGGCCCGCAAGCAGAGGCGACAGGCAGGCATGGTGCAGGTGTGAGCTGCAGCCTGGCTGGGGGGGATTTAACCGCTCGCGCCGGGGGCGGGGCTGAGCGAGGGGTGCAGGAGGCGGGTAGGAAGCAGAGCGGGCAGCGCGGGCGCCCTGCCACCTCATGCCATTTCACAATCCCCCGGGATCAGGTGTCACTCTTGGCTCTGGTGGGAACCAGGAACCGAGACAGCTTCCGAGCCAGCTGTAGCCGGACACTTGTCCACCCCTCCCTGTCTTCCTACCTTTCTGGAGCCTGAGGGCGAGGCAGGGCAGCGGGAGCAAAGGGCCCGGGGCTCCGGGGCTCGTTTTTAAAGAGTCTGGGGTCCTCCCTGGAACGACTGGAGTCCAGGAATAAGGAGGAAAGGTCAAGGCTGCAGGGAGGCTACAGATGCTGGGGATTAAGTGCTGAGACTTGGGGTCAGACGGATCAGAATGCAGAGCCCTGTTCAAGGATTAGTAGAAGGCGGGTGTGGTAGAGGCTGCAGAAATGGCAGTCATTAACAAAGGAGCCCATCTGACAGGGAACAGGCCCTCGAAGCAGAAACACCCGAGCAATTTCCAGCCTTTTCAGACATTTCTGCCTCTTGCTAGCACACTCCATTAGGACAGAAGGGAGAGCACCTTAGTCTCAAGACATCTTTCTCTACGACTAGAGAGTTATTACTGTCAACTGCATGTGACACACGGGCTGGACATTCAGCGGCCTGACCCCAACCCAAGTTCTGAACCAAGGCTGATCCAGCAAAATTTTGGATACACATCTCTTCCTCTAGGCTGTTTCCTCCATCCCATACGCCTTTGCTGGGTGCCTACAGGATGACATACCGAGAGAGTGGCGATAATGACTGCAAATGGCAGGCACCTTTAGGGCAGATTTCTTGGCTAACGGCACAGCACCACAGCCCACAGCACCTTCAAGGTATCATCAGGCAAAACTTAGCAGTGCGAACTGGGCATGTGCAGGAATAGCCCATTCCCTAAGAGCCTCCCCACATGGATCTGTATATTCCTCCATAATAAATTCCTCACCCTTCCTAGCCTTCCTTTGTTGCTAAGAGTATCATTTTGGAGTTACTCTCTTGTTCTCCTGGCCTCTGAAGGTAACAAACGGGTCTCCTGTCTTTCGTATCTTGGCTGGATTCATTTTAGCTTCTCACCCACCAAGATGTGAACCACCAAATTCAGTTACCATAATCAAAAGGGGGCTGTCCAGCGCTGGTCGTGGGGTGACAGGGACTAGGTTTGACTTCCACCTACACCACTTTGCATTTGAAGGGCCTTGGATGAACCATTTCCCTCTTCTGAAAAGCCATTTTCTCATCTGTAAAAATACTGATTGGGGGGTAGGGATGTACCTCAGTGGACATGGCCCTTGCCGGGTATGTGAGAGGTCCCTAGGTTCAATTCCCCAGTACCACAAACACAGAGAGAAAGAATAACTATTAAAGTCGCATTCCATGAGAACCAGAATGCCATGCTCCTGCCCTGGAACAACCATGGAGTCCGTAATTATTGACATAGGAACCCCGGGGCTTGGCATATGACTACAACATGCATAGTCACAACTATCCAGCAAATGATACATGTCTACTGCTATGAAGGAGCCTGCTGAGTGAGCGCTACCCTTTGTGCTCCTGGGTCCTGTGTCCTTGGATTCAACCAACCTTTGATGGAAATACTTGGTGACAAAACTGTGCCTGAGTTGAGCATGTGCTGACTGTCATTGTCATTGTTCCCTAAACAATATGTGGTTATTTCGAATGATTTAAAGTACACCATAATATACATGTGTTCTAGGCAAACACGACTCTAGATTTTTATTTAATGCATTTATTTTTCTAAATGTACAGTCCATTGAACCTGTCCACACATCTTTGCCAGTGGCTGGGCCTTCTCCACACTTTGTGTTTCTGGTGTTCCGTGTCTTGAAGCAGTTTAATAAGTCCTTTACTAAGGAGCTCCTGAAGGGTTTCCTGCTAGGGAACCCCAAATCTCAGCCTCTGAGAGACCACAGTGGAGTGATAAGCTTCTAATCGGGACCTTTCTTACAGCTCTGTCATGCTGGACTAAGTGTCTGAGCATGTACAGACTTAGATTTGGGCCCCTTGTTGGCTTTGCCCAGGATTTGTCACTTTCTTGGTCAGCTCTCTGGCATCTTTCTCTTCCATCATCCTTGGGCAGTGTGACGACACTCTGGGAATAGCAGTGCCCACTATGACCCCCCCCAAGAGGTGGTAAAAGCCAGAGGTGGCAGACGACTCCAGGGGAACAGCACCATCCAGACATAACAGACGTGTGTCGTATGATACACACATGAACTCACAGAGACTGTGGCAGCACAAGCAAAACTTGCCTGGGTTCAAACCAGACAAAATCCCTGTGCTGAGGAGGGAAGTGGGCATCAAGTCCCACCCTAACCAAGAAGCTGTCTGAAATTGGAGTCTGCTAGGAAAGGGGAAATCACTTCTCTCTGAGTATATCGGCCACACTGCAGGCAGGCCCCAGCCCAGGAGTAGTGGGACACCACAAAGTGAACTCCATTTTTTTGTGTGTGTGCACTTTTTGTTTTGCTTCGGTTTTTTTTTTTTTTTTGTCTCACTTTGTTTTTCATTTGATTTGATTTTCATTGTGGGAGTGGGAGAGAAAGGACATGTAGTTGGCTGAGGAGGGAGAGAGGGTGGATCTACAAAAAGTTGGGGAAGGTAAGGAATATGATAAAATAGAGTAGCTCTTTAAAATTTTATAAAAAAGGAAAATAGCCAGGCGGTGGTGGCACACTCGGGAGGCAGAGGCAGGTGGATCTATCTCTGTGAGTTCAAAGCCAGCCTGGTAGACAGAGCAAGTTCCAGGACAGGCTCCAAAACTACAGTGAAACCCTGTCTCAAAAAAATAAAATAAATAAAATAAAACAAATATTGCTGGGGGGAAAATGTCAGGATATGCGGAGCCACTGCTTTCTACAGGGGGCTTGTGTGGGTTTGGGTGTTTGAGGGAGATGAGGAGATACCTAAGTAGAGCTGTGGATATTTAACTCCAGAATTCAGAGCAACAAATGCCAAAACAATGACCAAAGGAGTTGCACAAGAAGTACCTGCAAGCATGCTCCTAGCTGCAGCAGTCCAAGATTTTTACAGCCCAGGGGGATTTTTCTGCTGGGGGCAGGAGTTATCTGCAACAGGGAAAACTGGGATGTCAGCTGGGTCGGGTTTGGCAATATGGATGCACCCAACCACTGAGCTGGTGAAGGATGTTGGTAAAAGTGGCTGAAAAAAACGTCTCCTCCAGCTTTGCAGGCTGGGGACTGGAGACATGCCTTTGTTGGGAGGGGCCGGGGCTATTTACTCTGAGCTCAGAGAAAGTCAACAGCAAGAAGGGTGAGAGCTAGGTGGGGTCACAGCCCTGGACAGGCTCCTGACGCCCAGAGCACACAGACGACGCATTGGTGAGCAGCTAGTTTAGTTGGTAGACCAGATGACTACTGGACATTTATCCTTGGGCACTGCTGCACACAGCTTTCTTACAGAACTTATCCAGCTGCCTTGGACAGGGTGTCGTCAGGTCCAAGCTCTCCCAAACTCTCACGGGCTCCCCTGTTGATTGGCACTCTCTTCTGGAATATGGATTAGGATAAGGCTTGGGGAGTAGGGGGCTGGTAGAAGTTAGGGGGAAAGTTCTCAAGGTCAGTGACGTCAGATGTTCAGCTTTTTTTTTTTTTTTTTTTTGGTGCTAGGCTATGAGCACTAGCTAGCTGTCATGAAGTTTCTCTTCTGCATAAGAACCGAGGCTGCTTCATAACCGAAAACACTAGTGTGCAAGTGAGGCTCAGATAGCTTCTGGGCTTCACCTTGAGGGGCTACATTTTCTTCCACAAAATGGGCATCGTTGTAGCATCTTGTAGAATTGTTAAGAGGATTAAAGAGAAGAGCAAAAAACAGGGGGGTGGCAGATCCAGCTGGAGCACGTCTATTATTAGCCCGCATAGTACATTTCTAAATTTTGAGTTAGCTGCCAATGTTTAAAAGTGGAGAATTTCACATAAAAGAAATAACCTTTTCAGTTCCCTTCGAAATAACACCGGACCTGGCAGCAAGTCCTCAAGCCCATAAAGAAATCGTCAGCTAGAACGCAGCTCTGGGAACTGGGCCTGCACCGTGATCACCTGAAGGGATCGTGGAGATGTAGCTCTTGGAGAAGTAGGGCTGCAGCTCAGCTGGTAGAGAGCTTGCCTATCACACAGGAAGCACTGGGTTCAATGCCCAGCGCTGCTTAAACTGGACCTGGTGTCTCACTCCTGAAGGCAGGAGGATCAGGCATTCAAACCATCCTTGGCTACATAGCAAGTTTGAAGCCAGCCTATGCCATGTGAGAGAAGACCCAGAATGGGTCTGGGTGTTCCAGATGCTGCAGGTGAAGCGGCCACACTGGGGTCACCATGACGCAGAGCTAAACTGGCATGCTTTCTTTTTATGAGAGAGCTATTACCTTGTCCTGTGTATCCCACTGCCCAGTGCTTTGCCTCCTAGCAACAACCTGAGTACATTTAAATCTGTGGCCTGTGGGGTAGGCACGCCCTAGAGCTCACTAGCAATTGTGTCTACTTAGCAATATTCTGGGTTAAGATGCATCACTCCCATTTTGCAGATGAAAAAACTGTGGTTGGGTGAGGCAGAGTGACTTGCTGGTGGTAACCCAGACCATCAATTGCTCCTGTGGCTTCAGCTATTTCAATATTACACCCACCCACCCCATTCCACACATACTCCTGAGTTTAAAAAAAAAAACAGTGCATGTCTTTGTGGCACACACCTTTAATCCCAGAATGTAGGAAGCAGAGGCAGCAGATCTCTGTTGAGTTTGAAGTCTGCCTGGTCTGCATAGTGAGTTCCAGGCTGGCCAGGGCTACAGAGTGAGACCCTTTCTAAGAAAGAAGAGGAGGAGGGGAGTTGAAGGGAAGAGGAGGGTGATGGGGAGGAAGAAGAAGAAAAAATTAGTCAGTTAATTGGGCTACTGTGGTAAAATCGCTTTCTCTGCAAGCCTGACAACCTGAGTTCAGGCTCCAGAGTCCACAGGATGCATTGAGAACCAACCGCATAAAGTAGTCCCCTGACGTCCGTCTGCGATACACGCATGTGACAATGCACACACATGCCGCTGTCACTAAACTCTGTTCACACACAAATAGGCAAAATCTTCAAAAAGAGGTAGATGACGCATTAAAAATTTGGGGCATGACCCCTTGAGTATAAATATATATTTATAAGAGAAGGAATTAGAACAGAGAGAAGGAAGGAAAGATTTACAGCGGGAGGGACTGTTAGTCACCCACAGACATGCCCACTCTAAAAAGACAGTAAACAAGTTTATGTGAAGCTTTAAGGACTTCCCAGGAGCAAACAGGCTGCTCTGCTGTGCAATAGAGGCTTTCCCCCTGAACTTGCAGACTCTGTTAAACTTCCTTTCATTTTATGGAAACCTCTTTTACCAGACATACTGGCTATTTTGTTTGGCTATCTATCATGTGTCTATCCCTTTTCTGACAAAGTGCCCTGACTTTGGTTTGGGGTGCTCTTTCTATAACAGGATAAGTGGCAGGATTGCCAACCAAAGTGCCTTCTCTACCCCAGAGAGTAGCCAATCAGATGCTGCCCTGAAGACATCAGACCAAACAAAGGACTGCAGAAGAACAGAGCTTCCTCACAGGTGTCCTGGGAAAGTCTCAATTCTTTCTGATTTACCTTTCCAAGGTGGGTGCTTTTTAATCTTCCTTTCAGTTCTGTTGACTAAGCCAAGCCTGCTAGTGCTATTTTTAAGTGCCAGCAGAGACCACACCCCTGGTCCTATTAGGAATGGAGAATGGGCACACTCCATCTTTATAGCACTTTCCTAAATTTCCTGGTTGTTACCCAAACTCAGACTCTGCAAAAAAAATAAGATATTTCTGGGGTTTTGGGAATTGCAATTCAGGGAATGGGGTCTCAGAGACCTCTGAGTCACTGTTCAAAGGAGGAGGGGATGCCTGTCTGGGAAACCAAGGCGCAGAGGCTCCTTCCTCAGGAAATCTGGAGAGTGTAGCATGATAAGGGCCATGTCACCCAGGAAGACAGAAAAGAGTGCACATGTTAGTCAGGGTGTCTGGAACATAAGAAGCTAGCCATGTCTGGATGCATATCTCAAGGAGCTCCGGGCTAGAAGGAATCACGAAGCCTTGGGGAAGCAAGTCACAGGGACACGCGTTGGAAGGCCATATCTTGTTCCTGACACCCCCAGCCTCTCTCTTTGCTTCCTGGCTGCCCAGGGTGAGCAGCTTTGATCACCTCGACTTTCCACCGTGATCTTCTACCTCACCACAGGTCCAGAAACAAGGAAGCCACCTCTGAAACCATGAGCCAGAATAACTTTCTTCCTTTGAGTTGTTTCTCTTGGGCACTGTGTCACAGTTGTGGAAAGCTGAGTAGTGGTTTCTCATGTAAATGCCTCCTTGCCAGGCCGCCACAGTCTCTATAGGACAGACGATTCTCCCTTTCTTTCCTTGACCACGACACCAAACTCGGTCTTCCTTCTATACTCCTTCCATGGCCCTCTCCTTCTCATTCCTGTTTACCCAAAGCTTGGATGAAAACCTGTCCTGTACCCTCCTTACCTCCATGCCATTGTATGCCATTGTATGCCCACTGTGCATCCCAAATAAACATCACCCAAAATCACACTATTTTCTCTTGTATGTATGTATGTATGCATGTATGTATGCGTGTGTGTGTGTGTGTGTGTGTGTGTGTGTGTGTGTGTGTGTGTGTGTGTGTGTGTGATCCCAAATTTCTCTTCTACTTTATTCAGTGAGGCAGGGTCTCTCAGTTAGATCCAAAGCTCACAAATATAGCTAGCCTTCCTAGCAGGCTTGACAGCTACTTCACTGTGACGGTCTGGATGAGATCACATCTGAGCACACCTTTACGAGGTAGAGCCTTGCTGGAGGAAGAACATCATTTGGGATCAGGCTTTGAGGTTTTATAGCATTGCCCACTTCCTGCCCCTGCTCCCCCCATGTGAGTATTAAAATGTAATCAAGTAGCTTCCTGATGCCGTTCTTTCCCTGTTTGTTGTCATGCCTGCCCCATTCCCTGGACACCTACTCCACCCTATTCCTACACACACACACACACACACACACAGAGAGAGAGAGAGAGAGAGAGAGAGAGAGAGAGAGAGAGACAGACAGACAGACAGACAGACAGACAGACAGACCCTATCCATCTGCAACTGTAAACCCAAACAACCCTTTCTTCCATAAGTTGCTTTTGTCAGCCTATTTTATCACAGTAACAAGAAAGTAACTAATGCTCCCACCTTCCATCTGTACCACCCTTCCTCTGCACACAGCCACAGGGATTCTTTTAGATGCACTCCAGACCAGCACTCCTCCGCTCTCACACCCCAACGGCTCCCATAAGGAAAAGACAAAGCCTGTGGTGGCCCATCCCACTTGCCTCCAGCCTCATCTGCTGCTGTTTCTCTTCCCAGTACTGTCTAGCAGAACTGGACAACCCTGCCAGCTACTCCTGCCTCAGCGCTCCAAGGGAATTCTTGGTTCCCTTCTGCCTGAAGCTTCGGCCCCTCCCCCACCTCAGAAGCTGTCAATAATTGTTCCGTGTCCTCAGTGAAACACTTTTTATGGTTCGATTTAAAATTACAGCTTCCCCTGCTTTTCGGTCTATAGTCTCTTGGTTCTCCCCCTTAGCTGCTCTTATCAAGTGAGGAGCCTTGAGTACTCTGTATGCTTGTGTGTTTGGCTGTACCCCACTGTGCAACATAAGGTCTTGAAGCCAAGAGTATGTGTGTTTAGTGGAGAGCTACAGCCTAAGGTCCTAGGAATAATAAATAAATAAGAAAGAGAAAGAAGAGAGAGAGAGAGAGAGAGGTAAGGAAGGAAGGAAAGGAGAAAGGAAGGAAGGAAGAAGGAAGGAAGGAAGGAAGGAAGGAAGGAAGGAAGGAAGGAAGGAAGGAAGGAAGGCGCAGAGCTGGAGACGTAGCTCAGTTGGGAGAGCGCTTGTCTAGCATACCCTCGGCCCCGGCCCGGAATAAACCAGTCAAGGGGCTGCACGCCTGTAATCTCAGCACTTGGGAGGCAGAAGCAGGAGGATCAGAAATTCAAGATCACCCTCAACTGCACAGAGAGGGAGAGACGAAGCTGCATGAGACCCTGTCTCAAAGAAATGAAAAGGAAAGATGAAAAGGGAGAGGAAAGGAAGGAAAAGGGAACGAGCACGGAGTGGACTTGGTGACAGGGGAGACTGAAAAGCCATCTCCCATCACGACACTGCGGTGACCTCTGTCCTCGTTCTCCACAGCTGGGGGCTGTCACCAGGTTATGACACTTCTCTGCCTCAGTCTCCCAGTGGCTTCTCATCGCCTGTAAAATAAAGTCCTAAGTCCTAAAGTGGCTCCTGTCTCCTTCTGAAGTTCAGTTTCCTGGCCTTTGCTCCTTTGCTACTGTCTCCAGCTCCTTGGGTCTCAATGCCCCTCCCCAGCATTCCAGGCACCACTGCTACAAGCTCTCTGCACTTGTCACTGCCTCTGCCTGGAATTCTTTCTTACCAGAAAATCGCTGGCTTCCATCTTCCCTGTGTTCTGGGCTCAGCCTGATATTGTTTCCTCTAGGGCAGTGGTTCTTAACCTTCCCAACGCTGTGACCCTTTAGTTCAGTTTCTCATGCTGTAGTGACCCCCAACCATAAAATTGTTTTCGTTGCCACTTCAAAACTGTAATTTTGCTACAGTTATGAATGGAATGTAAATATCTGATATTCAAGATATCTGCTATGTGACCCCTGTGAAAGGGTCATATGACCCCAAAGGGGTCGCAAACCATGGGTTGAGAAGCACTGCTCTAGAGGCCTTGGTTGATGGCTGCATGGGGAACAGCACCCACTCTGCCCACTCAGTTTTTCTCCCTCCACGGCACTCACCAGTGGCCACATTGCACAATTACGGATTCTTCCGTGAGTCAACTCGCCCTTGTAGAATCTTAGCTGTAGGTCATCAGGAATGGTTTTGGTTTTCTGTCGTCTCCTTAAGACTTGTGTCAGGTGCATTCTGGTCATAACCACTTGAGCAATATTTGTTGAATGGATGAATGGAATAACTCATTCTAAAAATAACTCTCATTGTATCCAGTTCCTGCTCTGGCTACCTCATTTTACAGATCGTCTCTCTTAACCTTTAGAAAAATTCTTCCAGGTGACTGTTCTTGTCTGCTCTGTAAAGTGAAGACAAGAAAGAAATTCAGAGAAACAGAAAGGTTACATCTATTTTCCAGGGCCCAGAACCTGGAGATGACATTTAAGATGAAAACTTCGCTCTGGTACCCATAAGACTCTATAGCAGTCTTGTCTTGATTCCAGCTCCAGGGTAAGAATCCGTCTGTCCTTGGACAGGGTTCTCCATCACCCTTAGATAGGATTCTCCATCCACCCTTGGACAAGGTTCTCCATCCATCCTTGGACAGGGTTCTCCATCGCCCTTAGATAGGATTCTCCATCCACCCTTGGACAAGGTTCTCCATCCTTCCTTGGACAGGATTCTCCATCGCCCTTAGATAGGATTCTCCATCCACCCTTGGACAAGGTTCTCCATCCATCCTTGGACAGTGTTCTCCATCACCCTTAGATAGGATTCTCCATCACCCTTAGATAGGATTCTCCATCCATCCTTGGACAGGATTCTCCATCGCCCTTGGAAAGGGTTTGAAGTTCCTGTCTGTAAACTCGCTGTCCCTTTGCTGCCTTCAGGACAAAGACTAGCCTCCTTAGTCTGACTTTCTTTCTGCTTTGTCTTTTAAATGTTTAGACATTATATGTGAATGCATGTTTAACCTGCGTATGTGTCTGTACACCCCATGAATGCATGGTGCCCAAGGAGGCCGGAGAAGGGTGCCAGGCCCCCTGGGACTATAGTTAACAGCAGTTGTGAGCCACCACATGGGGGCTAGGAATCAAACCTGGGTCCTCTAGAAGAGCAGCCAGTGCTCTTAACCATGGAGTCGCTTCCCCAGCCCTTAGTCTAATTTCTTGTGTCTTCCTGACTTTATTCCCAGACGTGTAGCCCTTACTCTGTGACACACAGACCTCTCCAGAGGGTCACTGTCCTATCAAAGATTCCCCTAACCCAACTGGCACCAGAAACTTCTTTTACAAACAGTCTGTTACACATGATTACAGTCAGATCATCCGGGACACAGAATTCATGTTATATGCCACAGTGAAGTTCTATTTTTATTATCTAAACCTGAAGATCAGAGGTAAGAAAGCAAACTGTTTCAACCCTATGTGCTAAGTATTTTCTTATAGGGAAGCTTTCCATCCCCATTTAATTCACTCATTAAACAAGTATTTATTGTATCCTTAACACCTCTGATACAGAAAAGGGCGTTGAAGCTGCAATGTGCAAGACTGTGTTTTCTAAAGACTATGGAAACAACGTCTCCCATCCCATAGTTCTTCTGCAGTACGACCTAGCTATTCACCCTTTAAGAGGTAGAACTGGGGGCCAGTGAGATGGCTCAGTGGGTAAAGGTGCTTGCTGTGAAGCCTGAAGACCCGAGTTCAATCCCTGGGACTCACAATGTGAAACTCCTGCAACTTGCCCTCTGACTGCCGCATGCATTCCAACGGCACACACACACACACACCTGTATGCACGTGTGCAATTGCACACACGCATGCACGCGTGCACACAAACACACACACATTCACACATATGTATATACACACTCTCACACACACATGCATATGTATACACTTGCATGCGTGCATGCACTCTCACAGACACAGGCATACATACACACATGCACACATATACTCACACACACATACACTCACACATATACGCACATGCTTACACACTCACACACACACACACACACACACACACACACACACACGAATAACTGTAAAGCATTTTTAAAAGGAAAACAGTTTTTGTTTGTTTAATAAGTAAAGTTCACTTCCATTCACTAGAACACTGGTGTGTCGTCTGACTGTTTAGACTAGTAGGTCTGCAGTGCAGCTCATTTGCACTTGCCTGGCATATTCAAGACCCCATGTCTGAGCCCTCACACTAGGGAAAAAAAGCTAATTCGTTAAATATTCAAGACTTGATGACTGGGGATTAGCAGTTAATAGTTCTTTAACATGACCTGTGCATTTGAAACCAGCACACATGTCCTCTCATTTACAAGAAGCAAGAAAGCAGTAGATGCGGTGTAACACAGCTTTCATCTCAGCACTCGGGAGGCAGAAGTGGGCAGATCTCTGAGTTCAAGGCCAGCCTGGTCTACAGAGTAAGTTCCAGGACAGCCAGGTCTGCACAGAGAAACCCTGTCTTGTCTCAAAAACCCACAAAAGAAGCAGAAGACCGGCTGTATGTGGAGCCTGGAGACGGAGGAGAGACAGTCAGCAGGGCAGGGGGTAGCGCAGGTGAGTTGCTTGCTGGTGGAAGCCCCGAGAATGAAAACACTGAGACATGGTGGTCAAATACTAAAATCACGATTCACCACTCACAAGGAAATCATGAATCATCACTTGCAGAAAACCAGCTCCACAAAAGGAGCCCTTGAGAAGTACACCTAGCACGACAGGAAATCTATCCAGATGAAACTAGAAAGAGAGAAGCCAGAAAAAGAACCAGAAACCTTAGCTCATGTCAACAGTTACCAGGTGGCATGGCTGCCCTACTGATGGCTCTAAGGATGGTGTGGCCCCACATCTACCTGCCATGCTACCTGACCACTGCATGTCATCCATATGGTGCCAGGCCTTGAGGGAAATGGGACCAATGTCATCTTGAGTTTCTCCAGCAGCAGCAGCAGCAGCAGCAGCAGCAGCAGCAGCAGCAGCAGCAGCATTATTACTTTGGCTTTTCAAGACAGGGTTTCTCTATCCTGGAATTCAGCTTGTAGACCTTGAACTCACAAGTGCTGGGATTAAAGGCATTCACCACCACCACCACCCGGCATTTGGACATAATTTCTACAAATTGCTGTTATATGTCTCCACATTCTGGGGTTGCTCATGGTACAGCCATAAATACAACAGAGGTAAATCAGATAAGATCTCTGCTTCCTTGGAGCACACTCCTGTGAAGAACAGTGAGTATATTACTGAGTGAAAACCAGCATTGCTGACATGGGTAAATGCCGTAAAGAAAACAAACTGAGTCATATTACTGTAAGCTGGGGGTGAGAAAACCAGGAAAGGGATCTCGGAGAGGGTGACATTTGATCTGAGCCCCGAATAAGCACGCAACCATCTAGGGAGGGGCTGCGTGCCATAGGAAAAGGTTAAAACAAGTCCAAAAGCTTCCAGGCTGCGAAGGCAACAAGAAACTAAAGGAGATGAAATCAAGAATGAGGAGGGACCTGAGGGTTGTGTCCAACCATACAGGGAACCTTCCACATGCAGTGAGAAGTCACAGGCCAGTTTCAACTGGGAAGTGAAGTCACAAAATCTTCAAGCTTGTAATTTTTGAAAGGGAAGTTGTAGAAACAGGAGGAGAGTCGTTGTTGTCTTAGCACGGGATTGATGGTCATGACCCCTTTTATTGGCCAAAGGAACGGGAAATATTTGGTACTGGTCAGTCTGTTACATCTAGAAGACGGGTCTGACTGTAGTAGACTGCCACCCTAAGATGAAGTTACACGGATGTGGTTGCTTATTTGTGTGTTACCAATGTGCCAATTCATCCTGGCAGCCTTTCCTGTGATGGAGAGGCTGGGGCCACACATAACAGCAAAAAGGAAGCATGCTGGGGACAGATGAGATTTCTTATTCCTCAGAGTAATGCGGGTGTTTTTAAACGCAAGTACAACGACTTGAGAGGTGGAGGCTAAAGACTAGAGGTGGGGTGCAGTTGGTACATTGCTTGCTTAGCACGTACAAGGCACAGGAAGCGTTACACAAACCAGATGTGGTGCTCACCTGCAGCCTAAGCAGGAGGCTGTGAACGTCAGGGTTAGTTATGTAGAAAGCTGGAGGCCAGCCAGGGATAGATGAGACATTGCCAGAGAGAAAGAGAAGGAGGGAGGGAAAGATGGAGAAAAGGAGAGAGAGAAAGAGAAGAGGAGGGAGACACACACACAGAGGTAGAGGGGGAGAAGAAGGGACAACGCCTCCCCTTTCCTTGCTCAGGGAAGGCTTGTGACTGCTTCAGCTTAGTGTAAGTGACTCTGAGCTAACTCACAAAAGCTCTCAATAAGACAGTTTCCACTCTTTTCACTAGAACACTAGTTCTTGGAACCTGAGCCTGCATGGAATTAGTCTAAGAAGCTCAACAGCCCCAGCCACAGAGCCGAATCTTCCCATCACCCCAGCACTGGTGCCAGGCAGATGCACAGAGATGTTAAACGATTCCAGACCTAGCCACGGAGCCCTCATCACTAATAGAGTCTTCCAGGCAGAAGAGCTAAGCCATTCCCACTGTATCTTCTGCAAGGCCCATTAGCAGGATAAGCGGTGCTGTATGACCCTGGTTTTAGGGTGACACATCAGGAAAACAGACAACAGACTGTGAATTTGGGTCTCGAGGTCTTGAGTTCAGCTCATCTTTCTAGCTCTATGGCCCTTTGGCCAGCTGTTTTTAGCTCTGTGGGCCTCAGTTTCTACTTCTAGCCTCCTAAGGTTGATAAATACTGATTTTTTTCCCAAAACAATCAGATGGTGCCTAACACTTGATTAATAGCTTTTGTCAAAAGGCCTTGTAGGCTTTGGTGAAATGGCTCTTCAGGTGAAGAAGGCACTTGCCACCACTAACCCTGACAACCTGAGTCCCCCTGGGAACCCACGTGGTGAAGGAGAGGACTAACACCCAAAGGTTGTCTTCTGACCTCCTCCACTCAAGGTAGCAGGGATGGAAGAATACACACACACACACACACACACACACACACAAAT
The DNA here is from genome assembly GCF_003668045.3 of Cricetulus griseus. Lineage (NCBI taxonomy): Eukaryota > Metazoa > Chordata > Mammalia > Rodentia > Cricetidae > Cricetulus > Cricetulus griseus. Next base: position 14,928,328 of record NC_048599.1, read on the forward strand.
AAATAAATAAATAAATAAATAAATATGATTTTAAAATTTACAAATCAAAAAGTTTGTAAATGCCCTGTTTCCCTTCCTGGCTCGGCTTCCTACAAGCCATCATCTGCCTGCAAAGCAGGTGCCTCGGGCCTAGACCTAAGACACTTGTTCACTCACACCCCACCAGTTCACAGTGCCTGGGATGTAGTTTTCTTTGTGTTGGCCTCTGGGTGTGTCTCCATGGGACACAGATATAACAGATATACCCAGGTCCCAATCGTTACTCTTCTTTTTGGGGAGAGGGGCTTCAAGACAGGGTTCTCTGTGGCTTTGGAGGCTGTCCAGGAACTTGTAGACCAGGCTGGTCTCAAGCTCACAGAGATCCGCCTGCCTCTGCCTCCCAAGTGCTGGGATTAAAGGTGTGCGCCACCAACGCCCAACCCAATCGCTACTCTACTTAATATCATACTCATTTTTCCCTCCAAAGTTCATGCACTAAAACCTTCAGTAGAGCCTTAAAAGATATTAGATTGGGCTGGCAAGGAGGCTCAGTTGGAAAAAGAGCTTGATCCACAAGCCTAGAGACCTGGGTTCCATCCTCAGAAATCACACAAAGGCGAAAAGAGAGGACCGACCTCACAGAATCGTCCTCTGTCTTCACATGTACACTGTGACATGAGCCACACGCACACACACACATATGCAGTGGATCTCTGTGAGTTTGAGGGCTAGCCTGGTCTACAGAGTGAGTTCCAGTCCAGCCAGGGCTGTTACACAGAGAAATCCTGTCTCAAACAACAACAACAACAACAATAATAATAATAATTAATAATAATAATAATAATAATAATAATAATGGACTAACACCTGTTCTCTTAGAAGCAGTCTTCCTCATGCAGGACTGGATTAATCCACAGGATCAAGTTGTATGAAGCAAGGCTGCCTGCTGTGGTCAGACCGCTTCCCTGGAATCGCTCCCCTTCCATCTCCTAACATGAGCTGAAGCAGCACCCAAATGCAGCTGTCTGATCTTAGACTTTCCATTGTCCTGAACTGTGAGCCAAGACAACACTCTTTTCTTTATTAACTACCTGCTCTTGGTGTAAACTAAGACACTCACTAAGAAGAAAGAAAGAAAGAAAGAAAGAAAGAAAGAAAGAAAGAAAGAAAGAAAGAAAGAAAGGCAGAAAGAAAGAAGAAAGAAAAGAAAAGAAAAGAAAGTGAATACTCACAGAAAGAAAGTTTTAAACTTCTTTATTTTATTGGAAATGGAGACAAAATGTGTAGAGAGCATCTGTTGTGGGACCATAAGGTGACAAGCATGAACACAGAATCTTTGTGAGCTAGAAATCTAGAAGTACCTGGTCCTACCAAGAAAATGCCAAATGTGAACCATCTCCCCCAGACTGCTTTGTACACAAGACAATTAGACCCTTTTCTTACTTAATACATGGCCAGGTTTCCCATGGTTCAATGCTTTCCTAAGTCAGATAGAGAGTTACTAGTTCCCCTAAGGCCGCTGTAACAAAACACCATAAACTGGGCAATTTAAACAACAGAAACTTACTCTTTCAGTTTTCCTGGTTGGATGTTCAAGAGCAAGGTGTTGGCAGAGCTGGTTCCTTCCGAAGACTGTGGGGAGGAATTTGTTTCTTGTCCCTACCCCACCCCCTTTTTCCTGCCTGGAGGCTTGCTGGCAACATGGATGTCTCTGGATGTGTGGGTCCATCACCCCCATCTCTGCCTGCATCTTACACGCTGCCTTCCTTGGATGCATGTAACTCTCCAAACTTTCTCGTTTCATAAGGGCGCCACTCAGATGGGACTAGCCCACTCTGGGGCCACACTTTAACTTGATTACCTCTATAAACTTCTTCTCTCTGAATAAGCCCCTGTTCTATGCTCCTGAACGTCAAAATAAGAACCAGAGATAGGGAAATACAACTCAAGCCATAACAGAAACCACCGCTGTGTGTCCTCAGCTCAGATACTTTCCGCAGATTCTCTGCAAGTTCCATGGTTGGTCCAGCTCCTCTCCTGGCAGCTGCAGCAAGTATTTTTTGATGAATAGAGGGAGAAGAGGAGCCCTTGGGTCCAGTCCTGCTCTACCAGGACCTGCCTCATTTTATGCCTCTTGCCAAGTGGCTTGCCAAATAGCATCACTCATCTCAGGGCCAGTTATTACATTTAGACGATTGCTTTCTCCACTGGCCGGAGGGTAAGAACAGGGAGCATGTTTGAATCACAGTAGTGAGTTCGCTTCTTACCGAGTCTCCCAAGCCTAGAGACTCTCAATAGAGACTTGCTGGCTGCCTGACCTAGTCCCTGACACAACCCTGCAAGCCTAGTCCACTTTGGTGAGTGCCTCTGTGTGCAGGGGACACAAAGACTGGCCTCTGGGAGTTTGCTGTCCCTTGGGGAGACAAGAAAACAGAGAGAATGACACTCTGCACTTTCTGTAGGGGAACGGACTGATGGGCACCGAACTGAGGCACTCCGGGAAAGTCAGGAGGGGCTTGCAGGGGTGCTGAGCTGGGACTGAGTCTCAGCAGCTCAGAGAAAAATGTAAACACTTGGAGTTCACAGAGCTTAGTGATGGCTTGGGATGAGGAGGGAAGAGCCATGAAAGGGGCCGGGGAGGAGGCAGGTGATGGAGGAGCTTGGTTTGGATACATTCCTGCGATAAAATCAGAGCAACTGGGGATATACTCTGTGTTCAGTCATTCATTTGGGCTTTTGGGTTGCTGTTCTTTACTTTTGGGGATCTTTTTCCCCCAAGTTTTATAGCCCCAAGATGGACTTATTCTCATGATCCTCCCGTCTAAGCCTCTTCTTTTAAAAGATTTACTTACATATTTTAAGAATAGTGCTCAAAATATGAACAAAAGAGTCAAGACCATGATGGGAAACCCACAGAATCAGCTGATCTGAGCTAGCGAGAGATCCCTGACACTGTTCTGACAAATGGGGAATCTACATAAGACCAAACTAGACTCCCTTAATACAGGTGACAATGGTGTGACTGGGACGATATATGAGGCCACTGGCAGTGGGTCCACTATCTAACACTAATGCACAAACTGACTAAGTGAAGCCCATTCTATATGGAGAGACACCTTGCCCAGCCTAGCTAGACACAGGGGTGTGGGGGTGGAGAGGTGCCTTGGTCCTGCTTCAACTAGATGATGGGACAGACTTAGTAGACTTCCATGGAGTAGCCTCACCCTCTCCGTGGAGCAGATGGGAGGAGCAGGGAGTGGGAGGAAAGGAGAGAGGGGGAACTGGTATTGGAATGTAAAAAGTAAATTAATGAAAAAAAAAAGAATGAGTGTTCTATCTGCATGTACAACTCTATGCCAGAAGAGGGCATCAGATCCCACTATAGATGGCTGTGAGCCACCATGTGGGTGCTGGGAATTGAACTCAGGACCTCTGGAAGAGCAGCCATTGCTCTTAACTGCTGAGCCATCTCTCCAGCGCCCTGCCTCAGCCTCTTGAATGCTGGGATTACAAACACCAGCCAACCACACCTGGATGGATGGCTAACTTTGAGTTATTAAAGAACAAATGTCCTTTGGTTAGTCCTGAAAACCATTCCTCCTCCTGTGGCCAGGCTCAGCTAAAAAGAGCTACTGAACAACCAAGTCTAGTAAAAGAGACTCAAGATTCTAAAGTCTGGAACCTAAAGAAAGCAGAAACCAACATGCTTACCTCCAGGGTTCAGGGGAAGGCAGTGGGTTTCTGAGTCACTGGACAAACAGCGAGTCCTACAGAGGACCTGGTGTTATGGACAAGAGCCATGTCTAAGACATAAGCCCTGCCCCTGAGGCCCGATGGCTTGGGGTGGCGAGAATAATCCCAAGAGATGGGTTCAAAAGGCCTTTTGGAAATCCTGGGAAGCTGGGGGAGATGGAAGATAAATGAGACTGTTTCACCTGCCTTGGAAGAAATAGCATGTGTGCAAACACTGTGGGACATGCAGGGAGGGAAAATATTCTCCACTACTTGGAAGAAGAGGAGGAGGGGAGGAGGAGGAGGAGGAGGAGGAGGAGGAGGAGGAGGAGGAGGAAGAGGAGGAGGAGGAGGAGGAGGAGGAGGAGGAGGAGGAAGATTTAAGATTGTTCGAGTATTTACCCAACAGAAGTCCCAGGACTGGAGAGAGGTGGACTCACTTATGCAAACAAATCAGAAGGAACCGGCCCTAGGCTATATTGTTATTGTTTTATAAAGTAGTAGACAGCACAATACCATTCACAAAAATATATTGAAAATACTGAAAATAGCAGCACAGCAAGCCCTTGTGAAACCAGTGTGGGCAGTAGACTTCGATGTTTGCTGGGAGATCTCTGAGCCTCCTGGTGCCTCTCATGGTTTTCCTTTCCCTCCTGCTCAGAGCCAACAATCTGTGTTTTGTACTTGCTAGAACCCTGCTTTCCTTAATAGTTTAACCGCATGGGTATTTGTCAATGAATGATGTTAAACGCACATATTCATATTTTCCCAGTTTCCCTGACATTTCTAAAACCTTAGGTATTTGGGGTCTTTCCTCCCCCTCTGCCACTCCTGACTCTCCTTGATCATGCCTTGCTTCCTTTCTGTTTTGTATTTTTACAGTGAACCCAGGCTTCAAGCTTTGCCTGTGGCGATTCTTGAGTACCTAAAGGGTGAATCCCTCCAAAGAGGTTTTGTTTCTGCTGTTTCTGAACACCTGCTGTGTTAGTTTGAATGTAATTGGCCCCCATAATCGCACAGGGAGTGGTACTATTAGGAGGTGTGGTTTTGTTGGAATGGGTGTGGCCTTGTTGGAGGAAGTGTGTCACTGTGGGGGCTGGCTTTGAGGTCTCCTATGCTCAGGACATCACCCAGTGACACTGAAACCATTTTCTTCTTGCCTGCAAGACGTAGGACTTTTCAGCTACTTTGCCAGCACCATGTCTGCCTGTGCACAGCCATGTTCCCTGCCATGATGAAAATGGACTGAACCTCTGAACTGCAAGTGAAACAACTCAATTAAATGTTTTCCTTTGTAAGAGTTGCTGTGGTCATGGTGTCTCTTCACAGCAATAGAAACCCTAACTAAGACAAAAGTTGGTACCAAGGACTGGAATATTGCTGTGACAGGCCTGACCATGTTTTTGTTTGGAGTAATATGGACTTTGGGAGTTTGGGTTAGGAAAGCAGTGGAATACTTTAAGTGCTGCTAAATGGGTCACACTAGTAGGAGCATGGAAGACAGTGGTGCTTTATAGTGGGAAATTACCAATACGGAGCCAAGTAGAAATATAAGAGTATTTAATAGGGAAAAGCCTTACTTACAGAACGACCTAGCCAGCCGGCATGGCAGCAGTCTGTACAGCAAGTCAAAAAGGAAAATCGAAAGTGACCAGCCACTGACCACCTCTCACTCTACGTCACCCTGACCACACCCTCGCAGGCGTGGCCAGGCAGACCTGTAGCCAGCCCCCAAGCAGGCATAGCTACAGGTTCCCCTACAGTGCTGAGTGTGAGTTGATGAACTGTGGGGGCTGGAGGGGACTGGATCAAGAGATTACAGAGGAGAAGAATGTTAGTATGTGGACTATAGACTGCTTGTGATATTTTGGTGAAGAAAGTGGCTGCCTTTGGCCCTTGTCAGGAGAATCTGCCTGAGGCTAAAGTGAAGAGTTTTGTATTAATTCCACTAGCAGAGGAAATCTGAAAACAGCCTAGTTTAGAAACTGTCCTGTGGTTATTAGTGGTAGCTCTAATGAAGATTTATAATGAGCAGGAGCAAGCTGAGCAGGGTAAAGTTACAAAATGTAAAATTTGAGGAGGAAAAAAGCACCAGGAAGTTGAGTTGAGCTAAATCCTGTGTTCAAGGAGATAAACAGATTAAGAAATTGAGTAGCCTGGCATTTGTGGTGCACACCATTAATCCCAGCACTCAGGAGGCAGAGGCAGGTGAATCTCTGTGAGTTTGAGGCCAGCCTGGTCTCCAGAATGAGTGCCAGGATAGGCTCCAAAGCTACACAGAGAAACCCTGTCTCAAAAAACCAAAAAGAAAGAAAGAAAGAAAGAAAGAAAGAAAGAAAGAAAGAAAGAAAGAAAGAAAGAAAGACAGACATTGAGTAAAGGGAGTGGGGACCTCAGGGCAAGATTCCCAGCCAGCTAAGTTTCCAATTTGTTAAAAGGAATTAAAGAAAAACTTAGAGCCCAATGTAGTGGAACTCACCTCTAATCCCAGCACTGGGAAGGCAGAACCTTGTGAATTTCTACGTTTGGGGTCACCCTGGCCTACAGAGCAAATCCCAGGACCGCCAAGTGTAGGCAGTAAAAGTAATAATCAAAAAAGAAATCTGGTGAAGATGTAATTGAATGAGGGGCCATGTTCCAGCCCCAGCAAGCAGCAAACTTGACAGCTGCAGCCACGTGGTCTGGCTTTAGAGTTAAGGATAGAAGAAACGGATTATGGAATTTGCCTCAGTGCCTAAGGAAAGCCACTAAGGCCAGGCATGTGTTAGGGGTGTCCCCAAATGGAGGTCTAGAAAGATCATTGTGTGAAGCTATGAAGTCGAAGCCTGGCTTGCCTTGGAGACCCCAATATGTTAGCGATGCCAGGGTTATGGGATGCCTGACAAGGGGAGCTGCTGGCAGAGAGTGGAGCCAGCCCAAGAGAAAGAAGTTTGTTGCAGTTAATAAAGCTGAATGGAGTTGGAGATCTGAAGAGCATTTTGACATCAGATATAGAGATGCAGATTTTGGAGTTTGCCCAGCTGGGTTTTGGTCTAGTTTTGGTCAAGTGTTTCCTCACTATGCTCCCTTCCCTACATTTTTGAATGGTAATGTATACCCTGTGCCATTATATGTTGGAAGTATGTCATCCATTTTTTTTATTTTGATTTTATAGGGGATTACAACTCAGAGATTGCACAAATCTCAGAAGAGACATTGAACTTTGGACTTTTAAACATTGTTGGGATTATGAGAGACTACGGGGACTTTTGAAGTTGGACTAATGCATTTTGCATTATGGTTTTGATACAAGCTTATGGGAGCCAATGTTGTGGATATTCCTTTACACTGTGTGAAGATGTGTCACTGAGACTGGTTTAATAAAAAGCTAACTGGCCAATAGCTGGGCAAGAGATTAGGCAGGACTTCTTAGGCAGAGAGGTCTCACTGGGAAGAAGAAAAGCAGTATCACCAGCCAGACACGGAATAACCAGGATGGGCATACTGGAGATGAGGTAACAAGAGCATGGAAGAACATAGATTTTAAAATATGCATTAATTTAATTTATAGGAACTAGTTAGAAACAAACCTAAGGTAAGGCCGAGCTTTCATAATTAATAATAAGTCTTATGTCATTTTTTGTGAGCTAGCAGCCCAAGGAAAAATCCATTTTCACATGGCATCCACTGTGGGCACATATTTCCACAAGGGACCTGAGAAAGACTAAAAAGATAAGTTCCAGAAACACAAACATGATACCAGATACAGCTTTCTACTTCCACAGTCTCTCAGGAGGACTGCACTGCCTAGAGATGGGTCTCCCAGCCCCTGGCTCGGGCTTGAGCTAAGCTAATCCATGAGCTAAACAGCATGGTGGGTTTAAGGTTTAACTCATGTGGTCAGAGAATGCTGCAGTTGCCCAGTGAAGCAAGGTCCATACAGGAAAAAAGTATAAACAGTCATAGAAAAAGTAAAGAGTTTAAAAATAATAAAGTCTTGCAGGAGGTGGTGGCACAGGCCTTTAATCCCAGCATTTGGGAGGCAGAGGCAAGAAGATCTCAGTGAGTTTGAGGTCAGCTTGGTCTAAAAAGGGAGTTCAAGGACAGCCAGGACTGTTTTACAAAGAAACCCTGTCTTGAAAAAGTAAAAAAAAAAATCTTTAAAGAAAAAGTAAAGTGTTATATTTTTGGTTGTGAGCCTAGCCTTTAACAGCTGAGCTATGAGTTCAAGACCAGCTTGGTCTACAAGAGCTAGTTTCAGGACAGCCTCCAAAGCCACAGAGAAACCCTGTCTCAAAAAAAAAAAAAAAGAGAAAGAAGAGTAAAGTGATATACATATATGTTTTTAATAAGTCACATAGGATTGGGACATATTATAACAAGGGAGCTTGGACCTTATATGGTACTTTGTTATTTTGAACTCTGTGAATGCTAATGAACAGACAACAGCTACTGAGAGGCAATGGAAGGGACTGCAGAATTAAACCAACCTATATACTTTTGAAACACCTTAACTTTAAAATGGAAGTTTAAAAAATGTATTATGTTGGGCAAGAGGCTATGCTTACGTTTCCACAGGAAATGCAAGGCTGTGGATTCCATCCAGGTTAATAGAGATCAGATTTGACTGGGGGAGATACCCTGAGTATCTTGGCTACAGACATGGGGGAGGAAGCTAAGACAGACTACAGGACAGGTGACATGCAAGCTGATCCCTCGACACAGGAACAGCTCTGAGTTGGATGAGACATGATAAATCTTGTTGCTACAGAGTTCTCATGACTTATTATTACATGACATCTTTTCATATGGCATGGATAGGGATATATATATATATACATATATATATATATATATATATATATACATATATATATATATATATATATATAACATATCTATATATGGTTATACTATCCAAGTTGACAGATGCCTTTTACCTGCTCAAACATAGAAAAATAGTTATCTGACTTGTGCACACTGCACATTCCATACTTGTGCTAATGAAGATATGTATGTTACCTTTAAAAGTTTGTGTATTTTCAGAGGAAGGGAGCCAGAAAATGGGTGGCCCAGGTGACCCAGACTCTCAGAGTGCCTCTGTTGCAGTTTCCTCAAAGTTCTGCATCCAGAACAGCTTCAAGGTTGTTGGCTGAGATGGTCCAGCCTCACAGACTATTCTAGCCAGGACTACGAATAAGCCTTGCACTTTCCCATTACACACAGACTGGGCAACAAATGTTATAGCTAGCTCTCCCAGGATTTAACCATTATCCTAATTTTCTCAGGATCTCCCAAAGATGCCATCACCCCCAGACAGAAGAAAGCAGTTTAGAGAAATGATGCCCACATTCCCAAGAAGTGGGGTGGGCGGTTTTTGGTCATTTGGTGGGTTATGGATGTTTGTCCTTTGATTGGGGGGATGGGTTACAAAATGATACTGGTCATGGTCAGGGAGAAAGCTAAACAAAGGGGAAAAGAGTCAGAGATATCTTTCTGAATGGGAAAAGGGGGAAATATAGTACAGAAATTATTAGATAACTGGGTGGATTTTTGAGCAACGACTAGTCTCAAATATTTTACATTGGTATGGATTTTTGTATATTGACACAAATTTAAGGTTATTTTTGTTATACTGTATATATGTTTCTATTCTTTTTTAATTTTTATTCATTTACATTTTATATATGAGTCCTCTGCATGCATATCTGCATGCCAAAAGAGGGCATCAGATCTTATTTTAGATGTTGTGAGCTACCATGTGGTTGTGGGGAATTGAACCTAAGACCTCTAGAAGAGCAACCAGTGCAGCCAGGTGGTGGTGGCACACGCCTTTAGTCCCAGCATTCGGGAGGCAGAGGCAGGTGGATTTCTGTGAGTTCGAGACCATCCTGGTCTACAAAAGCTAGTTCCAGGACAGTCTCCAAAGCCACAGAGAAACCCTGTCTCAAAAAACTGAACAAAAGAGCAGCTAGTGCTCTTAACCACTGAGCCATCTCTCCAGCCCCTCATGTTTCTATTCTTGTTTAAGGTATTGTTCTATGCAGCTTATTTAAAAATATAGTTTTAGTCCTTGAAAGCTATTTAGGATAATAAAGGAATATAGATTAGTAGTTAGTCATCTATAACAATCAAATTTATAGTCATGTTAGGTATGTTTTCAAGGTCAGTAAGAGACATATTTTAAATAGATGGTCTTCAGGGTCATACAGAATATGGCATTTTAATGATTTAATAACATAGGGCTTTTCAGGACAGTGAGACATGTCTGCTACCTGGCAGCACCAATCTACTTCACAAAGGAATAATGGACATCGAAGAACCTCCATACGGAGTTTGCTTTCTTTGTGGCAAAAGCCAGCCATTTGGGCAAAAAACTGCCCTTGCTTCAACTGCTAACAACATGCTCTCCAAACCGGACAAGCAGTTTCTATTATTACTTTCTCTTTAAAGACTTTATCTTATTATTTGTAAGCTATTTTTTATGATTGTCTATACTCATTTTCTTTTCTTTTTTAAGCCTATCTACGTTTTTTTTTTTAACATACTGTAACTTGTTTAAGAGGGTTTTTCCCCCAGCTGTATCTGTTTTTATAGAACACCTGCAGCATTTTCTGACCACGTGAGACAGATCTTAAACTGCCCTGTCATCTGCTGCACAGCTCATTGTACTACACAGCGCAGGCAGCAGCCAGTAGCCGTGCCTCTGTAAGCCGCTGCGCACCAACCCACCTGAGAGACTGCAGGACTAGGAAGCTACGTCCGGTGCCTTGTCCAGAATTTTTCTGGCCCTGTGTTTGGATATTTGAGCCCCACATTTGTCACCATTTGTAGCATGAATTTTCTTTGGGCCACTAGCTCACACAAAAAATGACATGGAGACTTATTATTAATTATGAAAGCTTGGTCATAGCTTAGGCTTGTTTCTAGCTAGCTTTTATAACTTAAATTAACCCATTTCTATTCATCTACATTGCTGCCATGTGGCTCATGGCTTTTACCCCTTCTCCTGCGAGTCTTGCTCCCTCTGTGTCCAGCTGGTGACCTGCTTTTTTCCTTCCCTGAGATCCCTTTGTCCTCAGAAGTCCCACCTAGCTTTTTCCTGTCTAGTTACTGGCTATTCAGCTCTTTATTAAAACAATCACAGTGTCACATCTTCACACGGTGTAATGGACTATTCCACAACAGGTACACCTGAGACCTAAAAACTCAGGTACTGACAATTTAGGTGTGCTGCTGACACCGCACACATAGAGGGCAATATCAAATGACCCTGGGTGACACCACACACATAGAGGGCAATATCAAATGACCCTGGGGTCAGAGGAACTGGAAGAAGAAGAAGAGATTTACTCCTCCTTATAGCAACCTTTTACCCTGTCTTTTTTCTCTCTTTTGAATTTTTATCTTCTAATGTATTTATTGTGTCCCTTTTGTGCTCTGTCTGGGCTTGAGAGGGGGTCTCAGGTGGTCCAGGCTGCCATGTGGCTGAGAATGACCTTGAACCCCTGATCCTCCTGTCTTCTTCTCTCAGGGGCTCTTATATCAAATATTACAGAACTTTTGATTATTAATTCAAAGTATGCACAGAACTGCAATACAAAATAAAAATAAAAACTGTCGCCCGACATTGGTGGTACATGCCTTTCATTCCAGCACTTGGGAGGCAGAGGCAGGCAGATCTCTGTGAGTTTGAGGCCAGCCTGGTCTACAGAGCGAGTTCCAGGACAGCCTCCAAAGCAATACAAAGAAATCCTGTCTTGAAAAAACTAAATTAATTAATTAATTAATTAATAAAAATAAAAATGCTTAAAAATGTAGAAGATCAATGGACTTTCACATTAAAAATCTGGCAGACATCTTTGATCCCCGCACTCCGGAGGCAGAGACAGAAGGATCACTATGAGTTTGAGGCCAGCTTGGTGAGCAGAGTGAGTCACAGAACAACCTCCAAAAGCTACAGAGAAATGTGGATGGAAGTTTCTGTCCTGCCTGGTCTTGCAGCCGTTTAGTCCCAAATAAACACGCAGAGGCTTCTATTAATTATAAACTGTTTGGCCTATTACGATGGCTTATTACTATCAAGCTCTTACAACTCAAATTAACCCATAATTCTTTTTCTTTTTTTTCCATTTTTTATTTGAATTAGAAACAAGATTGTTTTACATGTCAATCCCAGTTCCCTCTTCCCTCCCCTCCTCCCCTATCACCCCCCAACTAAAACCCTAAAACCCTACCTATCACATAACCTTTCTGCTCCCCAGGAAGGATGAGGCCTTCCATAGTAACCCATAATTCTTATCTATGCTAGCCATGTGGCTTGGTACCTGTTCTCAGTGAGGCGTTCTCATCTTGCTTCCTCTGCATCTGACTGGCAACTGACTCTCTGCCTTCCTCTTCCCAAAAATTCTCTTAAGCCTGACAGTCCCTCCTATAGTGCCTGCCTGGCTACTGGTCAATCAGTGTTTTATTAAACCAATACGAGCGACCAATCTTTACAATGTACAAGAGCATTATCCCACATCAGAGAAACCCTGTCTCGAAAAACAAAACAAAAACAAAAAAAACTCTCTCTGTATGAGGCTTTCAGTGGATTCTCTGGGTGAGGTGAATAAACATTATTTTTATTGTGTGTGGTGGCATCATATGACTACGTTACAATCCTAGCACTCAGAAGGCAGAGGCAGGAGGATCATGAGTTGAAGTCAGTCTGGGTCACATAGCAAGATTCCATCTTTAAAAAACAATCAATTAAACAAGCAAATAAATATTTACATTTAACAGTAAGTTAAGTAAAAATCAAGCATGAGCTGTAGGTGTAGAGTGCTTGTCTAACTCAAGACCCTCGGTCAACACTCAGTGCTGAAATACACACACACACACACACACACACACACACACACACACACACACACCACATGAAATTCTAGTAAACTGACAAATAATCCCAAATGAGATGCGAAGTTTTTTGTTATTGTTGTTGTTTTTGTTTTTGTTTGTTTGTTTTTCAAGATAGAGCTGTTACAAAGATTGTAACAGCTCTGGCTGTTTTGGATCTCACTCTATAGACTGGACTTGAACTCACAGAGATCTGCCTGCCTCTGCCTCCCCATGGCTGGGATTAGAGGTGTGCGACACCACTTCCAGACTAGGTGAAGGTTTTTCTTAAGACAAACAGCTTAGGAGTGTTCTTACTTTACTTTAACATTTTTTAAGTTTATTTGTTTTATTCGATGTGTGTGAGTGCTTTGCCCACATGTGTGTCTGTGCACCATGGGTTTGCCTGGTGCCCAGGGAGGTCAGAAGAGGGTGCTGGATCCGTAGAATTCAACTACAGATGGTTGTGGTCCACCCTGTGGGTTCTGGGAACTGAACTCAGGTCATCTGCAAAAGAAACAAGAGCTCCTAACTTCTGTGTCCTCTCTCCAGCCCCTCAGTTTACCTTTTAGATGGGGTCCTTGTGTGGCCCAGCCTAGCCTCTGATTTGCTGTACAGACAAGGGTAACCTTGAACTCCTGTTCATCCTGCCTCTTCCCCCAGATTTTTGCAGAGCTGAGGACTGAACTTGGTGTACCAAAGACAGGGTTCCTCTGTGAAGCCATGGCTGTCCTAGAACTCGCTCTGTAGAGCAGGCTGTCCTCCACCCCACAGAGATCCACCTTCCTCTGCCTCCCGAGTGCTGGGCTTAAAGGCGTGCGCCACCACCGCCTGGCTGCAAAATATATTTTTAATCCATGTAAAAACAAAAACCCATCCTCTTTCTTCCCACATACCCTTGTAAGTGTGTCTGCTCCCCTCCTTGTGACTTCAGAACAACCCACGTCACAGGAGAAACATAAAAGGCTCCATGCATTCTGAGAGCAGGCAGCTCAGCACAGTCCCCAGAGCAAGGTACTGGGCAAGACTGTGGGCTGTTTCACAGGAGAACCTGGGGACATAAATAATAAAATGGCCTTTAGAGCAATGTATCTGCATTACTACACAGCTGCTAATTTATCCTGTCCAACGCCACCTCCGATGTGAAAAAACAGATCCCAAAGTAGCCTTCAATCCTTTGCTGTGTTGCTGTTTTGTATGTAACCAGGCAAACCATCCGCCCCCGACACCCCATACCCCCTACAGCCACCCTCATTCACCACAGTCTATTGAGAGATCTTAAAACACCCCAAGGCCCAGAGTTAGAGTTTTAGAATTGAGAATAAAAGAAGAAAACAAACCTCGATCTCTCGTTTAACTTATAAGATGTCCCATTGTTGCCTTCTAATTATGTGTCTGCATGTGGGCATGTGCACTTGAGTGCCAGAGACTGTGGAGGCCAGAGATATCAGACCCCCTGGAGTTGGAGTTACAGACACTTGTCATTTGCCTGGTGTCATTTGCTGGATTCAAACCTGGGTCCCTTGGAAGAGTGGGCAGCCCGGTTTTCCATTCTCCATGGGGACCTTCACAGCAGTGGAGGGCCTTTGAAAAAAATTAAACAAGATCATGTGACCTCCAGGCCCTGTAGCACTTCTCTGTTTATCTGGAATTGAGCCTGGCCTGGGATCTAGCTAGCCCTTGCCTGCTTTCTCCCACACTGGCGAATAAGGAACTTCCAAGTTTTATGTGTTCACTCTTCCTTATCCTCAGGACTCTGGAGTTCAAGGTCATTCTCCCTCACTGCACAGCAAGTATGAGGCTTAGCTGCTCACATGAAAACCCTGTCTAAATAAATAAATAAATTTTAGAAACTTTCTATCACTATTTTATTTTCTTTTGTCTTTCATTTGTTTCATTATTGGATTTCATTTGGCAGTTTCCTAGAATTTCATGTTTGAGTGTTTTTTGGTTTTGGTTTTTTTCCAGTGCAGGGTATTGGAACCCTCTGTCCATACAGTTGCCTGGCTCCTTCTTGCCCTGTGGCCTGCACTATTTTCTTCATGGCATTTGCTACGATCTGAAACATATATTTTAATCTCAATGTTTTTGCCCCAGCTAGGCCATCGGTTCTGGGACAGCAAGAGCAGGAGACTAGGTCCTATGCTCACCGCTGTGACCCAGTGACTATTCCAGTGCCCAGGCCACACGGGATGCTCACCTAACATGGCCACTGCGTACCCAGTGTCAGTACCACTGTAAAGTCCTGACTGGACTGGATGGTAAAGTTTGTTGGGGTCCTCACTGTTGGGAATCTCTGCTCTGGTTTCACTCCTCCCTTTCCAGACCTCACCCTCTCAGAAAGCCTGCCAATGGTCTGCTCCTCCTGCTGGAGGACCACGCCTACAGGGTATTTAAGACCTGGTCGCCAGCCCTGCCACAAGATTCTTCTCCTGCCTTTCCGAGAGTCACCTGGGAGTGCTCTGCTCTGCTGTGCTCTGTTTACTGATTTGGTTTGAACGGTGGTCCTTCCTGCAAAGACATGCTCTCTGCCCACTCCTCTGATTGCTCAGGTCAGAAAAGCCATGACCCTTTGCTTTTATGTCCCTTACCCCCCTCCCCATGCCACCTACCAGTGAAACATCCCTAACTGTTCCCTTGTGGGTCAAAAATACCATCTGCCTCAGGCTCTGCCCCCTTCACTCCCTCCCATGGCTTCTGGCACTTCCCCTGGTCTTAGGATAATACCCCAAACCTCAGCTTGCCCCACAGGGCTCAAGATGTCACATGTCTTGTATCATCCTGTCACCCCCACACACACCCGACCCCACACCACACATTCAATATCTGCAAGAAAGTGCGTTGCATGGGAAAGGAAACTGGGTCTGGCTCATTCGCTACAGGTATTGATGACATAATATTTATGTTAATTTTATCTTGCATTTTAGAAACTTACTTTCTTGGCAAAAGTAAGGGAAAAAAATACCAAGGAGCTGCCTTGATGCTAGGAGGCTTTCCTGACATGTGTAAAGCGTTGGAATCTATCCCCAGCACTGAAGAAAACTAAGAAAGGAAAGAAGAAGGAAGGGGGGGACAAAAGGAGGGAGGGAGGGTGCATAAATAGCAGGTATCCAAAAAATTCAACTTTCCTTTTAGTGGGGAAGATTCCCATAGGCGACCGTGAAGGTCCAGTTCCTTCTATTGCCACCAGAGGGCAGGCGGAGACTTCTTAAGTGGTGTTTAAAACAAATGGCTAGGGTCAAATAAGGACAGTGTGGGATGGGTGGCCTTTTCCAGGCCTGGGCATGTGAGCCTAGCCTATAAGCAAAAGGATGTTAGGGTTCTCCACAAGGAAGTCTGGGATGCATATTCAGAAGAGAGTGATACACCTAGTGTGTGGGGGTGGGGTTCCTTGGCCTACTTCCAGGAGGTGACATTACAGAAAATGCAACCTGTTCATTTCTTTGTGCAGTAGACAACACACTGAGAAAATGTCAAGTGTGGGTTTTTGGAGCTGGTGCTCTGGTCTGCAGTGTTCAAAACGTGTCAGCTCAGCATCAACACAGACCTTTGAGACGCCTGTGAATTTCCTGGAGCCTGTTTCATGATTCTATAAAGGAAAATGTCTCTGACAGGTGTCTTGCTCATCTCCCAGCATGCCTGAGGGGTTGAGCCCCAGTTACAGCTGTGGCAGGTTGCCTTTCTACCCCTTCCTCACCTCCACTCTCCACCTGCTAGTCCTGGTCTTCCGTTCTCAGGAAGCCCAGCGTAAGATAGACCCAGCACTGAACACTGGCACCATGGCCGGAGAATGAGCTCGCAGACCATCCAGTCTTCCTTGTACCAAAGGACAAAGACCCAGGTCTGTCTCACAGGCCTGGGCTCTCTCTTTCTCAGCTACTGTGGACAGATATGTATCCCCATGACCCAAAAGGACATGGTGGAGTCCTAATCTCTAGGATGGCAGAATGTGTGGCCTTATTTACATTTTACTGAAGCAATCACATTACAGTGAACTCATTACGGTGGACCCTAGTCCTGTCCTTACAAAAAAGGGCAAACTGGGAGATAGATAACGTACTTCCATGAAGACTGGAATTATGTTGCTATGAATCAACAGACTTCGAGAAGCTAAGAGAGACTCCTGGAATATGCACGACTTTCCCTAGCACTATAACAGCTTTATCCGTCAACTTGACACAACATAGGATCGCCTGAAGAGAGCCTTAATGAAGGACTGTCTACACTGGGTTGGCCTGTGCCATGTCTGCAGAAGATTGACTTAAGTTAATGATGTGGGAAGATCACCCAGGCCAGCTCGGGCAGCATCATTCCCTAGTCAGGGAATCCTGAGCTGTATAAGAGGATAGCAGTCACTGCATGGTGGTAACTCACACCTTAGTCCCAGCACTCAGGAGTGGAGCCGTCAAGCTGAGCACAATGTTGCATGCATGTGTTAATATCTCTCCATTCTTGAGTGTGACTGTGACTAGCTGCTTCAGATCTTGCACTTTGATCTGCCCCACAGTGGTGGGCTATAACCTGGAGTTATAAATTAAAATCAGCCCTCTCTCTTTTTGTCTCTCTTTTTGTTGCTTTTTGTCAGGGTGTTTTATCACAGAGACAGAAATGAAACTAGAACATACTGTATGATAGAGCATGACTGTCTCAGTGCCTTGATCTAGAACTTGGATGTTTAGAATCATGGGAACAAATTCCCATTGTTTAAGCCATTCGGTTAATAGCACATTGTTGTGGCAGTCCTGAGAAACCTGCACACCAGCTCTGTGATATTCCCCTGCCTCTACATATGTCTCTGTAAAATGGGAGCAGTGATGTCCCTTTGTTTTTTCTTTTATTTGTTTGTTTATTATGTGTGCATTGTTCTGCCTGTATGTATGTCTGCACACCATAAGAGAGCATCAGATCTCATTACAGATGGGTTGTGAGCCACCATGTGGTTCCTGGGAATTAAACTCAGGACCCCTGGAAGAAAAGCCAGTGCTCTTAACCTCTGGGCCACCTCTCCAGCCCACGATGTCTCTTTGTAAAGCCCACTGTGTGGTCAGCAAGGTTCTGTTCACCCTGAGCCTCATGCTTGCTCCTTTGTCTTTTAGAGTACAGGAGAAGATAAGGATGGTGTCACGTACCTGTCACCCCAGCTGAGGAGAACAGGAGCATTTCCTGAGCCCAGGAGTTTAAGCCCAGTCTACACTGCAGAGACTCCAACTCTTTAAAAAGCAAAATAAACAAAAATGGGGCAAAACTAGACTTAAAGCCAGGAATGGAGGAACATGCCTCTAGTCCCAGCACTTGCGAAGTAGAGACAAGAATATCAAAAGTTTAAGATCAGTCTCTGCTTCATGGTGAGTTCCAGACAAGCCTGAGCTCAGACAGAAGGTAGGAAAGGGGGAAGCGCCACAACCCCAGAGAAACACCCAGACCAACACTGATGGTCATGGCTGATGCTCAGAACTGGATGCCAGAAACTCCCCCTCTGCAACATCGGACGGGTACTGATGGAGGATGAAGGCGAGGATGAGAGCTGGGCCTGAAAACCCCTAACTCTACAGTTAGTCCTGTGCAAAGGGGGTTGCTTATGCTTGCATTTGGAAAAAAAACAAAAAACAAAAAACAAAAACAAAAAAACAAGCAAAATCCTTTTGGGCTGTCCTTTGTGCTTAAAAGTATGCTGGGAGGTGGGGGGGAGTCTCCCAAGGACCAGGAGATGACTCTGTGGGTAAAGCGCTTGCTGTACAAGTGTTAGGACACAAGTTTGGATTCTCAGCAAAAGCCTCGTGTGGTGTGTGTGCCTATGATCCTGGTACTGGGAGTCAGCAACAGGCAGATCACTGGGACTCGCTGGCCTGCCAGTCTAGTTAGCCTAATTAGTGATTTCAGGGTCAGTGGGTGTTCCAGTTTCTTTTCTGTTGCCTAGATAAAAGCACTCTGACCAAAAGCAACTTAAGGGGGGTGTGCAGGGTGGGGTGGGGTGGGGTGAGGTGGGGTTTGGATGGGGAGGATTTATTTGGCTTTCACTTCTAGGTTATAGCCAATCACTGAGGAAGTCAGGGCAGGACCCTAAACCAGAAATCATGCTCGGCTAGCTTTCTTATACAGCCCCGGATCATCTGATAAAGGTAGTGGTGCCCACAGTGGACCAGGCCCTCCCACACCAACTAAAACAATCCCCTGTAGGGATGCCCACAGACCAGTCTGAGCTGGGCAATCCCCAAACTGAGACTCCTCTTCTTAATGGCGCTAGGCTGTGTCAAGTTGATAACACTAACTAGGACAGTGAGAGGCTGTCAAAAAAAAATGACATGGAGAAATGATTAAAGAAGATATCCTGATTTCAGGCTCTGGTCTGCACCTGCACGGAGGAGGACTTGTATACATATATGCAACACACACACACACACACACACACACACAGAATACACACATACACACATACACACACACACACACACAGAGTACACACATACACACACACACACATACACACACACACAGAGTACACACACACATACACACACAGAGTACACACATACACACATACACACACATACACACATACATACACACACAGAGTACACACATATACACACACACATACACACACACATATACAGAGAGAGAGAGAGAGAGTCACATGATTCTCGTTCTCATGATACGTGTAATACAGTGGCTAAGACAATGTGAACCAAGTGAGCTCTGGAGTGGTCACCTGAGGAAAACAGAAAGATGGGATCTGCCATGAAGGACAGTTTGAAGAGGAGGCAGAGAAAGCCTGGGCCTTGCAGAAGCCAGCTACAGCGCAGGCCTGCGGCTTTGGACTTCTGTATCTGTGGCAGCACTGGTATTAAGGTCTCTGCAAGAGAAAGAAATGTGTGACTATCACACCCATGACCTGGACCCTCTATGCCCAAGAGATCCTAGACTGTCCCAGTATGGTCCTCTGGGCTGACATAGAAGAATCCAGTTCTGGGTGGTAGACTTGGGAGCATGGTCAATCCTCTGTGTAGGGCAGCTGCCCCTGTTCTCCTCAGTAAAGGAGGGTGGGATGGCCCTGACCACATCAGAACCAGCCTTCTGTCTGGCTGACACATTTTATAGCTTCACGGGTCACTTCCTTTTCCCAAGGCAGGAGAACTTCAGTTGGTACCTGAGCTACTCCATGCAGGTGGAGTTGTACTAGGCCTTTCCCACCAGCACTCCAGGTTCTGCTCCCCAAACCCATTTTCCTCCTGTCTTAGGGTTCTGTTGCTGTAAAGAGACACCATGACACAGCAACTCTTACAAAGGAAAACGTTTAATTGGGGTTGCTTACAGTTCAGAAGTTTAGTCCGTTACATTATGGCAGGATATGGTGGTATGCAGACAGACGTGGTGCTGGAGGAGTTGCGAGTTCTACATCTTGGTTTGCAGGCATCACAAGGACACTGTGTGTCATACTAGGCCTAGCTTGAGCATATGAGAGACCTCAAAGCCTACTTCCAAGTGACAGGCTTCCTCCAAGGCCACACCTACTCCAACAAGACCACACCTTCTAATAGTGCCACTCCCTATGGGTCAAGTATTCATACACATGAACCTATGGGGCTCATTCCTATTCACGCCCCCAAAAGTGGCTCTCCTTCTCTCTGCAACCCCCATACGTGAGCATCTCACAGAACCGGGTCATCTCAATGAAGAACCGGGTCACAGGGTCCTGTGTGGACTCTGGCAGGAGGGTCTTGGCAGCTGGTGGGAAGCTCTGCTCTCTGTCTCACATGGGCATTGGTGCCTCCCACTTGAAAGATGAAATTCTAAAGAAGCCCGCTTTTGTGGAGGAGAGAAAACACTGTCTTCTTCACTTGGGCTGTCCCGTCAACACTGAGGGGAAGTCTAAAAAGCCTTATTTATGCTCCTTTATATCCTTCCTTCAGTTGTATGAAGCATAGTTTCCTTTTGTGACTCAAAAAACTAAACAAAGATGGGCCAATGAGATGGTTCAGGGAGTAAAGAGGCTTGCCATCAAGGCCTAACAACTTGGGTTAGATCCCAAGAACCACAGTTAAAGGAGAGAATGAGTCCTCAAAGTTGTGCTTCACAGGAGCACAAGTATACACACTGTGCATGCATACACACGAATGGTGTTTTTAAGTGAATGCATGTTTACTATAGAACACACCACAGCTTTAGCAGATAAACAACATTTGAGGGAATATTTATTGCCATGGGAAACGGCTGTGGTGTGCTGTGAAGACATCCTATTTTTAAAAGGACTAAAATCCATGTTATTTATGAGAATGTGGCTTTGGGCCTTTTGTAATCATCAGGCTTCACTTTTAAATAAAGTCAAACCAAAGAAAACTGTCTTGGGTAGGTCCCTGGATATGAACTACAGAGCCCCACGCTCAGCCTGGTTATTAGATCACCCCCACTGCTCCCATCCCACACCCGAGGGCTCAAGGAGCATCTGGGATCCATTAGACTACTCCATCTCTGATGTGGTGGCCACTGCACTGTGCTGCAACCTTGGATGATGAAAGCTGAGCTACTGGGAAGCCAGTTTCACAAGGTACCACTGTGAGTTTCTGAGGCTACTCTGAGTTTTGACTGATTGAATATCTAAATGTTGGGGTTCCACAAGCCATCTCACCAAATTTAGAAAGACACTTTGCTTAGTGTCAAGGTTACAATCAGAGGACACAGCTCTAAAAGAGCCCAAGCAAAGATTCCATGGGGCAAGGGAGGGGCTCCCATGCCAGATCCAGGGTGCCTCTCCCTCAAGCTACAGGGATGTGTTTGCCAACCTGGAGGCTCTCCAAACCCACAGGCTTGGGGTCTTATCGAGGTTTTGTTACGCAAGCATGACCGAGTACCTCATTGGCCCTTGGTAATTGAACTCAGTCTCAGGGGCCCACTGGCCTCCTTGGAGATCATGGAGGGCGGGTCTGAAATTGCTAAAGCTTTAATCACCTGGTTTGGCTTTCCAGCAACCAGTACTCATTGTAAACTCTGTGGCACTCAAGGCTCCAGCCATCTCATTAGCATCTCATTGGCATCTTATTAACATCTTATTAGCATGCACAATCCAGTAAAAGTGATGAGTCTCCTGGAGAACCTCTCTGGGAACTTGTGACAGAGACCGAATATTTGTGTGTGTTTTATATGTGTGTGTATTGTATGCTTGTGTGTGTGTGTGTGTGTGTGTGTGTGTGTGCGCGTGTGTGGTGTGTGTATACTTGTGTGTATTATATGTGTGCTTGTGTGTACTGTATGTGTGCTTGTGTGTGTACTTGTATGTATTGTGTGTGCTTGTGTGTGTACTTGTATGTATTGTGTGTGTGCTTACATGTGTGTAGTTGTGTGTGTATGCTGTGTGTGTTTGTGTGTGCACGCATGCGTATGTATGTCTCCTCTGCTGTTCTCCCAGGCTCCAGGGTCCTGCAGTCCCTCAAGCTGTGGGACAGGCCCCCTGTCTGTAGACTCGTCCACACAGATGAGGTTTTCTTCGGTCCTCCTGTTCAAAGCGTGTCCTGTGTGTCTCTAAAAGAGAAGCTAGGGCTGCAGAAGCAGCTGTTGGGAAAGCAGCTGCCCAGACTGTGCAGATGTTATACATCTGCCAGATCAGAACCTGCATCCGAGAGCCACCAGGTCACTTTGTTGTGTCACTGCTTAGGAAGCACTTCTCCTGAACTTTTTGACCCACACCACTGAGCCTCACAATGATCTCCAGGATGGCCTAGAACTCATGATCCTCCTGCCTCAGCTACTAGGTGGCTGAATTACCGGTGCGTCCCATGTTCCAACTGCTCTCAGGTAAGCCCACCAAAGACCACCACATAGACATTTCTATGGCTGAAAAGAAAGTCTATTGCTGGCTGGTGGCTGCATGGGAACTTGCCCAAATCATGAAGCCCTGAGCCTTACAGCCCTTTGTCTTTATGCACAAAACCCACATCCTGGTTGTCACACTTCAGGCAGCAGAGCTACAGAAGCCAAAAGGCAAGGCTGGTACCTTTAGGGACTCTCCTGTACTATGGACTAGATCTTTGATGGATTAGGTCTTTGTTCCCATTTTGGCAGGTGTGGGGGGGTTGGGAGGGGGGGCTTCATGCTAGGTTTTAAGGTCAGAAGGTACCTCTAACATGGCATCAGTTGTGCTAAGTTCTGGGAGCCGGTTACACAAAATAGGAACAGTCTGATTATGTTTTATAGTCACAGAACAAGAAGTCATAAATTGAGGCACTTTTCAAAGGCATTAGTAGGAACATTAAGTTAGTGGGTTACAGCAAAGCAGGGAGAACTTTGCTATAGGCCTCCGTTGACATCCTTAGCCCTGTGATTGGTTGCTGTAGACCTCTAGTGACATCCTTAGCCCCGTGATTGGTTGCTATAGGCCTCCGTTGACATCCTTAGCCCTGTGATTGGTTGCTGTAGACCTCTAATGACATCCTTAGCCCCGTGATTGGTTGCTATAGGCCTCCGTTGACATCCTTAGCCCTGTGATTGGTTGGAAGCCAAGTAGAGATCTGTTCATACATTCCAAAGGATTTACCTAATGGTCACAAAGATGTTAAGTCATTTGCAGAAGAGAATACTAAATGACCATGAAGGGAGTAAAAGATGCCCCATGAGCGGTAGACTCTGGACTTGCAACATTCCAGCCTCTCCACATCACTGAAGTTCTAATCAGCTCATCAGCCTTCCAGAAGGTTCCAAGGAACATGCAGTTCTTTCCAGGAACTTTCGTTCACAGTATTAAGTAGGACACCATGTCAAATGGTTTATTAGCTGCTTACTGGGCTGTCACTGTGTAGCTCAGCTAAGCTGGCCCACCGTTCTGAGTTACTCAGAAAAGCATAACTGTTTCCTCTTTCTCTCTTCTTCCAGAGCCTGGCCCTGTTTTCCTTGAAGCTCTGGGTTTTCTCTCTGTTTCTCTGAAGTTGCTGCCTCCAACCTCCATCCAGAGAGGCCAGTAACAAGTCATGTAATTTGCCTTTCCTCCATCTCCCTCCTCTGGTCAGCTGCCAAAGCTTACAGCTTGCCTGCTTGTTGTTAGTCTCAAACTCTAATAAAATTGTCCTGGAGCTTTAAAAAGGGAAGGAAAAAGACAGTATTTTCACATCAATCGGACCTGGGGTTTTGGCAAATTAGTGTCATGGGACTTGAGTCTCTGAGTTTGCAAAATGGAATTTATAAAAGCAACATCCCCACCCCACCCCCAGAACATTAGAGCAGGTATTTGAGACTACAGAACATAGAGAACTGGAGTTGGAAATGATAAATAATTCCCAGCTCGAGCTCCCGAGAGAAAAGTTGGGGTCTTATCTCAGGCTGACAGAGGGGCCTCTTTTCTCTACCGGGGAGATGAGTTAGTCAGAGGGGCAAACAGCCTACACCTGTTTTCCAAGTTAAGCTACAACCGCCTCTTACCTTATTCCTCCGGGCCTCCTACTCGCCAACGACGGATGGAAACGTGAGACTTCCACCAAGGATGGGAAACCGAGGCTGCAGAGACGGTCTGCAACCAGCCCAAGGCCAACTTGGTGATGGGTGTTGGTGACAGCCTCTGGTCTCCCTAGCGCGCCTTGCAAAGCTTGAGATGCTGCCATTCCCCAGTCAGACCAGAAGGGGGCAGAAAACCTCATTCCCCCCATTAGAAAGCGCCTAGACAGAGCTTCCAGACTGGTAGAACCAAGAAAATCCATTGGGCCTCCAGGGTCCCGATGTTTATTGGTCCAACATGACAGCACTTCCACAAATGCTTCTTAAAGTTTTGTGGATTTTCTGTGAATCTTACTGGACTTCATTCCATTAAACAAAAGCTACAGCAAAAATCTTTTAGCGACCGGCTCATCTCCATTTTCAGGCCCCTCTGAGTATGCAGAGATTGTAAAGATTCTTAAAAGCCGGGGTGGTGTGGGAGTGGGGTGCGGGGAGGAGTGGAGAGAGAGCTCAGACTCTGCTTGGGTTCTCAGCACTGATCACAACCGTCCAGTAACTCCAGCTCCAAGGATCTGATTCCTTCCACTGGCCTCCGTGGGCTCTACACTCATGTGCACACAATAAAATAGATCTTTAACAAATTTAAAGATTCTTTAAAAGATTTTCTTATTCACATAGGGGACTACAAAATATGCCCGCATGATCTTTGTAGAGAGGAGAGGTGCACATAAGTGATGGACTATACATTTACAATGTTTGAGGCTCGGGATTTGGTCCCTAGAATTAAAGACAGCCAATAATCTCATCAGGAACCTACACATAGCCTCTGCCCGCCGTGCAGCTTTCTCAGAGTATGGTGGCCCCAAGACAACCAGAAGTGGTCGCATATCAGATCAGAGCTCCGAACAGAAAGTGAACACAACATAGTTGTCACGGGAAAGACCCTAGGCCAGGAAGAAGTGTCAGTTTACTGAGTGCAAAAAGATGAATCCTTAGAAAATCGCAGCCCCTGTTACTATCTGACCTTTTCATGTCTCAGCTTCAATAAAAAGATACAAGGCTTGTGGTTTCCCAGGGATACCACATTCGACTGAATGACTGAAAGTGCCAGGGACCTCCTGTGAAAAACACATAGCCCACAGCCAAAAGCAGCCAACCGAAGAAGTGAACATCGAAGAAACTGGCCAGAGAACAGCCCAGACAGCAATAAAAAGACGTGCCAGCGGAATCCCCTTTGTACTACTCAGTTTTTCTCACTTCTGAGACAAAATGCCTGGCAATAGCAACTCAGGAAAGGCTTCCTTTTGGCTCACAGTTTGAAGAGATACAGGCTTCCGGGATGGGGAGGGCATGGTTTGGAGTGCGAATGATGGGAGTGTGAAGTGGCTGATCACATGACATTTACAGCCAGGAAACAGTGACAGTGGCAGTGCTCAGCTTACTCCCTCCTGTCTACTCCATCAAGGATCCCACCACGACAGACATTACAGCAGGTCACCATGCTTCGACTAGGCCTCTCTGAAAACGCCCTCCCTGTGCCTCCAGAGGTGTGTCTCCCCTAAGTCCCACCAAGCCGACCGAGACTTACACCCGTTCTCAAAGTGCCTTCAGGCTATAGAGCAGCAAGCAGAAGCAAACCTCAGACTGCTGTGGGGCTGGGATAAGAGCAACAGGTCTCAGGTTCAGGAGAGGGAAATCAAAGAGAGCACGGTGACACCAGCTGGAATAAGGAAAAGGACAGGGCAGACACCCATACCGAACATGAGCTCACTGAGAGGAAATCACGGAGTGGATCTGTGCCATCTCACAGCCGGAGCTTCGGCTTACACCAGTCAGTATGGTGGAAGCCTTTCAAATAAGGATGGCCATTCCTTTGAGACAATCAACATATTATTTCCAAATTAAATAAATAAAACAAAGACAAAGAGCTGCTGTGTCTCCTGGGATGTTGAGACAACTAGCTAGAAGGCGGCCAACAATAACAGAAGGAGAGGAGGCGTTCTGTCTCCCTCGGGGACCATGCTGTCCATGCCAGTCTCTCTGCAGATGGGAAAACTGAGGCCCCAAGGAGTCACCTGGCAGTTCAAGATCTCCTGGACTCATCCACAATAGAGCGTCCAAGCCTGGGATTCTGGAGACGGCAGTGCTGGCGAATGAAATTTGTTCAGCAGCCCCCACAAGCTCCTCCAAAGGGAGAGACCCCGCCTCCAAGACAAGGAGTCCCGTTCTTCTGACTCAACTCATATTCCCTTGCTTGTCTAGTAAATGGCAAGCAAGATTCTTTCCAGAAGCCTGGGGAAAACAGGGCCCCTTCTCCTTCAGCTGCAGGTGTGCGTTCCAACCCCTAATCCTGGCTCAGAACTATGAGCCACTGATAACCCAGAATTCAGCAGCAACTTGCTCTCCACCAGGTGGGTGAGGAGGTATTAGAAAAGCTCTCAAATAGGCCTGGCAGTGGTGGCGCTCGCCTTTAATCCCAGATTTAGGAGGCAGAAGCAGATGGATCTCTGTGAGTTCGAGGCCACTGTCCTGTGCCCTCAGAAAGATGATGAAAATCAAGGAGCAAATTTCCCTCCTAGCCGGGATGGGATGAGGGAGTGTATCCTAGGAGGCAGGATGAACTGCACTCTGGAGAGTTTCATGTTTGTCCCCTGAGCCTGGCCTACTGTTCTCTGCCACCTGTGGTTCAATTCCAAGCCCCTGAAGGCTCTTCCTGCCTGGCAGGAAACATGTGCTAGGAGAGTGTGCAGAGGGAGCCGCTGAAGGTCAGGGAGTCTCCATGCTCCTGGGTGGGACTCCATTCCCCATCCACAGTTGGCACAGTGTCCTTAAGGCTCATCCATGTGTCTGCTTCCTTCCTTTTTAAGGTTGAACAAGTGCCATTGTTACATTCTCTGACAAAAGGCAGGGTTTGTCCTGACCTGGCATGGAGAGTCCTCCTATCCCCAATCACCCCTTCTGGTCCTGCACCCCCTTCTGGTCCTGCACCCCCTTCTGGTCCTGCACCTAGCATAGCCATCTGTTCTTACTGTAAGAGAAACAGCTATGTAAGATCAAACAGAAGCCACAAACGGAGACGCCACACTGCCATTTCCATGACACTCTCGTGTCATGGGGATAACACTGGTGTCTGGGGACACGCTTCAATGTTACACATTGCAGATGCCCTGGTATCCTCTTTGGTTTGCCAAAGACCAAATCTGGATCCTGTGAAATCACACCACGAAGAACATGTTGAGTAGCCTGCACTGGCCTAGGCTTAAAGTGGGAAGGCAAAGTGAACGGAATCTTGACTGTGGCTTTAGCCAGGCTGAAACACTTGAATCAAATGGACAGGAGTATCCCCACTTGCTGGTCATCCCCTCAGAGGCCTTTTTTACCTGCCCTCTCATGCAAAGTCTGCTTTATTCTTCTTCATAACACTCATGCTTATTATCTGCCTCCTTTGTTGAACTTGAGTGTGGAGGTTCCCTTGTCATTCATGACCTGGTCCCCAGTGTCTAGAACAATGCTTAGCATACAGTCGATGCTAGACAAAGTATTTGTTGACTGCAGAGAAGAATGGATAGAGACCATGCAGTGGTGGCACACACCTTTAATCGCAGCATTTGAGAGGCAGAGGCAGGTGAATCTCTATGAGTGAGTTCCAGCCAGAGCTGTTACACAAAGAAACCCTGTCTTGAAAAACAGAACAACAAGGTGGGGCGTTGGTGGCACAGGCCTTTAATCCCAGCACTCAGGAGGCAGAGGCAGGCAGATCTCTGTGAGTTCGAGGCCAACCTGGTCTACAGAGAAAGTGCCGGGACAGGCTCCAAAGCTACAGAGAAACCCTGTCTTGAAAACAAAACAAAACAAAACAAACAAACAAACAAAAAACAGAACAAAAGATTGGATACAGCCAGGGTTGGCGGGAGCAGGGATGGGGGTAGCTGCTCACACCTTTAATCCCAGCACTCAGGCAGAGACAGGCAGATCTGAGTTTGAGGCCAGAGTGTTCCAGGATGGACAGAGCTACAAAGAGAAACCCTGTCTCAAAACAATGCGCCCCCCCAAAAAAAAATGGATAGAAAAAAGAAATACAGGAATATCAATGGGTGATTGTAGACACCTGGTTGAAGAAGTGACCGCTGGAGGAGTGGAAAGGGTCCGGAAGGCTTCTCTTGAATGTAGAATAAAACAGGCTAGCAGGGAGGCGAGAGCACAGGCCCAAGCAGAGACTCAGGAAAATATGAGATAATCTAAGCAAGGTGGTTCCGCCCTTCCTCCCTCTCCTGCCCTTCCTGCTCCAGGCAGGGGCTCGGCCTTAACCCAGACTTCTGTACCTCCTGTTCTGGCCGGTTGTGGATGGAAAGAGCTTTGTCCAGGGCCAGGGCAAGGCCCTTTCGGACTCTCATAGCTCAGAGCCTGCACCGCTCCCTGTGAAGCTTCTAAGAGCACCTAGAAGCCACCTGTTGCCAGCTGCCGGCCTCTCAGGCCTGTTCTCCATGCCTCCTTCCCACCAAATGGACCTCCTAGCCCAAAACGTCCTCATCTACCAATTAGCATAGTCAGTCACCTTCCTTTCCAAGGACAGTGGATCACTCTTCCCTTGATAGGGTTACTGCATGGGCACAGGTTACTAACCAGGCCGTCTGTCTGAATTCTAATTCCCTGTCTCATCCCTCACAGATTAGGGATCCTTAAGCCTTTAGGTTTATCTGTAAACAAACACAATATGGAACGGGATTGTTATGAGGACAAAGCTCCGTGTAAAGTCCTTAGCCCAGGCCCTGGTGTCTGCATGCTCAGTAAGAGGCATGTGTCATTACTTGTTGACTACCCTGGCCTGGCAGCTTACTTCCTCTAAGGCATATACAGTGTGTAACACAGAATTCCCTAGTGGTTTTTTTTTTTCTTTTTTCTTTCTAATACTCCTTGTAGTCTTAATGCTGGTGGGGGGGGGAGGCTGGGATAGCAGAGACAGAGTTCCCTGTACTCCTATAATCCACAAAGTACCCACTTTGCATCCTGCAAGGGTCCTGGTGGGCATGTAATACATGCAGATGTCTAATAAGCAGAACGGTAGTTGGTTACGAGGCATGGTGGAAGCTGTGAAGGGCTTCTACCCCACCGGCTACTTCATCTCTGCAGGCTTCTCACTCCCTAACCTTTTCCCTGAGAGGTCTCAGGGTTACAAGCACTTTTCCTTTACCTTCCCAGCCACCCCATTCACACACCGAGGGGCTGGCTGGGCACCTCTAGCTCTTTCCCCAGATTCCACTGCCTTGTGCCAGCTCTGTTGGAGAAGGCGACTGTCAGGCCCACACCAGGAGAAACCTTAGTGAGCTTAAAGGAAGTGCTCTTGTCCCAAGCACAGGGATAGATGGTTGTTCCAGTGTTGGTGGAGCAGGAATGCCAGGGTGCCATGTGCAGCTTGGTTTGGTCCTGGAAACTTAACTGGGCAACGAGGGAATGAAGAAAGGGCAGACACACATACAGAAAAACTAGGGTTGGGTGAAAAGGCATGCAGTAGCACCAACTACAGAGCAACCCAGAACCTCGGCCTGTTTATTATGTACAGAATCAATTGGGGTGAGCGCATAGGAGAAGTCTCAGGTTGCAGTCCCCTGGGAGGAGGGAGCTGCAGCTGCTAGTTCACACACACACACACACACACACACACACACACACACACACACACACACACACACGGATCAACATTCAACACTCACTTGGACCAGAGGAAGGCTTTGCCACTTTCCACCAGCCTGCGGTATTGGTCCTTGGTCCTTGTCATTAATACACATTCACACACACACAGGACTAACCCGCTGGTACAAGGCAGTGGAATCTGGGGAAAGAGCTAGAGGTGCCCAGCCAGCCCCTCGGTGTGTGAATGGGGTTAACTAGTCACTCAAGGCTTCCCCCCCCCCCCACACCACACCAAGACCCAGAAGCTGACAACAGGTTAGCCTGACTTGCTTAGCAGGGAGCTTTCCATGTGACCTGAGGTCACTGGCATTCCTCCAGCCTTCAGAATGCAGCCTCCATCCAGGTAGAGAGATTACTGGTCACAGTGAGAACTAGAACGCCCCTAGAGCTGGAGTGAAAACAACCAGGAAAGGAACAAGCCTGGGGCTTAAGAAGGAGCTAGAAATAGGGTGTGACCGGGAGCATGCCCTGGAAAACTTGATAGTGTGAGGCAGAAAGAAGTCTGGAAGGCTGGGAGATGGCTCCCCTGGTATAGGGTTTGCTGAGTCAGCCTGAGGACCAGGGTTCAATCCCTACACATGTAAAACAGGCATGGTGACGGTGACATGTATATGTAATCTCAGTGCCGGGGAGACAGAGACAGTGACAGGCTCATCTCCTTGAGGCTTGCTCCTAGCCAGCCTAGCCTATTTGGCCAATTCCAAACAAGGTGGGTGGTGGGTGGATGGCTCAGGGGGTTAGGAGCACTGGCTGTTCTTTGAGAGGACCTGGCTTTCATTTCCAGCACCCCCATGGTGGCTCACAATCATCTGTAACTCATCACAGGGGATGTGACACCCTCCTCTGGCCTCTGTGGGCACGGTATGTATGTGATGCACACACATACATGCAGGCACAACCGTCACACACATGCAAACAATTAAAATAAAAAGCACAAGACGACACTTGATGTTGGTAACCAGAGTCCATATACACCACACACACAAAGGCGTCAAGAGTCTGAATTTATTGTGAAGGTGTATACTAGATGTGGTGAAGATCAAAGATGACTCCAAGGGCTGGACAGATGGAAAAAGGGCAGATGCCGCTGACAAATACAGGGGGACTCTGTGGGTGAACACATCTGGGGTGGAACAGGGAATATGACAAGTTCAGCTGCAGGGATTCTAGCCATCCAAATGGAGAAGGCAAGAAGATGAAGGCAGCTGGGTAAATGCATCCTGGGAGAGAAGAACAAGACATGCAGATGCAGCCAGCAAGTGGAGGTCATCTCCAGCTGACTTGCTTGAGATGAATCAGGGCTGCCTCATGCTCTTCTGACTTGGCCATCATCCCACATCACTTGGCTGCCAAGACCCTTTAGTTTTTGAGAGCTACTACCTATATTTTCTTTCTTTTTCTTCTTTCTTTCTTTCTTTTTTTTTTTTTTTTTTTTTTTTGAGACAGGGTCTCACTATGTAGCCCTGGCTGTCCTAACCAGCCCAGGCTGGTTTTGAACTCAAAAGAACTACCTCCCTAGGGCTTAGATAAAAGGTAATTGTCAATATACCCAGCCTTTGTTTCTTTCTGCATTTTTCTTTTCTTTTCTTTTCTTTTTTTTTTTTTTGAAGATGGGGTCTACATAGCCTGATTGAGCCTTGAATTCACAATCCTAACTGCAGCCTGGACCACTGAAATTACAGGTTGGAAGCTCAGCTCCTGGCATGTCATAGACTTCCCAGAGGAAGCAATGTCTCATTCAGCTTTGGAAGAAAGCGAACCAGGCAGTTAAGGGGTGTGTGGTCGGTGAACAGTGCATTTCTGCCACGTTGGGAGAAAAATGGGGGTTAGGGTGGAGAGCACAAGTTAACTCAAGTTAAGTGTGCTGGAGGAAGGGGGGGTAGGGTGACTCACTGTGTAAGGACCTGTTCTATAGGAACCCACCCAGATTTCTCTAACAAGGGGAGGTGGGCAGGGGCAGGCTTGGAGCCAATGGCCTAACGTCAGAGCTCCTGGGTGGTCTAGGGAGTGGTCCTTAACATCCAACATTTTTCAGCTGCACAGTGAGCCGCAGCCATTCTGACTCGGCGGTTAGCCGTTCCTGCCTCTGCCCTTGCTGATAGGATTCATTTTCATGATCACAGATTATATTCACAGAAAACCTCCCAGCCAAACCAGAGCTGGAGAGTTACTTTGAGAGGGGTGGGAAAATACAGAGGAGGAGGAGGAATTTCTGGCAGGAGTGGGCAGAGCGGCACTCATCAGCAGGCTTTAGCTGGGAACTTTTCCCAGGCCTCAAGGAGAAAGCAATGACCTGGGAAGGCAGCCACTTTATTACAAGAGTGAATTCGACCACCACACAGTAACACAGGCTCTTCTGCATCCCATTTCCCGGGCCACGAGAGCGCCCTGCAATGATGGGAATGCTCTTTAGGCTGTCCAGTGTACAGCAGCAC
Source organism: Cricetulus griseus (assembly GCF_003668045.3). NCBI lineage: Eukaryota > Metazoa > Chordata > Mammalia > Rodentia > Cricetidae > Cricetulus > Cricetulus griseus. The sequence continues at coordinate 14,960,439 of NC_048599.1, forward strand.
AAGCCACTTTTGGGCACAAGCATGGCTGCTACAAAAGGGAAACACGAATGTCTGCACTCTACCTAGCTTGTGGCTACCACACTGGACACCACAGCTCTAGGCTCTGGCCGGGCCTAGGGGGAGTTTGCTTCAAAAGCTAACTCTGGGGACAGAAGGAGTGGTAGAAAAAGTCCCACCCTTCTCCCCTTGGACAGAATGAGTAGTTAGGTGTGCAGCTGCAGCTGCTAAAGGGGCGTCTTAGAGAGGAGGGACACCACGGGCACGTCTGATGAGGTTGGCCAATCTCTTGGCCAGGCCACCCGATTTGGGCTCCTCAATGTGGAAGGTGCGGGTGAGGAGGTTGTAGAAGGAGCCGTAGCACACAGCCACCACAGTGCATGTAAGGCAGATTACATTGTAGGGCATGCTGAAGTCAGGTGTAGGCAGGTTTACCAGCAAGGGCTCTGTGTAGAGTCGTACAAAGTAGCTGGAGCCATCAGACACTGGGAACCTAGGGATGGGAAAGAGTGGTGAGACGGGACTGGCTGCTTCTCCCTCCCTCCCTGCCTTCCCCAACCTTGAGCTGCAGCTTGTGCTACACAGTCGCAGCTTCCAGAGTCCTGGTCTTGCCTCCTTGTAAATAAGCACCTCATGGGAAAGTGCATGGGTGTGTGTGTTAGCAGACACATACATACATACATACATACATACATACATACATACATACATGCATGCATGCGTGCATGCCTGGTCAAAAGAAAGCCACCAGCACTGAAGGGTCTGCCTCGTTGCTGCCTTAATCTACTACAAACTACCACTAAAACCGAAACCACCACTACTACCACCCTAATCTAGAATATGCCCTTTGGGCTGTGAGCAGAGTGGGACATGCCAGGTTGTATATAGGATGCTTTCTGAAGTCCTTGCCACTTGGTAAGCAGTTTCAGTAAGCAGTCCCACTGCTTTTAAGGTCACTGGTACATGCTACTATTCTCACCTACTTGTTTTAGCAGTAGCACCTTGGAAGCCTTTGTTACAATCTTCACACATTTCACAGACCACTGATTAAATTTCCCATGGCTTTGGAAGCCACCCAGTAGGCAGCTGAGGACCTAACAGCAGGAGGGTGTGGTCACACTTACAAGGTGTTGAAGAGAGGACTCCCTTCCCAGTCCACTGGTTTGGCTGCCACCACACTGGGCACCAGAGCGCTGAGGACAGATGGGCTGCAGAGAAGCAGACAGACAGCTGTGTTCTTTACTGGCTGCTCCCACCAAAGGGTAAGAGCAGAAGGGGGGCAGTCTATCGGGGTAGAGCCCACCTGACATAGAAGCCGTGGTTGGGGTCTGGTGTGTATTCAGTCCACTTGAGCAGGGCCCGCTCAAACTGGATGGAGACCTTGGTGACAGAGTTGGCTGGCAGCTGAATCAGCATCTCCAGGAGGTGGGGCTGCTGCCGGTCCTGGGCAGGTTGGTAGTGGATGTAACCTGGACGGAGGCAAGAGCCACCTAGACTCTGTTCCTAAAATCAGACTACCTACACCTCCCCGCTGCTCTGCCTTGGGACCAAAAAGAAGTCAAGCCAGGGAAGAAACGGTTCTCCAGAAAGGGAGAGCATGCTTCCAGGCAGCAATCCCAGGATGCAGTCAGAAGAGGCTGTGTGGATGCCACGGGCCATCAATCTCCTATCACTAAAGCCGGGGCATCTCAGCCGGCCAGGTGGCTCATGGGTAAAGACACCTGCTGCTGAGCCTGACAGCCCTGCTTGTTTCAGTCCCTGGAACCCATATGGTGAAGAAGAGAATCAACTCCTGCAAGCTGCCCTCAGACCTCTTCACATGCAACCCAGAGCAAATACCCCTCCCACAAATAAATAAATAGATAAATAAGTGAATAATTAGTTAAATAAGTCACTATTGTCTGATGTAATACAACAGGAAGTCCACAGAGCCATTTGGGAATTCTTGCCAAAAATATAGGACATAAATCTAATCAAGTTTCTAAATGTAATACCAGTTCACATTAAACAGCAGCACAAGGGCAAACCCAGAAATTGTACATTCCTTACACATTATATAACAGACGACCCAGTTTTAGCAAATAGCACTTTTCTAAAAAGTATGTATGAGAGAGCCGTAAGAAAACCTGTTACTTTGTAAGCAAATTAAAAAATAAAATTAAAACAAAGAGCTGTGAACTGTTATAGATTGGTGTTAACCCTTGTCAAGCATGAGGCTCTGGGTACAATCTCCAGCACAATCATGTTTTTCAGTAGTTCTTTGTTAAATTACTATTTTATTTTTGTTTTATGTTAATGTATGTGTGTCTGTGAGTGGGTTTGTGCATGAGTACAGTACCCCAGAAAGAGGGCGTCAGACTCCCCCAGGAGCTGGAGTTAGAGGTGGTTCTGAGCCGCCTGATGTGGATGCTAGGAAACAAATTTAGGTTCTCTTTTAGAAGAGCAGTGAGTGCTCTTGACCTGCTAAGCCATCTCTCTAGCCACCTCTACAACCAGCAGCAACATAAAAAAAAAAAATAAATAAAAAATAAATGCTGGGACGTGGTGGCACATGCCTTTAATCCCAGCACTCGTGAGGCAGAGGCAGTCAGATCTCTGTGAGTTCGAGGCCAGCCTAGTCATAGAGCTAGTTCTAGGACAGCCAAAACAACACAGGGAAACCCTGTCTTGAAAAACAAAAACAAAAAGGGGGCGGGGTTAATTGGTGGCTGAGCTCAGTTGTAGAGCGCTTGCCTCGCACATACAAGTCCCTGGGCTGATTCCCAGTAATGCAGGGGATGGAGAGAAGCACACACAAAATACGGCATGAGAATGATAACAGGGCTGACTGCAGAGAAAGAACACAGAATCTCTGAACTTCACTGTTCTGCAAACCTAAAAGTACCCTAAAAAATAAATAAAGCCCACAAATTAAAGAGGAACATGCTCAAGAAGTAAACTACAAGAACCTGCTAGAGGGGAGTGGACAGATGAAAAGTACAGACAAGCCAAACACAAAAAGCTATTGCTAGGGCCCTGGGGACGCTAAGAGCGATAACATACGAAGATGCCACCATGACACCTGATGTGTTATATGCTAACATATTCTGAAATATTTAAAGTCAAATTGATACAATGCTTTAAGATGTTTTAAAATATTCAAAAAACAAAACAACCAAAGCAACTGAGAAGAGAACAATAAAAAAGACAGGAAATTGGAGACTACTAAAGGAAGGATACACAAGTGGGAACCTATTATGCTTGGGTGTGTTCAAAATTCTCCAGAGTCAAAGAAAACACAGCTGAACCTGGAACAGGTCCATGCTAGGCCTATGTTCCTAGCTGCTTGGGAGACTGAGGAAAGTGGATAGATGAAAGCTCAAGACCAGCTTGGGCAACTTCACAAGATCCTGTTTCCAAGTGTAAAAGTCAAAAGAAAGCTGAACATAACAAACAAACAAACACCAATGGTCCTAGCAGGCCAGCCAAGGCTATGTAGGAAGACCCTATCTCAAAAAACAAACAACAACAACAACCAAAAAACAATCCCAGCCCTCTTTGTTTTGGTTTTTGTGGTTAGAGAGCACGTGTCTAGCACGTACAAGGCCCTAAGTTCAAATTCAATTCCCAAAACCCTAGCAGAAAAAAAAAAGGCACAAAATTCATTGCGTGTAATGTCTGAAGGGTGTCTGAAATACAATTTTTGAACAGTGCTGAAACAAGTAAAACTATTAACCACAGGTCTGAAAATATGGGAAACATGATTTAAAAGTTCTTCAGTTTGCCCCCTGGGATTTGTGTTTGCCTCTTTCTCCTTCACACCAAAGAAAAACAAGTGCTTGGGTGATGCCAGGCACCCAGTAGGAAGCATCAGGAAATGTCAACACTTCCTTAAAAAATAACAATTTTTTAACTTAATTCATTTATTTGGGGACAGGTTTCAAGACAGGGTTTCTCTGTGTAGCCCTGGCTATCATGGAACTCACTCTGTAGACCATGCTGGCCTCAAACTCAGCAATGGGTCTGTCTTAGCCTCCTGGCAAAAAACCAAAAACCAAAAAACAAAGACAACCAAATTCTAAATTTTACCACTGTGCTAGCTAGTTTTATGTCAACTTGACACAAATTATAGTTACCTGAAAGGAGGGACTCTCAATTGAAAAAGTGCTTCCATAAGATCCAACTGTAGGGCATTTTCTTTTCTTTTCTTTCTTTTTTTTTTTTTTTTTTTGGTTTTTTGAGACAGCTCCCTGTGGCTTTGGAGGCTGTCCTGGAACTAGCTCTTGTAGACCAGGCTGGTCTCGAACTCACAGAGATCTGCCTGCCTCTGCCTCTCTGCCTCCCAGGTGCTGGGATTAAAGGCGTGCGCCACCACCGCCCAGTGGGCATTTTCTTAATTAGTGATTGATGGGGGATGGCCCAGCCCATTGATTGTAGGTGGTGCCATCCCTGGGCTGGTGGTTCTATAAGGAAGCAGGCTGAGCAAGCCACAAGGAGCAAGTCAGTAAGCAGCTCCCTTCCATAGCCTCTGCATCAGCTCATGCCCTGTTTGAGTTCATGTCCTGAATTCCTTCAATGATGTTTCTATGATGTAGGCCAAATAAGCCCTTTCGTTCCTAACTTGCTTTTGGTCATGGTGTTTCATCTCAGCAACAGAAACCCTAAGTAGGAAAGATGTTTGTACCAAGAGTTGGGTATTGCTGTGACGGATGTGACCATGTTGTTTTGGGGAGGATGCGGAAGGACTTTGGGATAGAAAAGTCATTAAGTGTTGAGAGCTCAGTGGGATGTTCTGTGGGAGCCTGGAAGATAAGAATGTTGAGAGCAGTGCAGATGACAGAAGCCTGGCTTGTGAAGTTTCAGAAGGAAGCAGACTCTTTCAGTCCTTCTGTGTGAAGAAGCTGTGGTGTCTGCTCAGCTGGAGAATTGGCTATGATTGGCAAGAGACCAGAATTCACTGTGATTAACAAAAGACAAGAACCACTAAAGTAAACTTTTGCTTTTCTGGAACAATAAATGATGCTCATCTGGGGCTGAAGAACCAGCAGTGATTAAAAAGAGACCAGCATCATTGAGGTGAAGTCTTCTGGGAAGTGTTTTCTTAGAGTCAGCACACAGAAGCTGTGTTCCAGAGGCAGCCAAGGTTGTACCTTGTGCTGGGCAACTAAATTTGGTCATATAAGAATCATCTAGATAGTGCTAGTTTTGAAGGTATGAAGGTGTCATGGAGAACATCTGAGGCTTGGCACTGTGTGTCAGGTTGGAGTCCCTGAAGAGAGCCCAGGGGAGGCTATTGGTGAAAGTGCAGCCCAGTGTCAGCAGAAGACCCCAGCATTTGGAGAAGCCAGTACCACTCGATGACCACTAAGAGCAGCAGCAACAGTAGAGTGGAGCCAGCTGAAGCCTACAAGTCAAGCTATATGAGCTGCAGAGGGCAGAGCCAGAGAAGTGCCCCAAGTCCTTTGGAGCAGCCCAGAAGATCATGAGTGAATCCCAGACATTGGACATTGAGTTATTTATATTGTTGGTTTTGCTTTGTTCAGATTGTGACTGTGCCCTGGTTCTTCCTTCTTGAAGTGAGAAGTATTTAATTTATTTTGTATTTTATTGGAGCCCACCCTTGAAAGACTTTTGACTCCCTTCTCCCACCCCAAAAAAAGACAGGGTTTCTCTGTGTAGACCAGGCTGGCCTCAAACTCTAATTGTCTGGCTAAGACTCTGAAATTTAAAAGAAACTGGCTACTTTAAAGAGATGGATTTTTTTTTTTGTTTTGTTTTTTGTTTTTTTTTCAAGACAGGGTTTCTCTGTGGCTTTGGAGGCTGTCCTGGAACTAGCTCTTGTAGACCAGGCTGGTCTTGAACTCACAGAGATCCGCCTGCCTCTGCCTCCTGAGTGCTGGGTTTAAAGGTGTGCGCCACCACCGCCCAGCTAAGAGATGGAATTTTTAAATGTTTGAATTTTTAAAGACTATGGGATCTTTAAAATTCAGAACATTGATATTAATATATGATTTTGGGGAAGAACAAGAAAGGAAAGTTTCTGGCTTAACAGTGATGTGTTTGTGTATCAAGTTGGCAAGGGGTCAACCTCTTTACTCTCCCAAGAAAGTGAAGAAACCATATACCCCACCTCTGCCACCTTCTCAGCCTCCACGACCTGCTTCTCCTTGCCCAACCCATTCTGTCTTAGACTCTATGTCTGCCATGAAACTTGAGGAGGTGCGCATAGGCTCAGGGAGGAGAAGAAGAGGAGGGATGATGCTCTGTCCTTGGACTGTGCTGAGGATCACCAGCGGCATGTGTTCTAAACGTACATAAGGACTGCTTTTGCTTTGTTAGTTACTTCTGAATCTAACACAGTGACGCTTTCTGCTGGGTTTTGTTTTTGTTGTTGCTTGGTTTTTCAAGACAGGGTTTCTTGGTGTAACAGCCCCAGCTCAAACTCATAGAGGTCCTCCTACCTCTGCCTCCCAAGTGCTGGGATAAAGGCATGCGCCACCACCGCCCAGCCTCTGCTATATTTTCTAAAACTGTTCCTAACCCTCTTTTTCAGCTTTCACAGGCCTTCGGGTGTACTTCAGGAACTACTGAGAAGGGAGTCTGGAGGACCTAAAGAGAGAGTGAGCGGAGGTGAGCTGGGGGGGGGCTGGCTGGGACTTAGCTCCTCACTTGGTTTGTTCTCCTTGCCCTTGGAGGTAATGGTGAGCGTGTGCACATACAGCCGCAGGTACCAGGGCACAGCATCCAGCAGCAGCACGGGGAAGGCCCGGTAGGGATGGGCGTTGTACAGCAGTGTGCTCAGCTCTCCCTTCTGCAGCCCGTAGCCACTCACGTACCGCTGTGCGTGCAGGAAGGGCACTGGTAGGGCCTCTGCTACAAGAAAAAAGAGTCGACACTGAATTGCTCCTGAAGAAGCATCACTTCCCACCCCAGCTCCCTGAGCCATACTCAGAGTCCCAGCCCAGAGACCAGGTGGGAAAAAGCTCCGCCATAAGAACTGGGATGCGTGGGCTCCGGAATATCCCGCTTGCGCCCATCACAAGGACAAGATGATAACTATTACCACATGCTCATGAGTCTACCACTGTGTCCCCTTCCTGCCCACACCAGCGCTCTCAGGGTGTTCCTCCCATTCCTTCGGGAACAACTATAATGAACTGACTCCACTCTTTTACGGTGGTATTATTTGCCACTCTATGTCTAGAGCATGGCTGAAAATCAAAAGTATTGGACCAAGCCGGGTGGTGGTGGTGACGCACACCTTTAATCCCAGTACTCGGGAGGCAGGGTACTGTGAGTTCAAGACCAGCCTGGTCTACAAGAGCTAGTTCCAGAACAGCCTCCAAAGCCACAGAGAAACCCTGTCTCAAAAAACAAACAAACAAAAAAACCTACTGGACCAGCTGAATGTATGAATGAATTCTGTATTTTACAGTAATTATCAGATCCCATCCACAAGGCATTAGTGTCCTTGTTTGTTACAGACGCTAAGGCTCAGTGGAGGTAGGAACTTGCCCAGTCATTAAGTGGAGAAGAGGTGAATTCAGAGAGCTTCGTCTAAACCCCTATGAATTTGAAGGAATTGATGAAATACTGACGGTCTGCTGAACACCCCCCGCCCCCCATTAATTCACCATTATCTGGAGGTCTCTTCCATTTGAGCTGGAGGTTGAGGTTTCGGGAGTTATTGATCATGGCTGTGTCAAACAAGTCATAGACAGCATAGGTCTTCCGGGTGCCCAAAATGACATCCTGGTATGTGGAGGTGGGAGGAGGGCTCACCTCCAGTGTTTCGTTGTCCTGGCAACACAAGGGTGGCACTCAGAAGCTAGCAGAGGGACAGGCTGATGTTGGGGAAGAAGGGTATACGCAGCTAAACACCTTGGTACCTGGCCGTGGCCTGTGATGTCCACGTAAACTAGGCTCTGCGATGCCAGTGGGCAGGCCTCTGTGAGCGTCCGGGAGAACATGCGGAAGAGGGACCAGTCTGAGAAGAAAGAACAGGGTTGAGCAAGGGCTGGGGTGGTTGGGTCCATGCAGACAGAGCAGGACTGTGACGGGTGGAGAGAGATGAGGTCCCAAGGCAGCTCACCTTTCTTCCCCTGTCCCGTGATGAAGGCATCAAATACAACTGAAAGGGTCTGCCTCAGCTCCCAGGAGACGCTGGTGCACTGAGCATTCTGTCATAAGGGCCGGATGGTAGCAGTCAGGGACTTTACTCACATCCAACCACACAGCCCCAAGGACTAACTGGGACATAATCCCTATCTGACTTGCTGCTGTTCCCTATGGAGGGAGCATTTGACCCTGAGCCAGGTTGCATGTCAACAGCTTTATGTGCCTCAGTTTGATGAACCATTACATCCACCCCCAAAGTAGAATCTATTACTCTCATGTGACAGATGAGAGAATGAAGTTCAAGGAAATGAAATGATTTCAAGGTCATGCCAGCTGGCAAGTGGCTGAGCCAGCGGCTGTGCTCGCATGGCTGCTGTTCCTGACTTTGTGTTCCACAATAAAGATTGATTGAGTGCTTCCCAGGCAACCACTCAATTACCCTGCTGCACAGCCAATGCCCCACATAATGAGGATCACTTCTGCCTCTCACTACTTATTTAGCCAGAATCAGGCAGATTTACCTGTACTGTTTCTCAGAGCCTCTGGATGACACCTATCCCCATCCCCCATGGCTTACTCTGCAGATAGGACGGATATGCACTGCTTGTGAGTGGTAACTGGTGTGGAACAAGCGATCTGCCTTCAATAGCACCGAGAGACCTGCCTGGAGGAGACAGGAAGAGATACAGGGCTGGTCAGTACCTTGCATGGAGCACTTGACATGGGGCACAGATTCTCTTAAATACACCCTGTCTGCCAGGCTGCAAAGGGACATCTGCCAACTCCCTTCGTCTTGTGGGGCTCCCACCCACCCACCCACCCACCCACACTCACCTTGGAACTACAAGGCAAGAGCTTCTTCCATGGGGTGAGGTTCTCGGTGCAGACAACCTCCCGAGGCAGCACTGCGTAGCGCAGGAAGTAGTGATCGGTGTCTGAGGGAGACAGAAGTTTATCCAGAGTATACCTGGGTCCTATGCGCCAGAAGCCACACTCCAAAGATGTGGGTGACCCCACCTTCTCCCTGTACTACCCTACTATCGATGCCAAGTGGTGTCACCTCCAGTCAGAGTAGGCAATGCAGAGATAGCAGCCTTAGGAAGCTACCTAAGCACCCCACAGGATTTAGGATCTAGCCATCTGTGGGAGTGAGAGGAGACCGACGGAAAGGGGCAAATGTTAGGGTGGAAAGTTCAAGAAAGACCTGGAAGGCTATCTCACCATTGGCCAGCCCCAGAGGTTTGAAGGAGGCGGTGGGAGTGACAGTATTGGTGGAGTCGATGAAGTTGAGGGATGCGCAGAAGATCCCCGAGAGAACATTGCTGAGCTCCTTCCAAGACTTATCCACACTAGACACAGACACAGACATACTTACTGTCCTGGGGTTATACCTTTGTAACTCCAAATCTTATGTGGCCTCCTTCACACAGTCATGGCTAACTGCCAAGTCCATGGGAGAATGAGACACCCTTAAACACCCTTCTCATTCTAGTGCCTCACCAGTGTTTTTACTCCTTCAGTCATTGTGCTATCCCACAAATGTTTTGTTAGGCATGGCTAATATGTTTTTAAATACAAATGAATATTTGTCTTTTAAAAAACACCTAATTTGCCAATTACTTGTGGCTTTACATGCCAACAATAGGCATCAATTGCCTGTGATTTGCCTCTTTAGAGAAATAAATGTAGTATCTCAGACTTCAAAGTATTCAGGATAGAATGTTCACTCAGCAAAGAATGTTACTCTATGGTAATGTAATTTCTTTGTGCTGTTCATGCATGCATACCAATACACACAGTGGCAAGGACCGGAGATGAACAAGATTTGTCTTCTTCATTCCCTCTCGTGTGTGTGTGTGTGTGTGTGTGTGTGTGTGTGTGTGTGTGTGTGTGTGTGTGTGTGTGTGTGTCAATGACTCCAGCAGGCCTGTTCCTCCTATCTCCACCTCCTCAGTTCTGGGATTACAGGCCTGCATCTGCTTTTTTAAGTGGGTTCTGGAACTGACAAACCCAGGTCCTCACGCTTGAGTGGCAAACCAATTTATGACGTGGCATCTCCCCAGCCCTGTAATATCAACCCTAATTTCCAAAATCAACTTGGTGGGATCGCCACCTATTAGCGCGGTTGACCCCAAGGGCAACGCAAGATGACAAGGCCTCCCCCTGCCACACTCCCTCCAAGAACCCCTAACAGTCCCCAAGGCGGGAACTCACTCTGTGACGGTGTCTTGGAACCAGACCCAGAGCTCTGCACCCGATGGGGCCTGCAGGAAGGGTGGCCCCCAGTATCGGGTCCTCCAAAACCCCTGCGTGAACGACAGGTGCAGCTCCCGCAGAGAATACTTGGAGATCAACTGCCCCAGGGCTTTGGGGAAGAGCCTGTAATGAGACACTGAAGAAACCAGGGCGGGTGAGTGGCGACCCAGGTCCCGCCCCCAGAGACTGCTCTCTTGACCGACTCGGTGAGGTGTCACAGAAATTCTCCTCAGGTCCTGAATGAACTCACCTCCTTCCCGCTGCAGATCCGAATCCCAACGCGTACGGAACTGGAATGTGGCGGCCACGTCCCCGGAGGGCAGCGGAGTGATAACGAGCTCCTCTCTCAGGCTGTCGCGCGGGCGCTCCGCGTGGCCCCAGCAGCCCGGTCCCACCAGGAGCAGCAGCGGCAGCAGCGCAGCGAGCGGCACGGCCGCCGCCATGCCTGCGGCCGCTTCCGCCTCCCAGCAGCGCCCGCGCCCACCGAAGCCGGCATCCAATAGGAAGAGCGAGTGAGAAAGGACTTCCGGTGATGTCCGGAAACCGCAGTGCGGTTCCTGGAGGCACACCGCGACCGGTCCGCGCGCCCTGGAGATTGCCGACCTAGCGTGAACGGGCGTGGGCTTGCGGCGGGGAGGGGAGGCTGGCTTGAGGGCCCACGCACTTCGAGGTGCGTCCCCCCCGCTAGGAAGTGCTCAATGTGCAGAATGGCCATTTCGTAGTCGAGGGAACGAACTGGAAAAATCACAGCACCGAGTGCTGGGACTACAGGTGTGAGCGGCAAACGCCCAGTCTCTTTACTTGGCTCTAAACCTAGCCAGCAACTCCATCCCCGCGGTCTTTTATTATAAGTAATTTAAACTGTGTGGCATAATTGAAAGAATGAGCAGCTGTTAAAAGTTTCTCCAATCACGTAAATTCATTCCACCATTAACATTATGGCTACCCACCCACCCACAAGTCCACTCGTCTCAGCTTTGATGCCACCACAGAATAAATTTCACACACGGATGTACTCCATTCTCAAAGTCCAGTTTGGTTCACGTTTCTCTCGTCAAATCAGCTGGGTTTTGATTACTATACCACTGGAAACCCCAATTTTAAACAAGATATAAAATGTTCCTAAGACCTGGGGCTGGGATCGTAACTAACTCAGTGGCAGAGTGCCTAGTATCCATGAGACCTTGGGTTCATACCCAGCATAGCAGTGTGTGTCGGGAGGGAACCCCAAAACTTAACCATAACAACCTAAAGTCCCAGAAAGTGGCTAATTACTCTTCCTTGTCAATGTCTATCTCCAGAACACATTCTAGAAGCAAACCAATGTTCTTGTAACAGATTGATCTGTTCTAGGACTAAATGTAAATGACACCATAGTGTAACTTTTTGTCTGTTCTTTTCTGAAAGGAATGATTTTGAAACCACATTGTGGTTTGGGGACTGAAAGCATAGTTTCATGAGAGTTGGTTCTACATCATCCTCTCATCTCCACGGACACGGTGCTGTGTGGCCTCTTGTTCCCATGTGTCTAAGACATTCTGTTTACTGCTATGTGGTGCTAACATTGTGTGGATAAGCCAGTTTCTTCATTCTGTTGTTGGGCATCGGAGTTCTTGGCAGTTTTGGTTATAGTGGACAAGGTTGATTATAGTCTATACAAGTTGCTTTGTAGATTTGGGTTTATCATGTCCCTTGGAAGAATATTTAGGGGCAGGATGGCTGAATCAAAGAGAAAATGTATGCTTAATGTTTATAGTAAGAAACAGACATTTCTCCAAAACCTGTCATTTTATTTGTCTATTAAAAATATGCAGGTTAGCTGGGCAGTGGTGGTACAAGTCTTTAATCCCAGCACTTGGAAGGCAGAGGCAAAGAAAAATGATCTCTGAGTTTGAGGCTAGCCTGGTCAACAGAGTGGAGTTCCAGGACAGCCAGGGCTACACAGAGAAACCCTGTCACAAAAACACAAATTAAATAAATAAACAACCCAAACAACAATAAAAACACCAGGAGTTGTGGTTGCTCCATATCCTCCTAACATTTGTTGTTTTTAGGTTTGGATGCAGCTCTCTGGATGATCTTGCTGTAGGACTACTTTGCATTTCCTCACTATGGTGTTGTGCACCTCACTTGTTCATGTTCTTGTCATCCATTCATGCGTCTTCTCTCATGAAAGACCTGTTACCTTTTTGTACTCCTTTTTTCTTTATTATTGGTCTGTAGCTGTTCCAATATTAAACTTATTTATGTTTTTCCACTTGCCTTCCAGGAAAAACATTCATGGAGGATTTTGTCAGCAGGCTCTTGAGTAAAATAACAACTGTATTCCTAGGAAGAGCTCAAACTTGGTCTTAGGAAGGCCAACCAAAATAGACTCCAACAAGAAATGAATTGTTCAACGATGACTTTAGGGTCTGTAGAGATGGCTCACTGGCTAAGAGCACTTACTGCTCTTCCAGATACCTGAGTTTGGTTCCCCACATCCACAATGCCTCTAGCCTCTGGGGGCCCTTGAATTCATGTGCACAAATCTATATAGACACACACACACAGAATTAAAAAATAAAATTATTGAAAAGATGACTCATTGCCCCACATCTAGTGTTTCTGATCCCATTAGACTTGCAGTAGTGAGAGAGAGATTTGATGTCAGGTAAAGGTTCAGAGTCCTGATCTGTGTTAAGTATGAGCAACCTGTATGTCACTTTTCCTCATCCACAAAAGCCTACTTTCAGGGGGTTGGAGAGATGACTCAGTGGCTGGAAGCACTTGGACTTGTACCTCATGCAGAAGACACAGTTCTGTTCCCAGCACTTACCCTGATTGCTACACAACTGCCTACTACTCCAGTTCTAGGGCATCTGGTGCCCTCTTCTGGCCTCCACGGATACACATACACAAATAGAAGGAATTGTTTAAAAAAAAACCTACCTACTTTCAGGGTCCTTGTTATCATTACACACTGGGGACTAATAGCCATCTCTTCAAACAACTCTACCAGTTGAGGACAATCTTCATTTAATAGATAAGGAAACTACAGTATGGAAACTGAGATAATTTCACAGTGAGTGGCGGAGCCAGGAAAGAGGCTACATTACAATCTCCAAATAATTTCTTACAAAGGAAGCAGCCATGGCTATTTCAGTTTATGCTGTTTCCTCTTGAAATTGTCCCCATCATCACAGCCCACCCACCTCCTGTAGCAGGCCACAGTCATCTGTGCAGTTGTACTGCAGCCTTCATTACGTTCCATTTCCATTATCTGGGCCATGTCTGTTCCTGAGGAAGCTCTTTGGTCACCTTGGAATTTTTGTTGTCTCTACAATGCCAGCGCATTGTAGGTATACTCAGTTATACTTAAATGAATAATCAGGACACCACAGTACTCTTGTCTTCACATGCTCATGCTGTTTGCAAGGTTCTGCACACTCCTGGCGACTGTTGCAGGGTGACGTTTTAGTGACTCTCCTAACCTGTGATCTCTTCTGTTTCCTCCATAGCACGAGTTTCTGCAGAGATGAGTTTAGTCTTCTTTCAGGAGGCTGGAGAATCCCTCTTCAGAGTCTATCAGGATGTCTACTTAGCCTGGTAACAGAAAGAAGCCACACTGTGGCTTGGAAGACTAAATGCTGGGCTCCTTAATTTGGAGTTGGCGCTAAATCAGCATGCTGTCTCCAAGGATACTGTGTAGTCTGAGGAAATAGTCAGCTGTAGATGAAGCCTCTGAAGGCTGGCCAGCCCCCTGTGGTTTGGCAGAAGGAGAGGTCATTGTCCCAACCAGGAAGTGGTCTTGTGGTCCCACTGACCCCAGTCTTTTCCAGACAGAGCTGGGGCTCATACTAGCTCAACTGGCGATTTCCCAGAGACTCACAATTCTATTTCTCAAGAGTGCTATAGATCCCTCCCCCAAGAAGGCTCCTGCTCCAAACTCCACAATCTTAGTATTGTGTGTGGAGAGAACTAAAAGATTTATTGGAATGCTGATGGTGACCAAGTAAGTACAGCTTTTCACCATTCACCCTGAAGAGGGTGCTCCCAAAAGTCCTGTCAGAGCTGGGGGTTCAGATGCCAAAGCTCAAGAGAAAGATGGGACCATCAAAGAGGTAGAGCTATGCTCAGGGAGGGTGGGCACGGACACAGATTGTTATTTGTATACAGAAAAGTCGTAGGCAACTTAAGAGAAATTCTAGGAGTTAACTTGGCCCAACTTAACAGATAATCTCAGCTTGAACCCAGAGACTTTGGGGCAGAAGGTATCTATGCTACAAGTTTAGAGAGACAGGGAAAAGCTGAAAGACATTCTAGCTTCCTTGGAGATGCCACAAATTTCTCAGTATTCTTAGGAACAGTAACTTACAATGGCTTCCACGAGGAAAAAAACTGAAACTATAATCCAAGTGTCACTCAGCCTGAAGAGTTTTGGGATTCAGGCTAAAAGTCACCAATCCTGCAGGTGATATATGACAGGTGGGACGTCTAATGACTTTTTAATGTGAAAAATGAACTAGAGATCCTTAAGGGTGGATCCTAAAATTTCTTTCATTCAACATTTCCTGGGCAAGTTCATCCTCACTATGGCTTCACCCACCCATGCACTGATTAACGAGTATTTTTTCAGTCCATTCCTTTTACCCAATCCCACGCTTGTGGATCCAGGTGCCTACTTTGTGTTGTCTCGGATGTATCAAAAACACTCACACTCAATACATCTAAAACAAATTTATTACAATCTTCAGCCCAAACCCTGCAAACCATCCTACAGGGTAACAGACAAACAACGCTGGTACCTTTGTCCCCTTCCTACATCACCCATTAAAAAGGTTTCTAAGTTTGCCTCTGAAGTCTTTCCTACCCATCATTTCTACCTCGGCTCCTATCTCTTATTTAGATGAATGCAATCATCTGGTTTCCAGGCTCTGGGTCCTTTCCAATCAGTATGCCACAAGGGGTTTCAGTATGTCTTCCCTAGCTTATCCCTACTTGTTATTCAGATCTCAGCTCCAATGTCACTTCCTCAAGGGAGAATCCCTGGTGACCTCTCTGAATAAGCTGGCTGCTTTGTGGCACTAGTCATAGTTGCAAATTCACATTTGAACTCCACTACACTGAGCTCTAAGACAGAATTGACTCTTTCTTTCTCCCGCCCACCCCCACCCCCCTTTTGGCCAATGCTGTGTTTGTGTTTTACACTTGTTAAATATCAGTAAGTAATATTTATGGAACGATTCATGTTAGTTTGTTTACACCCTGATCCAGTCACCACTACCAATGGGACCGCCATTATCACTTTCATACATTGCTATGTTATTATCCGTCTGTCTAGAGCCTGCCTTCTCCAGTATATTCTCTAAACTGCCGCCAGAATTACCTTTTAAACAAGCAAGTCCAACTGATGAACCAGCCTTCCTCCATCTTAGGCTGGGAAGTCATTTTATAGTTCAACACAAATTCCTGTTTATGATTAAACCTCAAGGATTGGGCTATGCCACACCTATAACCTTAACTACAAACGGTTCTATCTATACTGCCGGCTCCAAGAAATGGCAATCATGTCTTTGTTTCAAAAACTTGTTAATGATCATTTTGCAACCCTACCTTTGTTTCAAAAAGTTGTAATTGATTATCTGTTGATATGATCACCTTGTTATATTCTGCTTCTGTAACCTCACCTATTTGCTTGCCAACTCCCCCATTTGGAAAACCCCTACCCCTGAGCTATCTTCCTCATGCTCAAGGCTGATCTCTGGAACCCTGCCTTTAGCGGCAGACCACCTGTGTACATGAATAAAAAGGCTTGTTTGCTTGATTTGGCCATGACGATTTGGGTCTTTGTCCCAACATTCGAGATTAGTACCACTTCTAATCCTTCATTATTCCCAATAAAGTTCCGACTCCTTAATGGGACCTTTTACTATGTCAGCTGCTAATGAATACTATCCTCTTACTCCTTAGTAGCAAAACCCTGACTGGTCAAGACAGTAGAGTCCCCTACAAAAAGGGATATCCCAGCCTCACTCTAGGTGTTTCTCAGAGATGGTAGGAGTACTGGAGTCTGATGCACTGGCATCAGATTTGAAAGGGTTATTGTCTTTCCAAAAGGTAGAATTTCCTCTTCTAGAAAATGCTGTGTTGAGGTATTTATAAAATGTTATAATGAGACATTTTCTGTTATAAAATTCTTGACATTGAAATAGAAGTGGGTACCATTTCTTACAGTTCCCACATGAGAACAGACCCCAGGCTGTGCCCTCTTTGCCCAGTGCCCGTTTATTCTCTTGTTTCCTGCCATTTTCAAAGCCATGCTGGCAAATGCTTTGTCAACCATTAAATACGAGGTGTGGGCAAGAACTGATGTCATGTGCCTTGGATGGCTAAGGAAAACAACCCAAAAAGCAGCTTGGTGCTCAGTTACTATGGAGTGTCCCCTCAGCCTTGTATTTTGGACGTCTTTAGTATGAGGAAATAAATGTGTATCTTAAGTCATGATCTTTTACTAGCTGTCAAACTGAAACCTAATACAGGCTTCAAAGCATTTCACAATCTGACCTTTGTCAAGTTTACCGCTCCCTGTATGTTTTCAAATCCAAGAATTTATCCAAACTAAATGCTTTTTAGCTTCTTTAGGCTAGTCTCTTAGTCTCTTCTTCTTCTTTGCTTAATTTTATTTATTTATTTATTTTTGAAACAGGGTCTCATGAAACCCAGGCTGATCTTAAATATGCTATGAAACCAAAGCTGTCCTTGAACCTCTGATCCTCCTGACTCTGCTTCTCAAGTGCTGAGATTACACACATGAGTCCCCGCATCCAGCTTGCTTTTCCACTTACTGTTTACAAGCTGCAGCTTCTCCCTGGCTAGATCCCTTTCATTCTGCCCAGCTTGGCTACTCCTATTTGTCCTTTAGCTCTCTGCTTAAGAAATTATTTCTTAAATTTTGTTTCCTGATACCAGAGGAGAACCTCATGCTACTTACTATACTATGAATTGCATTTACCTGATTTTCTCCACCACAGACAGTAAACTGTGAAAACAGCAAAGCACTTCACCTTACTCAGAACTCTATTCCAAATGCCTTGCAGAGATATTAAAGTCCTAAGTACTTCTTGCCTAACTGGAGTAAATGAATGATGGAGATATGACACTGGTTAGTTGAGGGCAGCGGGTTTGGTACCTTTGCAATGTGAAGAATGAGGTGAAATGAGTGGTATATTATAGTTTATTATTTACACTATATTCTATTCCAAAAAGGATTTAAAGAGGCAGGATTACAGCAGTACAACCTCACAGAGTGCCAAGTGGAACTCCTCAGAACTTCCCCTCAGACACTGACTCAGGAGACTCTGGCAGAAGACTGCAGGGTCATTGGGGGGCAGGAGGGGTACTGGCATTGAAAGCATTGGCATCTTGTCCTACAAGATGCTGATCTAATAGCTTCTCATTTGGAAGTCCTACCTCAGAAGAAAAGCACTGGGAAGGTTGCAGCGGGAGAAAGTTAGCAGAAAGCGGGGGAAGGCTAGTTCTCAGGTACAACATCCACCATCCTTTCTCACTCTGGGGCTGATGGCAAGTAAAGTGTCAGGTCTTCTCCAGAGTGCTCTGCTGGGCCTGGGATCCCCTCTCTAAGGAGAACAGCCAGATTGGCCAGTCCACAAGAGGCCCAGTGCTAGCTGCAGTGTCCAGGCTCTGCCCCTCCATCATCCCCATCCTCCTCATCAGACTGCGCCAAGGGTGTGTCTGCTCCCCCATCACTTGGATTTGGACTGCGCAGGTTGGACGAGTCAGAGGACAAGGAGGAAGTTCGGGATGTGGTCCTGTCTGGCGTGGGTACCGGCAGGCTCAATTCCTCTGGATGGTTGTCCACTCCTACCCATAGAGAAGAGCTGGTCAGGGCCACACACAGGGCTTTAGAGAACTCAGAGATGTATCTGGCCAGGGAAACTGAAGTACAGAGAAGGATGGGCACCTGTCCAGAGTTACTTCCCCAGTCAGAAAGGAGCCAGGATTAGGATCTCCAGCCCCTTCCATATCACTGTATCATCTTATGTGCTGGAGGCAATTCAAGAGCTCAGGCTCTCCCTCACGTCTTCCTGAATAGCTGTAGGCAAGTCATTTTCCCTATCAAGGAAGGACAACTACATTTCTGACTTTTTAGGGTAAACTCTTAAGAATGTGTATCAAATGTCTGAGTCCATTAGGAAATAACAGCAATTTTTTTTGTTTTTTGTTTTTCAGACAGTGTCTTGCTCTGTAGCTGGCTTCAAACTCAGGATCATCCTGCCTCTGTTTCTTGAGGCCTGTGACTAGAGGGATCTAGCAATGTCAATGGCCGTTTTAAAGAAGAGTATGTGTTTTACATGTTAAGCATCCAGAGTTTGGAACCAGATACAGGGTTTGAATACCAGCTTTTCCACTTTCTGCCTGTGTGACTGAACTTCTCTGAATCTAATTTTCTTTTCTTTTTTTCAGCGCTAGAATCAAACACAGGGTCTTATAGCTGCCAGGTAAGCATACTGTGTATACCATGCTTCTGAACTCAACCCCTAGCCTCTTAACTTCAAGACATGGTTTCTCTGTGTAGCCCTGGCTGTCCTGGAACTCACTCTGTTGACCAGGCTGGCCTCGAACTCAGAGATCCACCTGACTACAGGTGTGCGCCACCACCCCTGGGCTTCTAACTTCCTTCTTTATGAAACGAAAAGTCTATTTCTTGTCCTCATAGGACATTATAAGGATTGAGAGAAAAAAATGTAAAGTACTTTAGTACAATATTAAAAACCCAGGTAAATCATTTGGTGAAATTTAGTACTATGAGTACATTTTAGGTTATCTAACATGACCTATGGTAATTATGGTAATTACATGAGTTCCAAAAATATAAAAATTTAAAATCTCAAGTAGTTAGCCATTCCTAGACAAGTTCCCCTTGAGAGGCAACTTCCCTAAATCAGAGCTGTTTCTCTAACAGAGACACACTTCCAGCTTCTACTTAAGATTCTTCCCTAACTTGTACTTGCAACCTCATTTCTGGGCCCAAACATCCAGCGCTGGCCAAATGGTACCCAGGTCCCCCAAGCAGAGAGGCATACCAGACATCTGGGGAGTTGGCGGAGAGTCCTCACAAGGCAAGAACACATCTGCTCCATCCTGATCTGCAAGGTCAATAAACTCCACCTGCTCCAACGTGTCCACATTCACTTCCATGGACGAGATGCTACCTATGGGGGCTGCAGATGAGAGAGGGTGTAGGGCAGGCAGACCAGGCCAAGGCTGAGTTTACTGGACCACAAAAACAGGAAGGGAGATGGCTCCCAAAATTTGAAAGCCATTTGGGGACATCTTCCCCTACCCACCCGAATTCTATTCCTCAGGACTTGAAACTCACGTCTTTGCGACTCCAGATGCAGATGGGATAGGGGGAAAACAAATTCTGTCTCTGGCTGTAAAATGTCCTCGAAGAATTTCTGCCGCTCCCTGAGACGCAGCTGTTGGCGTTCCAGGGCTGCTCGTGGATTTGGGTCCATGTCAGCCCCTGGGGGGTAAAGGAGTAAAACAAAGACAGTTGTGAGGATGAGAGAGGAAGAAGTAAGTGGGGGCCTGGGCTTAAGGAGCCCCACAGCAGTCAGCATCCTGGCCCTACTTCCAGTCTGGACAGCTCTGGCCTAGGCAGCCTCTTTCCCTTCTGTGAAACAAAACTCACCCCACACATTTCAAGGCTCATATAGAGGAAGGATTGACTGGCCCTAGTTCCACAAAGGGGATGTCAGTTCCAGGCACCGCAAGAGCCTGCTGTTCATCAAGGCTGCCAATGGCTGCCTAACTGCCTACAATGCCCTTCTGAGAGGCTGAGAGGGCCTGGCCATTTCATGGACCTAGTTCCCCTCAGAGGGTAGGGAAGAAGGTGAAAAGGCAAGGCACAGGGCACAGGGCGCAGCACCTCTGGTTCTCCCCACCCCTTCAAAACCCAAGGAAAGACTACAGCAACTTTCCTCCCCCACAGTTCTCTTTTTCTCCATGTACACCATTGCCACGATCCCCATGACCTCCGAATCCTTTCTATGAAGTCAAAGACCTAACTTCCTGACTTGTCTCTGCACCTTGGAAAACCATCTTTCTGGCCCCAGGTCCCCACCTGAAGACATTGTCCTACCTGAAGCATTCCATGGCCATACTTTGTGAAGGAGAGCTGTTTCGAACGCTGACCACCTTTCCTCTGAACTCTAAGGGTTGTCCCCTCCTCTCACACATCTGTCGAGCTTACCTCTCCTGCTAGCAAGTACCAACTAGAAGGGTGGGGCCTGGGCACAGTTCAGATCAGGCCTCTAGATTCCCAGTGCTGAAATTTGCAGAACACCAGCGCTCTGGGGACAGCCCTGTGCGTTTATTCTCATTCCTGGTACACTGCTCTGAACCTATCACCAGGAGCAGGAAAATTTCTAGGGTGAGGACCAAATTGCCATCCTCCAAAAACCTCATCTGCATATGTATCCCTGCTCTTGGCCAGGTCTTCAAGCACTAACTAGAGTAAGCTCACGAGGAACCCAAAACTAATGAGCCAGGCAGGGCCAAGGAAGTGCCGGGAGCTGATGTGGCCACCGGCTGGCCTCGGAGAAGGGAGACGCTGACGCGGACTCCAGAGAAAGACTCTTAGCTGCCGCCCAGGTCACAACGCTAAAAATACCCAGGGCCCCAGGGGCGGTCTGCAGAGCTGCGGGGAGGGGAGGCGAGCTGCCGCGAACCGGGGCCACCCGGATGCCTCTCCCCTCTCCCCTCCCCCTGACGCTGTGGTCTTACCAGGTTGAAGAGATTGCCCACCAGGGGCTGCGGAGCTGAGACCTAGAGCTAAGCAGTTGTTTACGCGACCATGGGTACTGGCAAGAGTGGAGATGAGGAGACAGGCTACTGAGAGCCAGGCAGGAGCCAGGAAAATGGAGAACGCCCTCTGCCCCAGCCCCACCCGCGCCCAAGGAGGCAAGAGGCAAAGAATTCCCTAAAAGGGGACCAGCGCGTGGGCGAAGACGGGGCGGGCGGAGGAGGGCGCCCCGCTTTCCCGTGCTGCGTGGCCCCGGTCCGCCGCACCTGAGCCTAACCCGCGCACCCCCTACCTGCAGCGCCCGCGCCCCGCTGGCTCACTGGAAGCGCTCCCGACGAGCGGCGGCGGGGGCGTGGGAGCGAGCAGCGCCGGCCGGCCGGGTGGGGCTATGCCTGCGGGGCTCCCTGGGGACCGGCGGCCCTGGGAGCCGGGAACGAGGAAGAGGCGGGAGGCGGAAGTGGGGGCGGGGCGGGCACTCGGGGCCGGCGGCGGGGGGCAGCCCCTCGGAACGCCGCGACCCGGACTTGGCAGGGCGGGCGAAAAGTTGCCGCACGCATCCCTCCTTGCTCCGGCGGCCGCGAGCGCCGCGCGGGCTGCGCGCGCCCTGAAGCACTTGCGGCACCCCCGCCCAGCGCACGACGGCGGCGGCGGGCACACGCGCCGGCTCCGGCCCACGCACACTTGATGCGCTCCGACTCGCAAGCAGCGCCCACGCAACGACCACGCGCACGCACCCGTTGCCCGCCTCGCCGCACCTCGAACACCCTGGCCACGCTTACGCGCATACTTCTCCAGGAGGTGCGGGATGGGGCAGCGAGGGTCGGCTGCAGCCCAATGAGACAGGTGCATTGCGGCGATGACCCCGGGACCTTGCATTCCCTCAGCCGGCCCCTGGACCACACCGAGCCGCCGCCCTACCGGTCAGCGCGCTGGGCCGGTAGGTGCTGGAGGGGATGAGCCAGCGCCGCACCCTCCACGCCGGCAGGGAGCCAACACCTCGAGGTGTTAGCAGAGATGCCAGACGTCCGGCCTGGCGTGGGTGGGCGGTCCAGACGGAAACTGCCCCATTTGTAGCACCTCCTGACTCAGACCAGTGCTAGCAGTGTCCAGTATAACAGCTCCTGGATCAAGACTCCGTGCCCATTTTTTCCCCCTCCCTCACCCATCCCCTCGCTGTCTAGCCCCTGAAAGTAGTGTGAGTGACTCTGTGTGTGTGTGTGTTCCATTATAAATCTGTGTTGGGGTCAAGCTGTCTGGAAGCCGTCCTTGGCATCTTCCTTTCCTTTGAAGCCCATATTAAAACAACACCTCCATTTCATGTCAATTCTGTTGCCTAAGTTTCTTTCCAATCCACCATTCCTATCTCCACCACTCTCTGCCTTTGGCCCCCACTGTAGTAGCCTCCCTCGGGTTTTCCTGTGTCCTCTCTAGCTTAGCTGCATTCTTCACATAACAGTCAGCTTGGACAGTTCGGAGCACGAGTGTCGTCATGTTCTAGTCCCCCTAACCCCTTTGCTAGAATAAAATCTAGGATCTGGTATTGTAACACAGTGTCCCTGTGTCGGTCCCCTGCCCCCTTTTGACCGGGGTCTATGCGTAGCCCTGCTGTCCTGGAACTTGCTCTGTAGATCAGGCTGGCCTTGAACTCAGAACTCCTGCCTCTGCCTCCACACTCAGCTTCTAAGTGGAGTCTGGAAAAGCAGGGAAGAGGCACGGCATGTGAGCTATGAGAAGCAGGTTGCATTTGGGTTTCCCTACAGATCATTCTCCAGCAATCCAAAGGCACTGACTCTTCTGTGGGACTAGATGCGAGAACAACTCTGTGAGGTAACTACAGCAAGCAACTTTCTCCTTTGGACAAGGAGTGAAGTAGTTAAGATTACAGGTCTTGGAGTCAGTGCCCCTTTTTGAGTTGTAAACCTACTGAAGCTTCTAGCCACCTAGGCAAACACTTCTCTGATCTTTGATCCTGTCTATTAACTAGTAATAATTAATCCCCGCTCTTAAAATTCATACAAAATACTTAGTGTAGAACTTCGGGTGCACTGGAAATGCTCCATAAACCTCTGCTCTCTTGGTTTGGGTAGGTTCTGAGAAAGAGAAAGAAATGCATCCTACCATGAACTTGTGACATTATAGGAAGGGAGTCCTAACTGTCAGCACTTCTATGGGAGTTACTTTAAGTGCTTTACACATATTAACCCTTAATCCTTTGACGTAAGTGCTATATGTCCACTTTATACACAGAAACAGAGCTACAGAGAGTGGAGGAACTGTTGAAGATCCTGTAGCTAGTCTGTGACAGGGTTGGAATTGGAACCCGGACAGGCTGCCTCCTGAGATGGTTGTCACCACAGTGCCTAGCATGCTCTTTTATCCTGTTACAACTTTCATTTTTCAAGAAATACTTTATTAAGCTTGAGTCTTATTTCTCATTAATGGATGAGGTCGATACTTGGTCTCATTTTCAGCTCCCAAGGTCACATGTTACTGGCTCATACCATCTCCCACCCCTGCCCCATTTTCAAGCTCATCTCTGGAAGAAGGACACATGGTTTTTTGGTTTGTTTTTTTGGACTGGTCAAATGCAGTGGTGAGAAGGGGGAAAGTATAAACCAGGAGTTCACTCTGTAACTGACTGTGATCGATCAGTTCATTCAGAGAATACGTTCAATCAAAGATGATGAAAGATTAGGGATGTCTGACCCTTTCTTGTTGCCAGAGAGTTGCCAAAAACTGGTTGGAAGAGAGCTACACTGGAAGTGTATATCATCCAGAAGAATGACCCAGGCTGGCAAGGAATGGATGGCCAGGAGATTTGAAAAAGCAGTAAAAAGCAGATGGCCTGATACTCTGGCTTCTGGCTGGGATGCAGGCAGCTGGGGAGAGCCTTACCACACTAATAACAATTCCTAAAACTTGGACGGTCTTCACAGTATCTGCCAACCTTCAGAGAATCACATTTGCAACTAATTAATGTGAATTCCAAAGGCCAGGAGCCTCCAAGAAGACACAGATTATAAGCACTGGTTTACTTCTGAGGGGGATATAAATCTCCGTGCATGAGGATAAGAAGAATTATTAAAACTAAAATATTTACTAGAACTGCTAAAGGCCCACTGTGGCTTGGACAGGTGCAGAATGTGTGGGAATCCAGATGACAGAACAGTGACAGAGACAACTCAGTCCCTCACATTAATGGCCTACACAAGACAGCAATTCCCAGGCACAAGTGACATTGTACTTAGTGCCTATAATTCCATGTACTATGTCCACAGAGCGGTCAGAAATCTCAATACATACGGAAGCATATTTTTAAAAACCAAAAACGTGTGTGGTGGCACACACCTTTAATTGTGTACTCGGGAGGCAGAAGCAGGCAGATCTCTGAGTTTCAGGCCATCGTGAACTACAAAGTGAGTTCCAGGACAGCCAGGGCTATACAGAGAAACCCTGTCTCGAAAAACCAAAACAACAACAACAACCAAAAAAGCCTTTTGTCAAGTCAGAGTAATGAGGAGGTCCAGGTCTGAGGCCCAGAAGCTGTAGCTGTCTGACAGAATATAAGAGAACGATGCTTCCGGAGAGTTCTCATGGAAAATGTAGGCAATGTAAACAAGCAGGATTTTAGCAGAGCAAGAAATCATCACACATATGCAACACTAGAAACAGACATGCTCAAGATTTGAAGACTCATCAATAAGTTCAACACAGCTAAGGAAGAAATTGGTGAACTTGAAGACAATTCAACAGCGGCTACTTCAGCTGAAACAGATAAAAAATAGTTAAGCAAAATCACAACTAGTGCTGGGGATGTCACTCAGTAGATAGAGTACCTGCCTATGTTGAAGGTTCTTGAATTTCGTCTCCAGCACTGCATAAAATCTGGCCTGGTACCCTGCTCCTATAACCTCAACACTTGGAGGTGGAAGTGGAGAATCAGGTCCCCTTTTGTCTACATAGTGAGTTTGAGGCCAGCTTGGGCTACATGAAACCCTACCTCAAAAGAAAAAAAAAGAAAAGACAATTGCATGTCCAGAGTAAAAAAATGATGTAGGCCAGGTGTGTTGGCACATGCCTTTAATTCTGAGACAGAGACAGAGGCAGGTGGATCCCTGAGTTGGAGGCCAGTCTGGTCCACAGAATTAGTTCCAGTACAGCCAGAACTACACAGCGAAACCTTGTCTTGGCAAAAAAAAAAAAAAAAAAAAAAAAAAAAAAAAAAAAAAAAAAAAACCTACTGGAGGCAGTGTTGAATTGTTAAAATGTTGGGATAGATGACCTTGTTTGCTTCACTATTGCTTTGTGTGTGCGCACACGTGAGAATATGAGTGTAAACAGGTGTGCTTGCTGGTGTCTTCTCCATTACTTATTCACCTTATTTTTTGAGAGAGGGTCTCTCTCTGGTTCTGGATCTCACACACACATTGGCTAGCCTGACTGGCCAGTGAGCCCCAGGAACCAATCCACTTTTGTGGCAGCCCCTTCTCTGCTGCCAACAGTTGTGCTGTGGAATAATCCTTTTGTACACAGTGAAAATGTGTTGCTCTCATTGTTGATAAGAAGCTGATTGGCTGGTAGCCAGGCAGGAAGTATAGGTGGGACAGCCAAACATAATACTGGGATGAAGGGTGGAGTCAGAGGAGTCACCAACCAGATGGAGAGGAAGCAAGATGTACTAGAGGACAGGTAAATCCATGAGCCTTGTGAGTACCTGCTGAGCAGATATTAATTAATATAAGCTGCAGCGTGTTTATTTGGGAGCTGCTGGCGAGGCAGAAACTTCTGCCAGCACAATAGGGTTAGACTCCAGCAACCATGCACGCCTGGCTTTTTCATGGGTGCTGTGGATCCACCCTCAGGTCTTCATGCTTGCACAGCAGGCACTTCAATGACTGGGCCATCTCCCCAGCCCCTCACTATCACTACTTCATTATCTGTAGCCTATACAATGAGATGGTATAGCTTAATTTTATTCAATACAATTTCAAAAATAGCATGTTGAACATTTTAAAAATAAATTACCACTAATACTAATGCTGTCAACTTCCTTGGGCCTTTTGTTTGAGACTGTCTTGATGAGTATGTCAGGAGTCCAAAGGCCTTGACTCTTGCTTCTCTTTCAGGACTCGACTCGGAGTCACTAGAATTGTTCCTGTGCTGCTTTGATTGTTTGTTTTTGAGAGAGGGTTCCTCTGTGCAGCCTGGATGTCCTGCAACTCACTTTCTAGACCACACTGGCCTCAAATCCACATAGATCCTCTTGCCTCTGCTTCCCCAAGTGCTGAGACTGAAGGCGTGGGCCACCACACCTGGCTTCCTCTGCCTCTTTATACATTTTAGTAAGTTTTAGGTTTTCACAGGACTCATTTTGAGTTCATTTTTATAAATAAGATCTGGATTAAAGTTCATTTGCATACAACACAACTACTTCAATATAATTTATTGAAAAGACTATCTTCTCCCAACTGAATGTGTTCCACAATGCCTTTATAATAAATACAGTAACACTTAAAATCAGACAGTGAATCCTGCAACTTTCCCCAAGTCATGTCACATTTGCTTTTCCTCATGTTTTAAAATTAGATCATTAATTTCTTTTTTAAAAATTTCTATTTTTATTTTATGTTCATTGGTGTTTTGTCTGCACGTATGTCTATGAAAGAATATCAAATCTTGGAGTTATAGACAGTTGTGAGCTGCTATGTGGGTGCTGGGAATTGAACCCTGGTCCTCTGGAAGAGCAGTCAGTGCTCTTAACTGTTGAGCCATCTCTCCAACCCAGATTGTTGATTTCTATACAGGATTCCACTAGGATTTTGACTCTGTTTTGTTTGTTTTGTGAGTGCTCTGCAGTACAGTCCTAGCCGGCCTGGAACTTATGGCAATGCTCCTGCCTCTGCCCCCCTGATTTTGGAATTACAGGTATGTGCCATCACACCGTGCTAAGGACTCTGCCTTGAGCTCCGTTCTCAATCATCCCACCTTTGTGTGTTCAGTATTCCATTACAGGTGAGGTGTTTCCAACCTGTGCCTGTCAACAGACTTGTGGAGTTCAGGGGACCTTCCTCACTGTTTAAAATATTTTTAATTTAAATGTACCTATTACTTACAGCTTGTCACAGTGTGCATGTGGAAGTCAGAGAACAAATTGCAGGATTTGGTTTTCTTTTTCTACCGTGTGGGGTCCAGGAATCACACTCAGGTTGTCAGGCTTTATAGCAAGTATCTTTACCCAAAAGCCATCTTGCCAGCCCTAAAATTATTTTTAAAAAATTGAAATGATTATACATTCAAAGAAAACTGGAAAGATTTGCAAATTTTCTTTGGTTTGAGAAAGATTATCTCATCTCTCAAAGTTGCCAGATGTATTATACCTTTCCGAGCAAAGATCCTGAATGCAGTTAGGAATTATGCTGGTTTAATGAAGTGGGGAATAATAAATATGTTCCATAAGATCTGTGATCTCACTACAACACAATTCCTACATGCAGAAGGCTGGCCACGGAGGCGCACGCCTTTAATCCCAGCAATTAGGAGGCAGAGGCAGGTGGATCTCTGTGAGTTTGAGACCAGCCTGGTCTACAAGAGCTAGTTCCAGGACAGCCTCCAAAGCCACAGAGAAACCCTGCCTCGAAAAACCAAAACCAAAAAAATAAAAAGGAAGCAGAGGCAGGTGGATCTCCATGAGTTTGAGGCCATCCTGGTCTACAGAATGAGTTCCAGGACAGCTAAGGCTACACAGAGAAACCCTGCCTTGAAAAACAAACAAGACTCAGAGAGCATCAAGGAAGAGGAGGTAGGGAGATTGTGAGCGCCAAAGGCCCAGGAAATCTGTGAGATTGTGTCTCCTAGAAATGACAGGAAGCTTTACCCATGATACCCCAACAGCATGGCTGCCTAATCAAGATTTGAAGAAATGCAACACCAATAGCCATGCTAACATGGAGGGCAAATTTCACGAGGGTTGGGGTTATGTGCTCACACACAAAGAACTAAGCAGTGCTGACACTGGGAGAAATAGTCTTCCCTAGGAATGAGCCCCCTAAGTTGGTTATCTAACATCAATTGCTCAGCCTAAAATCATATTCTGCCAAGTTGTGTTTTTGAAGTTTTAAAACGGGGCCATGAATTTGAGAGGGAGTAAAGCGGGAGGGGCAGAGAGGGCAGAAAAGATGTCACTGTATTTTAATTTCAGAGAAAGTGAAAGGACAAACCACACAAGTGCTATGGTGCATGGGCACAGGAGGAAGTCTTTTTTCTTTGGGGTGGTGTTAGACACCATGACCAAGGCAACTCATAAAAGAAAGCACTTAATTGGGGTTACAATTACAGTTACTTGCTTACAGTTTCAGAGGGTACTGACCTGTTACCACCGTGTGGGAAGCACACAGGCATGGAGCTGGAGCAGTAGTTGAAGAGTTTTACATCCTGAAGCACAGGCAGCAGCACACGCTAGGCCTGGCCTGGGCCTTTGAAACCTCAAAGCCCACTTCCATTGATGCACCTCTTTCAACAAGGCCACACTTCCTCTGACAAGGCTATACCTAATCTCTTCCAAACAGCTCATCAACTGGGGACTAAGCATGCAAAAATATAAGCCTATGGGGGAATGTTTTCCATCACACCAGCAGGGGTGGCCACTGGTAGGTGGTTCAGGCCCCAGTAGATGACTTGGTACCCATGAGCATATGAGCAGCATTAACTGGACTCAGTGTGTTACAATAACAGAGAGGATTTTTAAATTAGGAGGGAGATGGATTGGGGAGGGAATCCAGGAGGAGATGAGAGGGAGGGAATGGGGGTGGATATGACCAAAATACACTGTGTATGGGTATGAAGTCTTCAAAGAATAAAAAAACCAGAAGTTGATAAATTATATGTTCTATTCACTATACTTTTGTTGTTTGTTTTTAGAGACAGGGTCTCTCTGTGAAGCCTCAACTGTCCTGAAACTCACTCTGTAGACAAGGCTGGCCTTGAACTCACAGAGATCCACCTGCCTCTGCTTCCTGAGTGCTGGGATTAAAGGCGTGCGCCACCACTGCCCAGCTTCACTCTACCTATTTTTAAAAGCTTTCTTGTATTTATTATTCAAGGCTTACCAGTCATGTCACTGGGCAGATCTCTCTCCCCCATGAAAGCTTGTATTTTCCCTGTGTAAATGGAAAGAGCAAACAAATGGACTGTGGAAGACTGACTGCTCATGAGCCACTGTTGCTGTACAATCTGTCTCCTGGGTATGAACTGCTCAGGAAGGTAGGGAAGCAGATGACGTGCGACCATGTTGACTAAGCTGGGTGTGACGGCTCACATCTAGAGCCGCAGCACTCCCAGCACTCTGGACATTAAAAGACAGAAAGATTGCCAGTTTAAGACCAGCCTGCACTATGTAGTGAGTTCCAGGCTAGGCTGGGCTATGTAGCAAGACCCTATGTTTAAAAACAAAACAAAACTTATAAAGGTTGTCTTAGTTATAGCCACATAGGAAGAGTTTGGTGCTATCTTACAAGACTAAGCTGATCAGCAGTTGCAGTCTCAGGCATTTATCCAAGGGTGTGGAAAGTGTGTGTCTGCATAGACACCTGAACACAGATGTGCACAGCAGCTTTACTCATAATTGCCCAAAGCTGGAGTCACAGAAGGCATTCTTCAGTAGGTGAGGGATAAACAAACTGACACTCATGAAAACAACAATTATTCAGCACTGAAAGGAGGCAAGCAATCAAGGTATGGAAAGACATGGAGTTTGTTTAAATGCTTATTAAAGAAATGCCGGCGGGGCGTTGGTGGCACACGCCTTTAATTCCAGCACTCGGGAGGCAGAGGCAGGCGGATCTCTGTGAGTTCGAGGCCAGCCTGGTCTCCAGATCGAGTGCCAGGATAGGCTCCAAAGCTACACAGAGAAACCCTGTCTCAAAGAAAGAAAGAAATGCCAATCCAAAATGGCTAGACATTTATTTATTTTGACCACAGGACACACTGGAAGGCAAAACTATGCCAACAGTAAAGAGGTCAGTGTTTGCCAGGGCTTGGTGGAGAAGGAGGAATAAATAAAGCATGGCCCCAGATTTTTAGGGCAATGTTACTGAACATTCATTCAGTGGACAACAGCAAGAGGGAACCCTAACATAAAGGATGGCCTCTGGGTAATAATGCTAATGTATCACACAGTATGTTTGTCAGAAGCTTAACTGCTAATGTTTATGGAGAGAAGAGGGGGCAACTCACATACAAGGGTGGGAGGATTATGGGAAATTACCTAATTGTTTTTTCTTGTTGAGACAGGGTCTCACTATGGAGCTATATATATAGTCCAGGATAGCCTTGAACTCACAGATATCGGCCTCCCAAGTGCTGGGATGAAAGGTGTGCATCACATCTAGCTACTTAATTTTGATATAAGCCCAAAACTCCTCTACAGGGTACAGCCTTACAAACATGTTTTGAAAATGTATGAATTGGAGCAGAATGACAAAGGCAGGCAGGCTTGCCCCAGCACAGAATCAAGCCAGTGTCTCCACAGGCTGAGTCCTCCTGGTGCCCTCAGAGAGGACTGTGAGGCTCTCAGCCTGGCTCTTGAGCACACAGCACCTAAGTCATGCCCTCTTTTCCAGGTTCACCCTGCTACACTTGGCCCCCCGTCTTCCCCAGTAAAACACACTGCACACCTACACCCTCTAAATTCCCTCTTGTGAGAAGGCCCTGGTCACCTCATATCCTTTACTTGGCTAACGTCTGTATTTCCTTCCCTAATTCCCACAGACTAGCTTGGGGTCCTCATTTATCTTAGTCATAGTATATATTTTGGGAGGGTTGTTTTTGTTTTTTAGCATGATTATGATCTATGCTCCTACCAGACACAGTTCTATGTCCTGGGAGATTTATCAATGAATGAAATAGACAAAAAACTGTTGAGGAGCCTACATTCTAGAGGTGCCTATGGGGTTGAAAGAGGGCAGGAAGGGGGCATGCCCGGCCTATGGTTGCGTAAATGTTGGTACCTGTGGAAGCCAGAGGTGTTAGAATCCCTGGAACTGACGCCACAGGTGGCTGTGAGCTGCTCGACATTGGTGCTGGAAACTACTCAGAGATGTGCTTTTAATCACTGAGCCATCTCTCCTGCTCTGCTTTGTCTTATCTTGGAGATAGGTTCACTCTGTGTAGTCAGGCTGAACTTGAACTAATGATCCTCCTGCCCCAGGCTTCCAAGTGCCGGGACTCTGGGCTTGCACAATCACACTTTTTAATACAACATACCCCTTCCTTTACCCTTCTTCTCCCCTTTCCTGTTCACTTCGATCCAGGCACTTAGGTCTATCTGCTATAAGTGACATGCTAAATCTGACTCAGGCTCAGGAAAGTCTGTTCCTCCATGTTGAGAAACTCTGCGAGCTGGCTCTTAAGAGCAGCCAGCATCAAAGGTTAAATGACTAAATGTATAATTACATGAATGATGCTGAGCTCACACAAAGGTAAAAATGCTCACACTTTTCGGGCGTTGGTGGTGCACGCCTTTAATTCCAGCACTCGGGAGGCAGAGGCAGGCGGATCTCTGTGAGTTCGAGGCCAGCCTGCTCTACAGGGCGAGTGCCAGGATAGGCTCCAAAGCTACACAGAGAAATCCTGTCTCTAAAAACCAAAAAAAAAAAAAAGCTCACACTTGTCACCCTCTAACTTTGAAAGCCATCGCCTACATGCCTCCCTGCAAGTCTCTGCCCTTTGGACCTGCAGAGCAGTAGACATGATGTATAAGGGCATGCTGGGTATTTTTTCCCTACTCTGAGTCCAGTCTCACCCGCCACTGAGCTGAAATTAACTGCAGGAGTAATATTTCACAGGGGAGGCAAGCAGAGCAGGCTGGGTCTCACTGTATTGGTTTATTGGTTTGTGTTGGCATGGGCCAAATTCTGCACATCAGGGGTATTTGCAAACAGTCTTCTTGCAGTAAGACCACGCCCATTCACTTCATACTATCGGTAGCTACTTCATACAGAACTAAAGTAGGCAGTTACAAGTGTAGCGGCCCCTTACAGAAGAAAATGACTGGCCACTGATCTGGCCTTAAGAAAGTAACTGAAAGGCCGGGTGGCGGTGGCGGTGGCAGTGCAAGCCTTTAGTCCCAGCACCCAAGAGGCAGAAAACCCTGTCTCGAAAAACCAAAATGGAATGAGAAAAATACAGAAAAGAAGGAGAACATATTGGAGCAAAGAATAGTAATGCAAAGCCAGTCAGGTCAGTGGGGGCTGACAGGAAATTTCAGCACTTCCTGTCTCACACCTTCGGCTCCTGACTCTTCAGTTCAAATGCAAACACCAGCACTTAGGTTGGTACCAAATCTGCTTAGACATAACCGCATGCTAGCCGTACACAGAAAGAAGACTTAGTTTCAAGAAAAGCATAATATAAATATCAGGTAGGTTGTCAGTGGCACATGCTTACAATTCCAAGTGAGGAAACTAAGGCAGGAAGACAACTTTGAGGCTAGCCTGGGCAACACAGCAAGACATTGATATCAAAAACAAAACAGGGGGCAGGAGTGGTGGCTTCGTGACTAAAAAGCATGTACTTCTCTTACAAAGGGCCCGAGTTTGGTTTTCAGCACCCAAGCAGATCCTAAGTGCCTGTAACTCCAACTCCAGGGGATAATGCTCTCTGGCCTCTGCATGCACCTCCACCAACACACACAGGATTTTTTTTTTTTTAAACAAATTCAGTGATTTTTAAAACCCAAAATGGTAACTGAAGAATGAAATTTGCAGTAAAGAACATTGTAAGATTATTTCTAGATTTCCATCAGTAAAACTTCTGATAAGCACACATACTATTTGAGGGCTAATCGCCTCCACTAGAACATAAGCCAGTCCACAGATATGCCACCCTAACTGTGCCTCATCTCATCTGAATGCAGGCTCACTTTATTCTAAGAATTAAAAAAAACCTGACATGAAGCAGGAGCCAGGCAATATATGAGGCAAGGCTGAACAGAGAAACAGCTTGGGAACTCCAGTTTTCAGGGATTGATTATCAGACCTACACCACATTCCCAGCTCTACCACTAACCAGCTGTGTGAACTGGGTAAACTATGGTCTGAGTTTCCTCCTCTGCAAGGAGGGGCCCACCTTCTCACCTCACAGGGAGGCTGTGATCATGGGCACTGCTGCCTGTCACCTACTGTGTGTCTCCAGATGGGAGTGGCCTTCTGACCCTGCGGAGACACATCCCTGATGCTGTCACACATTTCAGTGACGTCACAGCTCCCCTGCCTAGCAGCTCCAGTGCCATCATATATTGCTCAGCCCGTGTGGTGGCTGCAGTGAGAGGGGCAGGCTACAGGCAGTGCTGGATCAAGTCTTGCTGCTACAGCCCCAGCATGAGTCCATCTACAAAGAAGAGGCCCAAGAATAGACTGGCTTCCAAGGTCAGATTTTGGACTGGAGCCCAGGCATAGCAGGAATCTTACCAGAGGGTCCAGCCACACCAAGGACAGACAGACTTTCCAGCCTTTCAGAAAAGAGAAAGATGAGGAATGAAAGGAGGCCGGCAGAGTTAAAATGGTCCCAGTCTAGGACTGGTCAAACCACACTCAGCCAATGGGAGAGACACAGCACAGGCCTACAAGGGGCTTCCTTCTATGCTAGCTCTCCCTCTCTTCTTATCCCTCAGGTGCAAGATGAGAAACTGCAGGATGACAAGATAAATCAGCCTGTCAGCAAACTAATTGAGCGGAACCGACTTAAAACGGTGAGATGTTCCATTTTAGCCCCTGCTTAGGGAAGTCTACCTGCCCCCTGAAGGGCTACCCCAGGTGCTAGACCCAGGGACCAGTGGGAGCTGAGCCAAGTCACAGCTAAGGCATGGAAGGCTATCCCAGAAGGGTTGAACCCTCTAATTTTCTGGTTTCTTGGCCTTGGCAGGTATTAAAAAACTTGTCCCTCTTGAAGTTACTCAGGAGCTCGAATAACCGGATCCAAGAACTGCACAGCCTGGCCAAAAGGTGCTGGAAGTCAATGCTCAGAGTTCCAAAGATGCTCCAAATCTCCTCTGGGTGAGCTCCGTCCACACCCCCTCCTGATAAACACACAAAATGAAGCCAGTAGCTGCCTTTCCTAGGAATAGGCATTGTGGTGAGGGATTGAGGAACAGTGGCCTACTGTACACAGGGACTGTGTGCAACAGGTATTTATGCAAACTATTTTACTGATAGGGATTGGAGCTCAAGAGATGAAGTGATTCATCTCAGCCAACTGAACTAACAACTGTCAGTGTACCCGTGTGAAGTCACTCCCACCTGAGAGCAAAGCTGTGGCTCTAACAGTGATCCTAATCATCTAGTTAAGGGCCCACCAGTAACTGTGGTACTGAGTGTGTATGTGGGGAGCCTTCTCTTCCTCCTGTGTCTGGCAGCCTAACCCAGAGACTGACTTGCAGACCGCCCTCTGAATCTGAAGATACACATGTCTTACTCAGAATCCGATCTCTCTTGGGTCACTCTGGAATTTGGGGAGTATCTATAAAAGTGCCTACTAAGTGCCAGCCACTCTACTTGGAATGTTACACATGCAACCCCTCCCTGCCACACTTAGATGCTTCTTCTCAACAATCCTAAGTACATGCCACATGACATTACCCCAGTCTTATGATGGAGACCCCAGCCACGCTCTGGGAGGTTAAATGTCTTACCCCATCCAGATGATCCGAGGCTAGCATGCTGTCTCCAAAGACTGCTCTACGGAATGTGGCTGTTTCCTTGCCTCCTACTTGGCAGATCTTGACAACAGGTACCTAGTGGCCATCACTGTCATCAGCTAGGATGAGCCAGCACGGGACTTTGTCCGGCTCAGTCTGGTACTCACACTCCCAATGAACTCTTTCTATGTGTGAAAGCTATTGACTCCTTGCTTCTCTCTTTGATGTAGCTTCCAGGGTGACCAGGAAGCTCAGAACCAGAAGGCTCAGGGTCACAGACCACCATGGTTTTAAAGTACAGAAGCATCTCTTAGAAATTTGTCTCCAAGTGAGGGGCACCTTGCCCTCATCCTGCCTTCTACCTAGCTCAGAGGAGGGTACTGAAGAAACCTCCTCAGAACCCCATGAGTCCTTAGAATATAATTTGAAAGGAACACTGAACTGTCTTCCCTCTTGGCTGAGACAGAAGCCTGGTGCAGTGGCAGGTGCCAACAACATATATACCCTTAGGATCCTTGAATACTGGTCATGCCTTCTGCCTTGCCAATGCCTCACACCCATTCAGTCATAACTAATCTTCCTGTCTATCCCCAAGCACTAGAGACATTTCTTTCTGGTCTAGCTCTAGCTCTAGCCTGAACAGCAGCTGCTCAGGACTGAGTTAGAGAGACCCTTCCTCTATTGACAACCTTTCCTCTCCCTGTCAGGGACAACAATGTCTGCAACAAAGTAAAACAAAATAATGGAGAGTTCCAAGAAATTAGGGCCCTTGAGAAGAAACCGGAATCTAAGAAAGCAGAGTCCATAGGAAAATCTAAGACAAAAACGTCCAATGGGTGGAAGTCTACGGAAGGGTCAAAGGGGTCACCTGCAGCAGTGCCATGGAGAAAAGAGAAGGCAAAGTCTAAAGTCCCCAAGACACGAGCAAGTCTTGGCTTGCATACCAGAGGCCAGAAGAGGAAACCACAGGTTAAGAAGCCCCAAGCTGTCTTCCTGAAGACCTACCATCACAGAACTCCCATGAGGGACACGAAACCACTGGATGTAACTGACCAGTTTGTCTGGTTTGAGGGGCTTCCCACACGCATCCGCCCCCCAGGGCGCCGTATCATGTGCAGAGCATCCACCTTTCGCTGCACCAAGCGCCCCTGCACCCGTTTCTGCTCTGTGTCACTTTGAGCTACCTATGTACCATCCACATGAGGTGGGTATAACAAGACCTCTGCTAGGCCAAGGAAAGATGCAGCCCCTCAGCCAGGCCCACACCTGAGCCCTTGACTCAGGGCTCTGGGTGGCTGGTAGTACTGGGCGGCTCCATACCCAGAGAGAGGAGGTCATTGACTAGGCCACACAGCAGGTTAATAGCTGGGTGGAGGATGCATCTTGGTGTGATCTGAGCTTTAGGGACGGTGCAATGGAAATGTGGGATCCAGTATGTGTCATCTCATTGTCTGGAGACCCCAGGAGAGTGGGAACCACTGTGGCCCTGAATCTCAATCAAGTTTAAGCTAGGGAGGAGGAAAGTAGCTACACTGGGCTTTGCTGCATCTCCTCCCCTTAGGTCCAATCAACTCTATTTGATTTATTCACATTTTAAATAAGATTTATGCAAGAAAGTTCTTAAACACAGCAAAGACAACAAGAAAGTCTCCCCTTCATGGGTTGAGGTCCCCACGAAAGGAAGAGGGTGACTGACTGACTCCTGAGGTCCATCTTAAAGGGCTTCCCTTTGGGAAACTGAGATAGCTCCAACTTGCCACAGAAACTAAAGCTTCCAGGCCCTGTGCCCACTCACTGGACGATAGCGCCCTCTGGGGGTGATTTTTATGACTAACATGGAGATTTCTGCTGGCAGGTGGTGTAACCCTGGACGGGAACTTGAGTGTAAGAAGAGTAGAGCCCCTGCGATTGACTGAATGGGAGGGATGGGTGGGAATCCCACAAGCCTACAAATAAAATCTCCCATATGGCAGTGAACAACACTACCACTGGCCCTACCTGTCCAAGGCTGGCAATCACATAAACATGGGGGACAGGGATCCTGGGGGAGACGAGGAGGGGACTGCATGCCATGAGTTTCTGCTACTCTGGTCCATCCCTAGGCTCCTAAAGTCATTTTCTAAAACTGGAACAGAAAACCTACCAAGTTGTAACCTTTTACCTTCCCCCACTGCCCCGAAAGCTGCCTCCTTTGAGCAGGGCACACTTCCTCTATGAAGTCAGAGACCATTTGTCTCCTGGGTGCAGGTGCCTCCCTCACAATGGCCCTGCGATCCAAGGAGAGGCAGAAACTTATATACCTATACAGCAAGTGACTTACTCCAGCTTGCTCAGGGAGGAGTCACTGGAGCAAAATCTACCCATCAGTCTCCTGGTTTCTCCATCCCACTTTCCCAAGAGAGGAAAAAGTCACACGGAAAGCCCACCTTGGCCAATGGAGTCATCCCAGAACCCAGTTTACCACTGATTATCAATGCATGTGGTGTCAGTAATTGGGCCTCCTGGGTCAAAGATCACGGAAAACATCAGGATAGGAGGGGAGTTAACACTGTGCACTACAGTTCAGGTGCAACAGCACTGTGTAAATGTACCCCATTTTCTTTATCCATTCTTTGGTTGAGGAGCATCTAGGTTGTTTTCAGGATCTGGCTATTGATGCTGCTATAAACACAGATGAGCAAATCTGTGAGATTTTTGCATCCTTTGGATATATGCCAAAAGTGGTATTGCTGGGTCTTGAGGTAGACTGATTCCCAATTTTCTGATTTCCAAATCAGCCACACTGATTTCCAAAGTGGCTGAACAAGTTTGTACTCCCAGGACCTATCCCAGGTGCATGAACTGGCTTTTTGGAGCCCAGTCCCTATGATGGGATACCTTGTTCAACCTTGATACAGGGGAGAAGGGGCTTGGTCCTGCCTCAACTTGGTATGCCAGACTTTGCTGACTCCCCAAATAAGGACTTACCCCCTCTGAAGGAGTGGATGGGAGGTGGGGGACATGGGAGAAGGGGAGGGAGGAGGGGGGACTGGGGTTAGTATGTAAAATGAAAAAAGAATTAAATAAAGAAAAAGGAATATACAATACCGACCCTGCAGGGTACAGCAGATGGGAGAAAGCAGGTTCCTCTACTGTGGAGTGGGGGAGTGGGAGGGAGGCTGGTAACTTACAATCACGGGTCACGTCCTACCGGCCAGACACTGTGCTACTCGCACTCTCACGGAACCCTCACACCAAAGAAAGGAGTACAGTCTGCCCCACAGCCCCATGTTCTGTTCTGCACGTATGTGCTCTGTACCCTGGGATTCAACCACCTGTAAATGGGAAACACTAGATAAAGATGCCCATCCATACTGATTGTGTACAGAATTCTCTCGTTTCCTCAACAATACTGTATAGCCTCAACCACCACACTGACATTTTTACCATCTCAAGCATGAAAGAAATGTATATAGTTATATGGAAACACTATACCATTATCTTTTGCAGTGGTAGGGTGTGGAGAGTGAGACACAACACACCCTCGCCAAGCTGGCCTCAAACTCAGCCCCTCTCCTGAGACCCACTTCACTGCAGCTTTCTAGTCCTCTACCCTGCTACCTGCTACGGGCTCAGCCCACTCGCTTTCCTGCCTCAATACTGTTTTCATTAGCCTTTATTGCTTTCCTACACATGTGACTGCCCTTTGGTCAGAAGGAGGCCACCCTGAAGCCACAGAGGATAGTCCAAGAAACAGAGCTCCCAGGAGAGCCTTTCTGAGTTAGGAACCCTTCAGGACTGAGGAGGACCTAGGGCCTTCCCTCAAAAACTCCTCCCTCCAAGACCTCTGCCAGTGCATTCTGGCTTCCATGTAGTTGACCTAGACAGGGCTGCATAGCAGGCGGCGTTAGAGGTGTCTTCTGAGCCTACATCCCCCCCTTATCTTTTGGAGTTGTAAACTGTTTTGAGTAGCAATTACACGAGTCCCCACATCTCTCTCCAAAATGGCCTGAATGTGGGTGTTGGGCAGGGTGAAGGGAGAGGCAGGGTCAAGGCTCGGGCTCTCCAGAGGTATGTTCTTTCACTAGAAGTTGGAGGAGGTAGGTTTCTGATCTAGAGTGCAGCCTTCATCTTCTGGAAATAAACACTCAACCTGCTAATCTGTGGTCTTCATTTGTATGCTGCCTATCCACATTTTTCATGAATAGCTAGTTATGTATATAGCACTCTATTCAATCTAACTTAGGAAATTTGAAGATATAAGGTTATAGACCGCTGAACCAATCAGAACTTATATGCCCTAATAATTGACCTCTGCTGCATGAGCTCATCATTGTCACTTCCAGAACCCAAATTTCTGAAGATAACAAGTAACTACAGGCAAGTTCCACAGTTTCATCACCTACAAGGTATGAATGATGGAGCCAGGTGGTGCACACCTTTAATCCTAGCACTGGGGAGGCAGAGGCAGGTGGATATCAGGAGTTCAAGGCCAGCTTGGTATGTCCCAGTACAGCCAGGGCTACGCAGAGAAAACCTGTCTCATTATATATATAATATAATATATAATGGGTGATGGGACTTCCTCCTGAGGAGGTCACATGAGAGGAGACAAGTTCTTGGCCCTCTACTAGATAGACACCTGTTAGCCACTCACTACATACATTTATTATTGATAAAATGTCACTGTCACTGAACGGAATGGAACTCACCTCTAGAAACCATATTGTTGCTTCAGAAACTACTCATCTTGGAGTCATAAGCTTTGTGTAGGTGTATGTAGATTAAGTGTGCTTAATCAGTGCAGTTAAGCAGAACATCCAGATGTTTTCTAGCACACTCAGCCCACTGCCTTGAGACAGGGCATTTCCCTGAGATGGAAACTTGTCATTTCAACTAGGCAGAATGGCCAACAAGCTATGGAGACATGCCTGTCTCCATGCAGTCTGGGGAGGATCATGCAATTTCTAGTCAACTGTCACTCAGCTCAGTCATTATATTACTGGGTAAAAGGAAAAACAAAGAAAAAAAAAGTCGCCTTGGTTCCTTTTGGTGCTTTTGCAATTTCCAAAAATCCAATTAACAATCAAAAGACAAAGGTTTCTCACCAAAGAAAATATGCAGGAAAGGCTGACACAAGCAACTAAAATGCTAGAGAGATGCTCTTGCCTGGAGCAACAGACTCCACAGCTCAAGGGAGACAGCAGCTATGCTGCGTTTTCTAAAGCCTTTTACTGTAGTCATAGCCTGAGGAGTTTGTGTCTAGAAGGCAATCCACCAATCCAGCAGGGCCTAGGCCCTGCAGCCAGCATAGCCACAACCCCAAGTTGCCAAGGGGCCTCACTCTAGCTCACTCACAGCTTTTGGCCAGGCACTTCCATTCTCAGATTCTCATTCTGCCAGCTCTGACTCCCTACTCTGCAAGGTTGAGCCAAGAGGCAGGGAAGGCTCCCTAGGGAGAAAGCAAAACTCATCTTTAGCTGTGAGACTCCACTACCTTGGGCAAGCTCCAGAAACCAGTGTCTGCCACAGTACATGCTCGGGGATCACAAGTGGGGGAAATGGCTGCTTACCCTAGGCATCCTAGAGCAGGTGCAGGTGGAGGGTAGGATACAGTGTTTTGCTCTTGTTTTGTGAGACAGAGATTCACTATAACGTCTGAGTTTATCATGTAGCCCAGGTTGGCCTCAAACTTACAATCCTCCTGCCTCAGCCTCCTAAGTATTAGGGCAACTAGGTGCTCTGATACTTATTCTGGCATTTGGTATTTGACTTGAATGGAGAAGTAACTCTGGGTCTCAGGAAATGAGGAATGCT
The DNA here is from genome assembly GCF_003668045.3 of Cricetulus griseus. Taxonomy (NCBI): domain Eukaryota; kingdom Metazoa; phylum Chordata; class Mammalia; order Rodentia; family Cricetidae; genus Cricetulus; species Cricetulus griseus. The sequence continues at coordinate 15,001,085 of NC_048599.1, forward strand.
AATTCTTTACAGCTCTTGGGCACAGCCGACTCCCTCTTGGTCCTAACAATGACATCATCAAGTAAATACAGGCAAAAGTGTGGAATATACTGGATTTATGTACCTAGAAAGGACAGCTGCCAGCGCCTCACAGAGGAACCACTCTAGGAGTAAACTCTAGCCTTCACAGCAAAGTCTATCTCCTCCAGCACCATGAGTGGAGCCTGCAATTGGAAGCTGGGTACCCATCATACCCCTCTCACCACCACAGAATTCAAATAAGGCAGGAAAAAAGAAATTCTTGCCACAACTGAGAGTCCAGTGGGAGCTGGTGCCTGGTCATTCCTAGAGAGCAGACAGTGGCTTTTATTATGAAGCTAGGGGTGGGGGGGGGGGTGGGGGGTGGGGGGGGGGGGGGAGGGGTGGAGGAGGGGGTGCTGGGATTCTTCTCTGGGTCCTGTGGCCCACTGTGTTGAGTCGGCATACAGGGAACTGGAGGAAGTCAGTCAGTCATGGGTTCTTGGACACACAAACACACATTTGTGTGTGTCTAACAGGGCACAGGCCGTGCATTTTTCTTGTGCTTGATGTCTCCATCTGTCGTCCTCTCTGTCAGCAGCCTAGTACTCTCTGCTCCTACATCTCTTTCTGTGGTTACGGGCCCAGAAATCAAATCTCTCCCCACACACAATCACTGTGGTTTGGCAACATGGCAAAGGTACCAGCTGTTACAGAGGGTAAGACAGGCGACCAGAAAAGTGGTTTGCGCCAATCAGATATCCTTGATTTTTTTTTTTTTTCCCTTTTTTGAAACAACAGGCTGGTGACAGTATGATGGCTCAAGAGTGACATGGTTCCAAATCTGTTATTACCCTCAATAAGGTCCCCTTCCTGGCCTCCAGAAATCAAGGCTCCAGCAGGCAGAGGCCATTCTTGCAGCTGTGCCCCTGACTGCTCCCGGCCTCTGTTACAGGACCTCACTCTCTTTCCACCAACAGACTTCACATTTCAGGGTTCCTCTCAGACTCGAGCCAGACCCATGTGGAGGTCTGAGCAGCCCAAGGTGACAGGGGGGCCAAATGCCCGCAGAGTGTCCAAAGGGCCCAACACTAGACATTGGATTTAGGGGCTGAGCTGAGGGGGATCTCCTTGAGCTCCGTCCGCATACACAGGTATTCCCCAATGACGGCCATGAGTGCAATACACACAGCTTGGACCAGCCACCAGGTCAGCGCCGAGGGGAAACGGGAGCTGTAGAGCCAACACCCCAGGAGGTGAAAGAAGTGGACAGTGACAGTGAAATCCAGACACTGCTTCCCTCGACGGATGAAGTACAGCAAGCCCAGGGCACTGTGGGGAAAGGACAGCAGCGAGTTGTCACTGGGTTGTCCTGGCCTTACATTAGGTTCTTGGGGAAGTGGGGACAATTAGGATGACAACACAGTGGTCAGAAGCTGGCAAGGTGAGTGAGAAACAAGGGTTATCATATCAGATGCTTAGAGACCTGCTGGATAACATCAAGAGTGGGTCTGACAGAGCAGGGAAAGATGAGTTTGATGACAAACAGCCGCCCAGGAATGGTACAGACTGGTGGATACCAGAAAGCACACATTCTGTGTAAAAATGCAGACAGAAGCTATTGCATCCAGTCAAATCTTAGAGCCTGGAATCAATCCATTTCCCCACTATTCAAGAGAAGGCAGAAATCTGGACATTTTCCCACCTTCAGTGTAAAGTCATCATATAATATGTACAGGACTTCAGAACTTCCTGTGAATTAACACAGTACTTTACAACTAGGAGGTAAGCGATCAGATTAGCCCCATTTTACTGATGAGGAAATGCGATAAAACTGTCCAAAGTCACTTCACTATTGGTAAGGTGGTGGAAGACTCAAGGCCAGTTAAGTCTGCTTTAAGTCTAAGATCTTGGTCCCTATTCTAAACTGATCCTCAAAAGATGGGCAGTGGTCATGAGTGACCCTGGATGTTACCCAGTCCAAGCCCTGGGATACACACAGGGAGCCTGGGTCCCAGAAAGGAGGAAAGTAACTCCATCAGTGGCACAGAACAGGAACAGAAGCCAATCCTCCCTCCAAATCACACCACATTTGGGTACACCATCAAGAAGCAGCACACACACAGTGACAGATGAGCTTTGAGCTGAATTCAAAACAAACATGGAGACCCACAGCAGGGCCAGTTCATAGAAATAGGCTCTTCAACCCATCTTACCATTCCCAAGACATGCCAGCCTGCTCATGTTTAAGTTTAGAAGCTAGTCCCAGATAGACCCCAGAAGACGTACAGGAGAGCTGGTGGTACTCACCAGGTGAGGGCGTTGAGGACGAAGGACATCATTGAGAGCCGGCCTGGAGGGGTGGAAAAGCCCAGGATCTGAGGGGGAATCACAGGGAAACATGCTAGAGAAGCAATGGAGCCTCCCACAAAGCACTACTACTCAGCACCTAATATGTGTGCAGTACTTATCATTGACAGAGTAGTACTAAGTACTAAATATCTGAACCACACTTCAGCTTGTAAAGGCCTCTGACATCCATGATCTCACAAGACTACCAGTGTCTCCTCTCATATAATTAGTTATCCAAAGACTAAAAGCAAAGCAAGGACTCCATCCCAGGTCTCCTGAAACAAGAACTTTGCTCAATACCATCTGTCAATCACAGCTCCTTCTCCTAACAGCCTCTTAGGCTTCCACTATACCTCACAAAGCATTTTCCTTATTTGTTTCTTTTTGTTTCTTGGGACAGGGTTTCCCTGTCTAGTCTGGCTATCCTAGAACTCGATCTGTAGACCAGACTGCCCTGGAACTCAGATCCACCTACCTCTGCCTCTGCCTCCCAAGTGCTAGGATTAAAAGTGTGCAATACAAACACACACACACACACACACACACACACACACACACACACACACACACACCCCAGACTCACAGAGCATCTTCTTATCCCTCTGGGCCTTTTAACATTTTATGTGAGTGACATGGCAGGGTTATTCTGCCCATTTTCCGGAGGAGGAAAGGTGTTGGAAAGATAAAACAACTTGCCAAATTCCTCCAACTAGACTGGACTCTAAACACAGGCAGGATCTTTTACTACCATTTACCACCTAATGCCAATAGCATGATTTTGCAGACAGGAGAGGTAACACTTGCCACAAGTCACACAGCAAACAAAGTGGAATTTAAGTAAGATGCCCGTCTGACACCAAGTCCTAACAGTTCCCACTGCACCACCCTGGTTGCCCTTTTATCTATTGCTCTTCCTACCATGGCCCCTGCAAATCTGAGAAAGGCATAGTCACTTTCCCGGGAGGTCTCAGCAAAGAGACTTCCCATGTTTGCCTGAGACACAAGCCTGTTGACTGTAATATCTGGCACGTGTGTTCAACCTCGGGCTAAGCTGCACAGTTAGCTGTGAAGTGCAGCCCAATACAAAACTGTAAAGTCGCTTAAAACCCTGTAAGATTGTTTTCCCTTAAAACAAACAAACAAAAACTTGAATGCGCAATTCCTAAGCATGAAACTCTGTAGATGAGTACATCGTTTCCCAATATCAGGAGTGGACACACCTGAGAGTGAACTCATCTGCCTCCCTGTCCTCAGTCATTCATTCCATTTTACAGATGGGGAAGGGGGCGCGCTGGAATCCATCCCTTCTTTCTTAGATCCACAAAAATGGGGAAGGGGGCGCGCTGGAATCCCCTCTTTCTTAGATCCACAAAAACAAAACAACAACAACAACAAAAACGAGAACGTGGCCCAGTTAGATCTAGAGCTCGGCGGTGCAGGACCGCGAAAACCTACTCCATCCCGCCAAGCCTACCTCCGCGTCGAACATCTGGTCCAGGGAAGGGCTGCTGCGCACTAGCGCGTCCACCAGCGCCAGCCACAGGCCCAGCGAGCCATAGTACACCGTCTGCATGAGCACGATCTGCGACAGGATCAGCAGTGGATCCCACACGTAGCTGCGAAACTGGCCCGCCATGCCGGCCCGCGTCTGTCAGCGCTGCCACGCCATCGGCCCGCGGACAACGGGCTACCTGCGGGGAGACACAGGAGCTGCAGCCGGCCGGCCGGCCGGCCGGCCGGCCGGCCGTCGCCTTGGCAACGCCGCGGGAGGGAGGAGGGCCTGGGACCCAGGAGCGATACCATTCCGGGAGGTGGGGGAGGCGGGGCGGGCGGACCCACTCACGGGCTCCTCCCGGGATCACTCACCCGCGACCCGCTCGAGGATCGAAGCGTCCGAGCGCGGCCGGGCCTCAGCAGTGAACTCCCGAAACTGCGCTGACAGACCGGACCATGGAGCCGAGGCCCTGCCTGCCTAGAGAGGCCGAATAGCTGAGGCCAGCGGCTGCGTGCAAAGGAAGCGTTTCCGGGGACGGCGGCCGAGCGGTCGCACTGAGATCGCGCAGGCGCAGTGGACGCAGCCCGGACCGCATCATCCAGAGAGGCTCCCGAGAGCTGCCAGGAAGTAAACTGCACATGCGCAGGAGGAAGTCTGAAGGCAAACGGAAGTGAGGCACAAAGCCGTGAATCTTGCGCGCCCTCTAGAGGGCGATTTTTTTAAAAAACCAGCAGATCAATTCCTAGGAGGGAAAGGGGTGGAAAGTCTAGGAATAAATAAGAGAGAAAACATTCACTTGAGGGATGGCGAGATGACTCAGCAGATTAAAGGCTTGCCGGACCTGCGTTCAATCCCTGGAACCCACATGTTGGAAGAAGAGAACTGACTCCCTCCTGCTAGCTGTCACCTGACTGTTGAGCACACACAAATACAATAATAACAAGTTAAATTTAACCAAAAAGAACTGTTTTTTTTTTTTCTTTTTTTTGGGGGGGGGTTGGAGACAGTCTCATTATGTAGCCCTGGCTGGTCTGGAACTTGCTATACTCCAGGCCTACCTGGAACACACACACACACACACACACACACACACACACACACACACACACACACCGCCTCTCTCTCCCAGGTTTAAACATTGACTATTTTCATGTTAGCTTCTCAGTGTTTTCTTTCCTTAGTTAATCCAGGACTTTCAGGCGCTTCTACATATTTTCCTTTCTCATTACACTAATGTTTAAAGGCCAGAGAAGGAAGGCAGCATACTGTCTTAAAGACATAGAGTTAGTGACAAAATGGGCTTTTTGTGTGTTTGTTGTTTCAAGACAGGATTTCTCTGTGTGTAGCCCTGGCTGTCCTGGAACTTACTTTGTAGACCAGGATGGGCTTGAACTCATAGAGATCTACCTGCCTCTGCCTCTCTAGTGCTGGTATTGAAGGCATGGTCCATACACCCAGCAAAGCAGGAATTATAATCCAGGTGAGACTGGGAAAATTTGGACACACGAGACAATGGTTACACTCAGACGTGGTTACATTAAATGGCAGATGAGTGGGTGTTGAGGTGGCCATCCAACGAGGAGAGAACACAGCTTCCGGAGTCACAGCTGGCATTGCCTACCTCCACGTTCATTTTTATCTCTGCCTTCTCTGAGACCGAGTAGTGGACAGTCAGTAAATATTTGCTGGATGAATCAAGAGCAGAGAAAGGGCAAAGGCAAACCCATGACTCACTCGATTTCTGTTCCCAAAGCCCCAAGTTCCCTAACTTCACAGAAGAACACAAAGAAGGGAAGTGAGTGGTTCTAGGAAAAGAGCATGGGCTTCCAGCGGGCTGTGCCTCTTGCTAGCAGTGTGACCACTGAGCAACTCCTCAGCTTCCCCATTTGGACTACATGAACATTTTCCAACGTTTACTTTATGCTGCACTAATTATCTTCCCATTTAAACACTTTATGAAACCCTACATTTCTGCCTGTCAGAGTTTCTGATAGCCATGCGATCACTTTGAATTGATAGAACCCCAGACAAAAGTAAAGAAACAAGCCTTTAGCCAGTGTATGTGACTTCTCTTATCATTTGGAAATGGTAAATAATCCACTTGGACTCTAGCCCAAAGATCACCGAGGTTACTTCCCAACTCAACCATCTTTTAGGCATCTCAATACAGTTCAGCACAGGTTTTCAGACTCCTCTGGTCCACTAACTCGAAGGATCCAGTGTCTGTGAAACTGTCAAGTACACATAAGAGCTATGTAATTCTCAAAGCCCAAGATAGTTGTATGTAAAGAAACTGAGGTTTGAGCAGGGCATGGTCGTGCAAGCCTTTAATTCCTGCACTCAGGAGGCAGAGACAGACAGATCTCTGAGTTCAAGGCCAGCCTGGTCTACCAAGTGAGTTCCAGGACAGATAGGGCTACACAGAGAGACCCTATCTTGAAAAAAACAAAATGAACAAAAAAGAAAGAGAGAAATTAAGGCTGGACTCAAATGAAGGCCCTCTGACTGCAAACACCAACTTCCTTTCCAGATGGCAGGAGAAGGGAGGAAAGAGATTGTGGTGCTGTAGAAAAAGGAAAATGAGGGGCTGGAGAGATGACTTAGGGGTTAAGAGCACTGACTGCAGCTGACTGGTGGCGCATGCCTTTAATCCCAGCACTCGGGAGGCAGAGGCAGGCGGATCTCTGTGAGTTCGAGACCAGCCTGGTCTACAAGAGTTAGTTCCAGGACAGCCTCCAAAGCCACAGAGAAACCCTGTCTCGAAAAACAAAAACAAAAAAACAAAAACAAAAACAAAACAAACAAACAAAAAAAGAGTTCAATTCCCAGCAACCACATGGTGGCTCACAACCATCTGTAATGTGATCTGGTGCCCTCTTCTGGCACGCACTGTATACATGATAAATAAATAAATAAATCTTAAAAAAAAAAAAAAAGGAAAAGGACCAGTAAATTCTTCCACTCACCACTCAACCTTGCGGGGGGGAGGGGGGGCGAGGGAGATGAAGGAGAAAGCCCAGAATGGAGAGGTTTGTCTTAGTGGCCACAGGCAGGTCTGTCCATACTTGATCCACCCTCCTGATGCCACAGCTGGGTTGAGTCACCCCATCTCCTCCCTCACAGGAAAAGTGCTCCTGTCATCCTGAACTAGGACTCACAGGTAGCTTTAGGAGTGTGTAGTTAGTGTCTGATGTCATTCTTAGAGCATAGAATTTGCCTCTGGGAAAACCCCACTGGCTGGCCACATCCTTTCCTGCTCTGCTGTTTCCTTTTCCTTTTGAAGGCTCAGCTTTTGGGTTCCTACCTTGCTGAGTCCCGGAAATGGCCACCATCCTATGTCTTAACCTGACTCCAACAAGGAAACCAAGAGCCAAGGGAACCATGACAGTTCTCTTCACCAACCTCCTTAGCCTGTTCTTGAAATTTGATCAAAGGATCTAGGAAATGTCACAGACTTGCTGTATGACCTTAGTCAAGTCCCTTGGTGGGCCCTAATATTCCAAGCTATAAAGGAAAAGCCAGGGATTGGATTCCAGCTTCCAAATGCAATACCCTGTGACGTCAGAACTGCTTGAGAAACAGGGCATGTTTGGATTCTTCTATAAAAGCAGAGCATACAGATCAATCTCTTGGGACTAATGAGCTAGTTCAGCAAACAAACTAATGAGCTTGTTGCCAAGCCAAAAGACCCAACTTCAGTTCCTGGGACCTGCACAGTAAGAGGAGGGAACTGACTCCTGAGACTCGTCCCCTGACCTCGGAAAGCATGTGGGGTGTGTGTGTGTGTGAGTGTGTGTGTGTGTGTGTGTGTGTGTGTGTGTGTGTTGTTAAAGATAAAACCCAGGGCCTCATACGTCATACAAACACTGCGCTATTGAATGATAATTCCAGTACAAAATCTGTACATTTAAAGCTAATCCCAAGCTAGGCATGGTGACACAAACATGTGATCCTTACACTTTGGGGTCTAGAGGCCAAGACAGGATCATGAGCTCCAGAAAGCTTGGATACATAAAGATATCTTGTCTTGATAGTAAATAATAGTAATAATAATAACAATAATCAATTTTAAAATAGTGAACCAGAGTTACATAATCGGCAACCACAGATTATCTGTAGTTGGCCCCAAAACCAACTCCTCCATCCAACAGAAAGTTTCTCTGTGACCTTGATGTGTCTTTGGATGTCCCTGGGCTTTAGGGTTTTTTTCCATTTGTAATATGAGGGGGTTGGACTAGAATAACTGGTCCCCAAGGGCCTTTCCCACACTGCCAAGTCTGTGGTTACAAACTTATGAATGAAATTCAAACTTTGGGTCAGAAGCAAAGGTGGCAAACAGCCACAAGCTGGGACAAACTGTCCTCTGAGTGTCTAGTCATTTAGTCGCTTACATCAGCCCCACACCAGGCCTAACTACAAGGATGTAAGGACAATTAGTTCTAGGTCAGTGTCTGATCTACCCTAGTAAGTCACTCAAGTGACATGAGGTTATTTAAAATTAAAACCTGGCTCTACTGCAGCCTCATTTCACACCCTCCTCTCCCACCATAATGGTTTTCTCTTCCACAACACAGGGATTACAGTAGCACCCCTATTGTGGGCTGTACTGAGGAGCAAATGTGTGCTTAGCCTGATAAGCAGTCGGTGTTGTGTAAATGTTAGCAGTATGAATTACTGCTGTTATTTCTTCCTTTGGAATGTGGGAGTGGAAATACCTAAGCTCTCAGAGTTGAGACAAGGATCTTCCTCTAAGCATCAGACAGAATAAACCCAGAGCTTATGGTTCCTTCTGTGACTGTCTGTCCGTCTTTTCGTACTGGAGTCTGGACCTAGGACCTTGCTCATGCTTGGCCAGTACTCTACTGTCGATTTGTTTCCTTGGCCCTGTTTTCACTTTGTATTTTCGGGCAGAGTGTCAGTTGCTCAGTACTCCTGACTGGCTTTGAACTTGTGATCCTCCTGTCTCAGCCTCTGGCATAGCTCAGATTACAGGCCTGTGCCACCAGGGCCAGCAGCTTCTCTATGCAGTCCTAGCCCCACACCTCTGCTCCCCTCCTCCCTCCTGAGATTGCTCCATAGCCCTGCTCACGTTTCCTTTTGGGGAATAGTTTGTGGAAGTTCTTTGGAGACAGGTTATGCAACACTGTGCTCACACTTTTTGGAAACTCCATGTGGGAGGCTGGCATTCGTTCCTATTCTCCACATCACTGACTAGCCTGGACTCTGGCCAGTGAGTTCCTTTCTTAGAATGGAAACTGGAGAGCGAGCTCATTGGCTGCCTGTTTTCTCCTCCAAACAGAGAACACTTTGTTACTCTGGTTGCAACAACGGCTGTGCGCACATGTATTTGAGGAGTAACATTTGCTGGGCACCTACTGTATGCCACAGGCTTCCGTTATCTCATTTGGCCCTTATTTGACTTCTAAAACAAGCCTGTGAGAAGTAAATACTATTAGTATTCACACTTAGCAGATAAGGAACCTGAGGCTCAGAGAAAGGCACTATTTGCCCAAAGCCACGCCTCCAGAAAGGGCAGGGCTGAACTCCAACCCAGGTCTGTCTATTACCTCTTCCCCACAAAGTGCACTGGATGTTACAGTTTACACAAAACTCTCACTTACGTAACCTCGTCTGTTTTCCCCAGCAGGGTGAGCATAAATATTGCTCCCATTTCACAGATAACTGAGGCTCAGTGGAGGAAAACACTCACAGTCAGCTGGTGCATGGTGGGTCTTCTCTACAGAAATAAACAAATGAAGAACCACAATGACTACAGCTGCAGCTCAGAGGTAAAGCTGTAGAGTAACAAACACAAGGTCCTGGATTCCATCCCCAGTGCTGCCACCCAAACAAAACAATGCTAACATAATTGAGAAACACCTGAAGTATGTATGTATCTTCACTCCACAAATTGCCAATTCTTCCCTGCACACCAGAGGAGGGGAGAAACAGGTTTCTGTGTTCCAAGCCTGATCACTGATAGTTTTCTGCAAACCATCTCTCCATGGCGGTGGGTGATGCCAGGCATGATAGTGGGTGGCTGGGCCTCTGGCTGGATGGTACCGTTTCTTTTAAATACAAGACTCTGCTCCAGGCATTAGATACTGATTTCCAAGACACCTTGGAAAGGAAGAAGAGAGGTGAAATATTCTCAAACGATGACATCCCCACTTCACAACACAATTTCTTATCTAATTCTTTTTTGCTTTGTTTTTGTGGCAGGATCTCATTGTATAGTCCAGGCTGGCCTGGAACTCATTATGTAGCCCAGGTTGACCTCAAACTCATCTTTGTGTTCAGCCACTCAAGTGCTGGAATTGCAGCATGTGCTATCATGCTTAGCTTTTAGCATTCCGAACCCTGTCATAGACACAACTCCCTCTCCCTGCCTAGAAATGACTCTATGCTCTTAGTGTTAACACTCAGATTTTTATTTTTTTTAAGTTGTTCGTTTATTTGATAAATATCCATTGGGCCTATATTGTTTGTCGTGAACTGGTTCCGATGGCATAAATGAATAGAGTTAATGAAGAGGAAAGTGCTAGCCTCACGAAGGCCACAGACAAGCAGGTCAGGAGGTAATGCAATATTTAATATCAAGGATGAAAAGTGTGAAGGGGCTGGTGAGGCAGAACAGCTGGTAAAGGCACCAGCCCCTATCAACTCACAATACCCCTGGGACATGAACAGAGGAACAGAGTTTGGGGAACACACGGGAAGAGGTGAAAGTCAGGGAGGAGAGTTGTTAGTTTATCTGCCATGTTCTTACAAGTGTTTCTGAGTGCTTACTAAGTAGCTGGCACTGTGCTAGGCTGTGAGATACAGCATGAATGCAAAAGAGAAACAGTCCCTCCGCCTCTGGGCCTTTGAGTGCAAGGGGGTAATGTACAAGAAACAAGGACCAGCACAAACACAAAGCTATGAGCATGGAAGTGTGGAGGGCTGGTGAGATGACTCCGTGGGGAAAGGTGTGCACAGATGATGTCATGAGGGCAACCCCTTGAGCCCACTGTACCCAAGACTGTCTTCTGAACTTGACATGCCTGTTATGGCACACATACAGTCACACCCCCTCCCCCCCAAAAAAAAACCCCTAACAATAACAACAAAGGAAGCTGTGTAAAAGAATTTGAACAGGGACACAAGCTGGTCGTAGTAGAAGATGTCTCTGAGGAAGTAGCATTTCAAATTCATCCTGAAAGGTGAGGAGTGCAAGCCAGGGCAAGGACAAGCAAGTCATTGTAGTCAGAGTGTTTCTAACAGCCAGGTTGTCAGCAAACAGATGGAGAAAAAAAGCAAAACCAGAGACATGGGACGAATCACTGTGGATGTGCACAAGATGACGGTCAGAGCCAGGCACGTTTAAGATTGTAGAGTTATGCACCTCATAGCCCCGTGTTAGCAATGAACCCGAGGCTTTGCACACATTAGGTAAGCAAGTCCTCTGCATGGAGTCCTTACCTCACTTCCCTGGGACCTTTCTCTGTGCCCAAGCTCTTTATAATATACATATACTGGTCTCAGTAACATTGCAGCACAGGTGCACGGCCTGCTCTTTGACCAGATGTTGAATTAGGGAAGAGGACTTCAAGGGAGCACAGAAAACTTGGGAGGCTAAGGAAAGCTCAGAGAAATGCCTGGTTCACTGTCCTGCAATCCTCACTGCACTCAGCTCCCAGAGCCGGGCATGCAAACTGCATGGCATCATGCCCACTGCACAGAAGTGCCCAGGTGATGATCTGTGTCAAACACTCAGCACCAGTAGGGGGTTGTGGGATTAGCCCAGGGCCAGAATCCAAGGGATGGCTTTCCAAGTGAAGCTTTGCCTGGAGACAACCTGTTGATTTCCTCTAAGCTTTGGTTTCCCCTGCTGCTGCCGGGTGACTACAACTGTGAGGTGTAGCTCAGAGGTAGAATGCTTGCTCAGTGCCAAGTATAGAAAGGGGCAGGGAAAAGGGGCTGTGGCAGCACCAGCCCTTTAAAATGATTGTGCGAGTATGCTTGCTCGTTTGTTCACCTGTGCGTGTGGGTGCGCATGTGTGTTATCTAGAACAGGAAGCAGGGCTGGAAGTTCAGTGGGACAGAATGGAAAGGCAGACATAATCAAAGAAAACCTGCGTTTGAATCCTATACTAGTCAGCTTTTGCTGCGTAATCAACAGCCCGAGACCTCAGTGGTAAACAGCAATGGCACATATTACTCTGTGGTGGGTTTGGAGGTCAATTGGGGAGGCTTCATTACAGTTTTGCTGTCACTTCTCCGTTCTTGCCTGTAAAACAAGAGATAAACTACTGACTTCATGAGGTCAAGGTGAGGACACTGTTAACATTCTCAACTCGGGATGTGAGAAGCTGGATGTCCGTCTACTCTTTAAACCAACTGATAATGCAGACTGTGGTCTCGGTGGCAGATCTCTAGTCACAGAACAATAGATGTTTACTGGGGATGCCAATGAGAATAGCTGTCCCCAATACAGACTAGAGGAGAGAGACCCAGTAAGTCAACAGAAGGGAGACAAGCAGACACCCAGGGAAGAGAAGCCTCTCAAAAGACCATGCAAGCTTAAAGGGCTGGAACTAAGGCAGCACACATCTGGTGAAAGCAGGGATCTAGCAAGTTCCAAGGAAGGAGGAAGAGGAGAGTGAGAGGGTAGGGTGAGGGGAAGGATGGGGAGGAAGAGAAGAGGGAGGCTGAGGCATGGTGGTGCACACCTTTAATCTTCCCAGCACTTGGGAGGCAGAGGCAGGCGATCATTGTAAGTTTGAGGCCAGACTGATCTACGTAGTGAGTTCCAGGACAGCCAGGACTATATGGAGAGATCCTGTCTCAGGGGGAATAAAAGAAAGAAGGAAGGAAGGAGAAGGAAAGAAAATCTGCAGATAAGTTTATGAGCCCAGAAAACCACTATAGTATGTGTGCTTTCCCTTAGTCTTTGTTTAGAGTCCACTTCTCCAAGTCCCCTTTCTGTCCCTACCCCCTCTTCATCTCTTTTCCTATCTCAGTATATAGCACACCAATTCTCCATCCTCTGGCCTCTGCCTTCTCAGTGCTGGGGTTATAGGTGTGTGCCTCTGCATCTGCTCTCTCTCTCTCTCTCTCTCTCTCTCTCTCTCTCTCTCTCTCTCTGTCTCTGTCTCTCTCTGTCTCTCTTCCTTCCTTTCTTTGAGGTATTTGAGGAGGCATGTTTCTTACATTTGTGAGAGCTGGATTTAGAGCAAGAAGATGTTAACTCAGAGTATAGTCCACAGTGTTGTCACGCGACAAAACTGTTCTTCAGGAGACATCTACTCACCCTAGGTAGAGATCCCACAACAGACCAAAGTACAGCTACCACCAAAGTCTAACTTGGTGAGCCAATGGTTTTATTGGGGTTACTTGCAGAAATGTGGGTGAGGGGTTACTTTCAGGAACAAAATGAATCAAAGACAGCTGCATCACCCAGGCTCACCCCAGTATGGGTGATAGCTCACAAACGCTGGGGACCTGGAGCACACTGTATAGCTTGCTCGCAGCTCCACAGGTTGGATAATGTCCTTTCCAAGTGGCACTGGTCTAAACCTCCTACTCGCAGCTGGTCTCTGCTTCTTCCAGACAGCTGGTCTGGTCTCAGAGTCTTAGAAGCTTTTGCTTTCATGGTTTCCTCTGACAGGGAGGGAGGGGCCTAGTGGATCTGGTCAATTTCAGGGATTTCCTGAAACTATTTTGCCTTCCCGCTTAAGGAGCTTCCCTTCAGGATGCAATGTTTTTGTTGTTGTTTGGTTTGGTTTTTTGAGACTGGGTTTCTCTGTTTAGCCCCAGCTGTCCTGGAACTCACTCTGGAGTTCATACTGGCCTTGAACTCAGAGACCTGCCTGCCTCTGCCTCCCAAGTGCTGTGATTAAAGGCATGTGCTACCAGACACAGCAGGTAATATGGATAGATACATCTGTGGGCAAGGCAAATATCCTTGCCTTGTGTACCTCATATCCGACAGGCAAAACAGATGACAAACAAGCAAAAAACCAAATCCATGATGTCAGATGAGGAAAAAATTAGGCAAAGCACAGAGTAACTGGGGGAGTTATTTTCAGAACCTGCAAATACCTCTGGTGGCTGCTGACTCCCAGTACTGGCCTTGGTTTGCCTATCTCACAATGGAGGCACTGTTGGACCCAGTGACCTAGGAGGAACCTTCTGACCAGAATGTTTCCAGTTTCTGTGGTTATGCAAGGCAGCGGCGGCAGCAGCTGGACGTTCCATAAACTCTTCAAAGTCCAGGCTGTCTTATGTGGAACTGGGGAGAAGTTTGTGTGGAGTGAGGAAGATCAGAAAGCAATGGCACCATTCTGGGAGAGAGAATGCCACGATCCAGTCCCTTAGCTGTTCTGAAAACAGTGCTGAAATGACCCGTGTGCTATGTGGGCTGCTCCTGGGGAGATGAATGTCTCAATATGCTTACATGTGAGAAGATCTCTTTGAAGTGGTTTATGGCCAAGGCATTGGGCTAAGCACCATACTGTCCACATTCTTCCGATGACTACAGAGTGGTATATGAGGACATGGAAGCACAGAGAGGTAGTGTCTTGCTCCAGATCACATAGCCAGGAATGTAGCCCCATTCAGTCTAATTGAAGAGCCATCTAACCCAAGAGGGGAAGGGAAAATTACTCAAAAGGAGGAACACTGGACATCGTGGAAGGAGAGATGAAAGTTAGAAGGTGAAGGATCCAGAACTTCCAGGAGATGGAGCATCTAATGACAGTTTGGAGAACCTCGGGCTTGGAGCCTCTGATGTTCCAGGAATGCACCCAGCCTGAGTTTGAGAGAAGGGAGAACACTTCCCTGCTCTGTCACAGGCCATGTCTCTGCTGATTTTTTAAGTTCTGTTGGAGAAGGCTGCCTGATGATACTCCAAATCACTTTCATTTGCTTGAAATGAAGCTAGGGGATGACACAAGTATGTGGCCCAAGGTGTTCCTTGGACTCCCTCCAACTCAGGGCTAGAAAATAAGGAAATGGGCCGGGTGTTGATGGCACACAACTTTAATCCCAGCACTCGGGAGGCAGAGGCAAGTGGATCTCTGTGAGTTTGAGGCCAGCCTGGTCTCCAGAGTGAGTGCCAGGATAGGCTCCAAAGCTACACAGAGAAACCCTGTCTCAAAAAACCAAAACCAAAACAAACAAACAAACAAACAACTAAAATAAGGAAATGGAAGCAGATCCAGCAGGGCTGAGTATGCGCCATGTGCATCCACCCCATCCCCGTTCTCCTAATCGCCCAGGAGCCTGGGAACAAACTGACTTGCAAACTTTCCTCCATCCCCGAGATTCCTGGAACCAACTTCTGACTATAAAAACTACGTAAGGGGCTGCTGTGATGGCTCAGTGCATAAAGTGCTTGCTTACAAGCCTGTGACTTCAGAATTCCATCCTTTATGGAATAAAGTTGCAAGGAGGGAACCAAATGCACACACTAACCCCTCTGACCCCACATTTTCATCACCACACATGTGCAATACCCCTTTATTACACACACACACACACACACACACACACACACACACACACAGTAAATCAAGATTTTTAAAACTAGATTTTGTCTCTTTTTCTTTCTTTCTTTCTTTTTTTTTCTGTTTTGCTAAACTTCAGCTCCACACAGGACCTTAACTTGCTATTATAAATTGTGTGTGTGTGTGTGTGTGTGTGTGTGTGTGTGTGTGTGTGTAGGTCAGAGGTCAACCCCAGCTGTCATACCCTAGTAGCTATTATGCTTTTTTTAATTTTTTGCAGAGTATTACTATGTAGCTCTAGCTGGCCTGGAACTCAGAGATTTGCTTGCCTTTCACTCCTGAGTGTTGAGATTAAAAGAGGGAACCACCACTATTTTTTTTAAGCAGGGTCTCTCATTGGTCTGGAATTGGATCGAATGAGTAGGTTAGACTGGCTGGCTTCAAGCTTTCGGTAATCCACCTGTGTCTGTCTCCCTAGAGTAGTGTTTCTGATGCATACTCTCCGCTCCCAATCCAAGAATCCCAGGTTCAATTCCCATAAACTCACAGATAACTGCATCAAAACATATTTGTACCCCTTCTAAGAGATTCTCAGAACCTGGAAAAAGGATAACGAAGTCCATAGTTCCACGTGGTTGGGACAGTCTTGCCAAATACTTTTGCTTATTATAAATTAGACATTTTGAACCTGTTCTGGAGGTACTCTCCCCGAGTTACTATCATTTTAAAGCAACATTTTTAAGTTTGCAGCTAACAATTTTCAATAGTTGTGTAAATAGTTGCAAGGATCATACTTCCCAGTTTATTATAAATTCATACACTTACAAATAAAGTGTTTACATTGTTCTTTTAGAAGTATCTCATTGAATCAAATGCCCTAACAGTTGGCTATTTTCAACAATCCATCTAAAAAGAAAAACAGAAAGGAACAGGGGCTGGAGAGATGGCTCAGTGGTTAAGAGCACTGGCTGCTGCTGCATAGGACCCAGGTTTGGTTCCCAGCACCCATGTGATGGCTTCCCACCATCTGTAACTCTAGTTCCATTTCCAGGGGATCTGATGCCCTCTTCTGCTTGCTTCCTCAGGCACCAGGTGATGCAGGCAAAACACTCGGACACATAAAATAAAAATAAATCTTTAAGAAAATACACGAACAAAGTTTACCTTATTGCAATTTCTACTCACACTTGAATTTACACTCCACATTCTGCCACAGAATTTCCTCATATTCTATTTTTTACATAAGAGACTTATTGATGACTTCTGTACGTTTATGTGGGTGGACTCAAGTGTATGAACGTTCACCACGTGAGAACCCCATCTCCCCAGCTCCTCTATTTGTTGCATGAAACAGTTTCAATATATGGACCAGCTGGTCTCAGATTTGCTGTCCTTCTGTCTCTACAGCCGTGGCTCTTCTGGTGATCACTCTACAGACTAGGCTGGCCTCGGACTCACAGAGACCCACCTGCCTCAGCCTCCGGAGAGCTGGGATTAAAGGCCTGTGCCACCATGCTTCAGCCCATATTACACCTTTTTAAAAAGTCTTGTAATAATTTAAGCAGCTTTCTTTTTCTTTTCATTTTTTTAAACCTTATTTTTCGAGACAAGGTTTCTCTGTGTAACAGTCCTGGCTGTCCTAGAACTCACTCTGTAGACCAGACAGGCTTCGAACTCACAGAGATCCACCTGCCTCTAACTCGCTGGGATTAAAGGCGTACATCACCACCACCTGGCTTTTTTGCTTTGTTTTGTTTTCCAGACTGGGTTTCTCTGTGTAGCACCGGCTGTTCTGGAACTCACTCTATAGACCAGGTTGGCCTTGAACTCACCTGCCTTGGCTTCCTGGGAGCTGGGATTAAAAAGTTCTGTGCCACCAGCAGCATGCATGCCCAGATTTTAAAGAACACACCCCCCATTTTTACATTTTAATTGGGGGGAAAGAAAGCATAAATGTATGTGAACTTACATGGGTGATGGGATGAGCTAGTTTACGGTAGTACTGACATCAGATGAAGCATATAAGGTTTAAAGTGTGCGCTTTGACACAGAGCCAAGAGCTGAGGCTGTAGTCAGTGGTAGAGCACTTGCCTGCCCAGGATGCATGAAGTCCTGGCTTTGATCCCTAGCACAGCAGCACCAAAACTAAAATAACTATACAGTCCTAAAACCAGTGCTAACAAGTTTGATCAATACTTATTAAGCAGAAAAAGTGAAATTTTGTTGAGAATGTCTGTCTTACTGCAGATCTTCTTAATTTGGTAATTTATTGCTCACACTAGGATGGGACAGATTTTAGCTACAACTCTACCCCTAGTTTTCATTTTGATGTTTCCCAGATGTCAGCATCAGGAAATGCTTCAGAAGAATCAAATCTGAGGAACTCCGTGAGCTACTTGTAAATACTATTACTATAAGTTGAATTACATAAACTTATTATATATACACATATATACGTGTGCGTGTGCTTGTGCATGTGTGTGTGTGTGAATGAAAGGCAGGCAGTACATCTCAGTGGCAGGGTGCTTGTTTAGTTTATGTGTCTTTAGTTCAATCACCAGTATGCTATAAACTGTTATGGTTCTAGAGTCTTCAGAGATTCACCAGTCTGAAAATGAATACATTTTAACAAAGCAGAGGCTTTTATTCCAGTAATTGAGCCAGGTCTACACCCTGGACTGGGGACTCCCAATCCTATCTCCTAGCCACATAAGTTAGGGGTTTATAAAAGCAAAGAACATAAAGTTACATTGTTTTTTATTTTTATTTTAGTGTTTTGGTTTGTTTTTGAGACAGGGTCTCTCTATGTAGCTCTGGATGTCCTGGAACTAGCTCTGTTGACAAGGCCCGTCTCCAACTCACAGAGATCCGCCTGCCTCTGCCTCCCCAGTGCTGGATTTAAAGGGGTGCGCCACCATTGCCCACTACTTTGTTTTGTTTGTTTTTACATTCTGTTTTTTAAACTTATGTCTTGCAGGTGTCCAGTTATCTCCAGCAAAAACAAACTTTTGTTTACAGAAGTAGAAACACAGTTAACCTTGTGACCTATTACCTTGTATAAACAGCAAGTTTTGTTAAAGCTGTACAGGACCAGGCAATGACAAAAACAACCCTTAAAATACCTTGACATTTGGAGGTCCGATTTTGTTTTGTAATTCTAAGCACTGCAATTTTAAAACTTTGAAACATAAAGGTAGCTATCAGCATGATCACCATCATAAAATAAACAAACCTGAAGGAAATCACTCAAAACTTGCCACTTCTGAATTTTCTCACTATCCGTTTATTATTTATGTTCTTATGATTGTTTACAGCAGCCAGCCATGGCCTAGGCCTGTGATGCCAGAGATTTGGGAAGGGTCCATAGGAGTGTCATGAGTTTAAGGCCAGCTTGGGCCGATTTAGCCAGATCCTGCCTTGAAGTGAAAATAAATTTTGAAATGTTAATACCTATTGTGTGACATAAGTGTTGCAGACCACTTCCCAATTCCGTGTTCAGTAAGGGTTCATTGGTGAGCTGAAATCAGCCACAGTGGGAGCATTTACACCATAGAAATTGACAGAAGGCACAAATTAGCCCTCCTCCCTCCTCTACTGCTGGGTGAGCTGGAAGTGGTGAGAAGTTCCTTTTCGAGTTTTGTTACCATGATGACAGGTGACTGAGAGTAGCAGCTGTCACCAGAAATTACTTCTAGTGAGTTACCTCCTGACAGATACGTTAGGCCTCCTTCAGTCCCATGGAAAGCAAAGACTGTAAACCATTTGAATTGTAAAATGATCTTTCCTTCCTTCCTTCCTTCCTTCCTTCCTCCCTCCCTTTCTTTTTTTTTTTTTGTTTTTGTTTTTTGTTTTTTTTTTGTTTTTCAAAACGGGTTTCTCTGTGGCTTTGGAGGCTATCCTGGAACTAGCTCTTGTAGACCAGGCTGGTCTCGAACTCACAGAGATCCACTTGCCTGTGCCTCCCGAGTGCTGGGATTAAAGGCCTTCACCACCTATGCCCGGCCCTCCCTTTTTTCTTGAGAATGGCTCTGGTTGTGTATCACTGGTCAGCCTAGAACCTGAAATGTAAACCAAATTGTTCTCTCTCTCTCTCTCGAATCAGAGTATCTCTACATAGCTCTGGATGTCTTAGAACTCAGTGTGTCCACTAGGCTGGTCTTGAACTCAGAGATCTACCTGCTTCTGCCTCTTGAGTAATGGTGTTAAAGCATGCACCACCACACTCAGATCACGAGAAAGGATTTATTGTGGTTAATTTCTTTTCTCTGTGCCCAATTTTTAGGGAAGTATATTAAAATAGTTGAAAACAATTGGTCATCATTAAGTCTGTGAGGGGAAAAACCCACGATCAATATTTGAAAATTGTTTTTCTCTCAAGGTTTTCTGCCACAAGAGTCTTTGATTCTTGGAAAATAACTAAGGAACAGAATAAAGGAAGTCTAGGAACAGGACATAGTATGCCCTACCTGTAAACCCACCTTGTATGTGTGCGTGGTGGGGTGTGAATTGGGACATTGTGAGGGGCTGGTTTAGACAATTCAAAGAAGGAGAGGGGCAGGGGTCATTTCCACCTGGAAAAGTGTGTGAATTCAGCCAGGTGGTGGCGCACGCCTTTAATCCCGAAACTGGGGAGGCAGAGGCAGGTGGATCTCTGAGTTCAAGGCTAGTTTGGTCTACAGAGTGAGTTCCAGGACAGTCTGGACTACACAGAGAAACCATGTCTCGAAAAAAAAAATTCCCAAAACCAAAACACACATACACAAAAAGAATGTGAATTCCTAATATGCCAAAACAGCCCAAAGTACCCTAGTTCCGAAGCCACATCACACCCTTAGCACAATACATCTGTCTGTCAAAGATTGGCTCTTTGATTGATGGTTCTAGCATGCCCCCTCCCCTATAAGGGTCTCATATTGTAAACAGCTGGACTGTCTTAAACTCTTGGCTGTCCCCTTGCCTCAGTGCTGGGATGACAGGCCTTCCCCATCACCTGAGTGAGGATGGCCTTCAATCCACTGTTGTTAATTCCAACAGTACCGAGGCTTGAGGGTCTAAGCAATCTTACCAACCCTCCACTCTGTTAGGTTGATGTTAGAAGTGACATTTTTGGATCCAATGTGGAAGACTACTTGAGAAGAGAGAAACTGCAAACCAGTTTTAAGAGTGATGAAAATTCTCTCAAAAACAGAGACCAGTCGAAAGAATAAGTATTTATTTCGTGACATGTGACAATTACGCAAAATACATATTTCAGTTCATAAATTTTATTGGTTAATATAAAGGCAGGCCCACTGTCCAGCGTTTTTGGAGCTGGCGCCCTGGGCCTGGAATAGTTTCGACAGCAGGCTCGGAAAAGCCCAAACCTTTTGGTCCACCCCTTTCAGAGCTGCTATCCGGATTCAAGCCCCACTTGGGAAATCTTCCTGACTTCAGAGGGGACCGCGCCTGGTTGAAGACTGGTATAAACATAAGACTCTGAATCTGTCCTTCCCATTTCTGGGCCTCAGTTTCCCCAGCTATAAAGTGGAGTTGGGCAGTGATTCCCCGTGGTAGTGGTGGTGGGGTGGGGGGCTGCTTCGCAGTGGAACTGCTAACCATGGCAAGCTGCCCGCTCTGGGAGCCGCAGATCGGGGGGTCATCCCGGAGCCTGCGGGCGCGCTGTGGGCGGGTCCCCCCTGGGGTTTCCAGCTCGTCCGGGCGCAGCGCCCCGCAGGCCCAAGCTTTCCCGGGGGAATTCCGGGCGGTGCGAGCGGGCTCTGGGGGCGGGGCAGGGCGGGGCAGGGCTGCGGCATATAAGAAGGGCTGTGCACCCGCTCCGGGCCACTGGTACGCACTGTTGAGACCATGGCGTCTCCTTGCCTGCTCGCTTTGCTGCTACTGCTCTTCGGAGGATTCCCTGCCACCCCCGCCGAGTCGGTAGGTGTTTGAGGGATGTTTTAGGGCGGAGGGCGGTGCCTCCTTTGTTTCCTGAGATCCCCGGTTCCGGATGGAGTGGGGGTACGCCAGGAGCTGCGCTACCCCTATCTGGGCACCGAGGCGGGGAAAACTTTGTGGAGAAAGTTTCTTCGGGGGTCGCGGGAAGGCTGGCGGGAACCCCTCCATGCGCCGTGCGCCCCTAGATTGTTGTCTGCGCTCCTGTCCTGGCCTCTGCTTTGCGGCGGGGCTCCGGGATGGGACGTGACTAATTTGGTGTCAACTCTTCTCCCACACCCTCATCCCTTCTCTGATCTTGGGGCAGGCTCTGCGCGCAGAGCGTCCCTCCTCTCTCTGAGGCTTGAGCCTTAGATGTCCTGGGGACGAGGTGGGCAGCGTGCATTCGGGAGTGGGGGAACTTAGGGTTATGCGGGGATCCTGTTTTCACAGAGGAGTGGAGAGAATTTACTCCTGGTCACAACCTTGCCACTGACCTGAGAAGGGGCAGGGACCTGCTCTTTCAGTGTCACCTTCCCCATCTGCAGATCGGTTTGCTACAGTAGGATCAACAGGTGACCCTTCTTGCTTTAGGCTGCCTAGAAAGTTGGGTCCCTTAACTTTACAGAGCGGACTGACTCAACAGCAACTTACACTCGGCTCCGGGCTAGAGGTTGAGTTACAGCTGTTTTGCGATTTTTTGTGTTGAACAGCACACGGGGAAATTGAGGAGCCCACCTGAATGAGGTGAAGGAGCTGGAGGAGAAAAGGTCCTAGGGAGCCTAAAGAAACTTTTCCTTGTCAGGGTCCCTACCAGCGTCCCCCGGGCCCTGGGCCACATACAGCTCCGTCATAGTAGTTAGTAGGTTAGAGGCAAACACATACGGGAAGTTGCGGGGCATGGCAGTTGTTGGAAGAGGGGATCTATCCCAGGAGCGTGGGTCATTTGTACCTTCAGTCCAAGTTGGGGGGGGGGTGTAAGAGAAGACTTAGAAGTTTAATTATAAATATTCATTCTTCTGAAAATTCCTTTTCTCTGGGCTTACTTAGGGCACAGTTGATTCTGTTCCGGGGGACTCTAGGGAGGGCCTGTGCAACACGCAGCCTTAATTCCAGTCAAATACAGAACCTGTTGCATGCAGGTTTCTGTTCTAACAGCTTTCTGATGGCTTTGGAATGAAATGTTTTCAGTTCCAGAAAACCTCACTGTTTACTGTTCTTAAGCTAGTCCTGAGGCAGGAGAGGTTAAAAGTAATTTGTTGAAGGTCACACAGCTAATAACCGGCTGAGTCAGACTGAAATTAGGCAGCCAGGTTTGGAAGTGCCGGTTTTTATCTTCTAGTGGCTGCTGTTGGGTCTCATTCTCAAGACTGAGCTTACATCTATTCATATCTGGGGTTAGAAAGCCTCAAGGAATAGTGGGGAGAAAGAACCAGAATGAGGGTCATGGCTTTCCTCTAAGGTGACAGCATTTTGGCAGAAAGGTTTGTGGCCGAGGCTGGAGCACATACCACATGCCTCCCTGGCACAATAACAAGTGAACGACTGAAGGGTATCGTGACATCGTGACAGAAGTTGAGTCTTTCCTTGGGGAGTATCTGAAGGAATTCTGGTTGGGCAAAGGACCTGAGAGGTGGCTGAGGTCAACACGTGGTCAGTCAGTCACATGCCATGGATCTCAGCTCAGTCAGCAGGTGCTTTGCTTAAGGGGGAGGAGTAGACGGCTCTGTCCCCCAGATCAGTAGGAGGATGTGGTTTGGGGGAGGTAGGTCATGCCAGGCCTGTGGGTGACCCGATCTAGCTAGGGGGAGAAGCCAGCTTTAAGCAGCTGCTTCCTTTTGGAGGTCTCTGTCTCAATCTCTTAGCCCGATCTCTGAGCTTTCTCCTTCCTGGCTAATATCGTGGGCATCTTAACCTCTAATTGGGGCACAGGGAATCCCCTTAAATTGTGGCCAGAAAAATCAGACCAAATCATGCTCGCTGACTGGAGAAATGATACTATCAGCCCTCCTTTTTTTTTTTTTTTTTTCTTGGAAATTAGTGAAAAAAAGAATGCCTGGGGAGCAGGGTTTAGCTAATAGCTGTTATGGTTTATTGAGTACTTTCTGATAACATAATTTAGGCCCTTACTGGAGCTTGAGTGAGCGCACATACACACACAGAAAACTAGCACGTGGTGATGTGTTGATTATGTTATTGTGTCCTCTTTTCCAGATAAAGTATTTTGAGAGATTAAGTGATATCACCTTTAAATATGCATTATGCAAGCAGGCCATCAACTGATAAAGTAGTCTTCCTCATGTTATGAGGGCCTTTCTCCAAATTTTGCATTTAGTCCAAACACAGATTTGGGGAAGGGAGCCCAAGCTAAACACCCAGCTGCCCTCTCCTCTGTTTGGCGGGTTTGTCTCCTAAACCTGTTCTTCCTGTCCAGCTGGGAGCATTCCCTGCTCTGCCTTCCTGCCACTCCCACCCTGGCCAATTAAAGGCAGCCTTGTTTTGGGTTGGGAAGGTGGGGCAAGGTGTTGCTGCCCAGGGGCACAGCCCACTAACTTGGCACCAATCCCAGGCAGTTCTGAGAAAGTATCTCCCACCCACCAGGTGTACTTCAATTTAAAGACATCTGGTCTACCTGAGAACTCCCCTTGATAGCAATTCAGGGAGTGGGTGTGAAGTGCATGGGGCTGGAGGGGACGGAAGCCTGGGGGGGGGGTGTTCTAGGACCTATGAGTGGTTGTTGAGAACTCTTGGGACTTCTTGGGAATCCATAGAATTACCACACATCCGGGAAACTATTCGGGCCATGATCTGGAGAGTTATGTGGGGTTGGGAAGGCTTTCCTTTGGTGTCTCTGGGTGTAGAGGACTTCCACAGAATCTGACAGAGCTAGAAAGCCGTAAGACCACCTTCTCATACTTGATTATTGCCTTAGATACTACCTATGTGGATGAGTGTTCTGCCTAAATGTATGTAGCATGTTTGTGTCTAGTGCCTAAGGAGGCCAGGAGAGGTGTCAGTTGTGAGCTGCTACAGGAGCTCACAGGAGCTACAGTTGTGAGCTGCTAAGTGGGTGCTGGAAATTAAACCCTGGTTTTCTCTCTGAGCGCTCTTTCTCCAGCCCTCTTGATAGTTGACCGCTAACTATTCAGAAGGAGCTATTGGAGATATCTAAGGCATTCCCTCCAGGAAATGGAAACACACCACCAAATTCTGAAAGGGAGAGAGCCCCACCCATCCACACCTGGGCCCAGAACTCTGCTTTATTCCTTCTACTGAAACACCTAACTTTCTTACGGGCATTGATTATGTGAATGAATAAACTCATGTATGGAACTTTGTTCTAGAAGTGCTCCCAAGTCAATATTGCTAGTATGACTATAGTTTGGTATGGCAGGTTAGGAATTTTTATCTCCCTTTTCACAGAAAATTGATGCTGAAAGGAGTGTAGTGTTCTGCCAAGATCAGGAACTAGGTCTGATTGAGAATGCTAGGTGTCTAGATAGTTTGTCCCTCAGAGAACATTTTTAGATGATGGTGACACTAGATAACCTTGGGACCTACTTCTGGGTTGATAGCAAACATACCTTGTGTCTAGGGCCCAGTGTCCTATCTCCAAACTGAGGAGGCTGGACCATTGTTTCTCCTGAGCCACAGCCCAGTGGGGAGGGGAAAGGAGAGTTCCCTTGGCTGCTTTGGTAGCCTCTAAACAAGTCCCTGTCTCAGAAGAGAAGTGGGGTGGACATTCAGCTCCTGCCATCTCCAGTGCCTAGAAACAGGAGGCTTTTCCAAGGACTTGGAGTGCTGAGCTCGCCTGAATGGGGAGCTGGGCAGCTGGGCTTGCTGTTGGAAGGGATTGGCTACTAGCTGTTCTCTTTTCGGCCTCTCCTGGACTGGATGAGTTGGTGTAATTTACAAGTAATGCTTAAGAGTAGGGAAATGGGATGGACTGGGCTTTGTGAATCACTGTGTGTTACTACAGCCTGCCTGACTCACCCATTTCCTATCAGTCTCTTGGCTAATAAGGTGGATAGCTCTGTGGTAAGAATACTGGAATGGGCCTAAAGGATTGAAGGTTTTTGTTTTGTTTTTAATCTTCACCTCTGGAAGTCAACATCAGTGTCCAGAGCCTTTGAACATTCACAGTGCCTATGTGTGCACTTTGACCCTGGACAGTGGTACAGAGCAGGTACAACATTGGCGACCCCTGCACACACACACACACACACACACACACACACACACACACACCACATTCTCTCTCTCTCTCTCTCTCTCTCTCACACACACACACACACACACACACACACACACACACACCCTTAAGCAACACTGAGGCTTGAGCTGGTCTGAATTCATAGAGCCAAGCTAGTATCATTCAGGTTTGGTTTGCTCTAGGAGGCTGTGACATTTCTGAGACTGCTAGGAGGGTTAAAACTTGAGTTAATGGTCTGTTGAGGTTCTGAGTTCAATTCCCCAGCACCAGTAAATAAACAAATAAAATTATGGAGAGACTTAAAGATGATCTTGCAGATGAGAGTCTGAACATAGCTCCAAGTAGTGGACCAGAGTAGACGTTCCTTAGTGACCGATCCCTGACTTGCCTAGGACCCCTCTCCTCCCCCACATCCAATCCTGCAGCTGCTAGGTGGGAAGGGGCGAGCCTAGGGGTGGGGCTGATAGAGCCCAAATCTTATATTTGTTTATCTTACAAGTGGGCTGTTTGCAGGTTATCAGATGGGTTTATATTTAAACAAGAACCAGTTCCTGGTAGCCCCACCTCCTGCTAGGATCTGCAGGTGTCCCAGGCAGCTTGCAGGGAAATGGGGGTAGGTAATTTACAAGGGTCCCAGATTTTTCAGGACACTGTTCAATCTAGGAGTTGCACCACTCCACTTTCCCTTGTTGGGGGGGAGGGGCAGTCTTCAGGCAGCTGAGCGACTACAAGAAGCATTCTGGGTTTGGTGGACAAGTAAAGGGTGCTGAGTGTTCTGAGAAAGTCTTTTCCCTGTATGCATGCACTAGAGACTGGGAGAACGTGTGTGGACCACTGGGGTCCGATTTAACCCTCGAGAGAGAAACCTGACTTGAGCTGGTGGGTAATTAACCCGCTGGTGACCTTTGGGTGCATGCCTGCCCCTTGGAGGCTTCTCTGGTGGTGCCTGCTGGAAGCTGGGAAACTGGAAATGTAGGCATGTCTCAAAGCCAGAAAGTTTCATAGTCTCTGCCCCAACTCTGCCACTCACCAAGGGGCACACAGGGAGTTAATAAGTCACTTTGTTGATGTGAGAGCCCTAGTGTCCTCTATAAAATACACTTGAGGGCCGTAATCGTCATTTAGCAGACTTGTAAAGTGCTGGTTTAAGTTGCGCTTATTATTAGGGCTCTGATCTTGGCCAGAGGTTGGCTTTGGGACATGGTGTCTGTAAATGTGCTGGAAATGGAAATGGGCTAAGTAGGATTCCTGGGGTTCGGACCCTTTATCTCAGAGGACTCTAGGACTTAAAAGACCGAGTCTGGTGTAGCCCAGGCTGGCTTTGAATTCCCTATGTAGCTGAAGTTAGCCTTGAATTCCTGTTCTTCTGCCTCTGCTTCCCAAGTACTGGTATTACAGCCACGGACCACTACAGCCAGCCACCTTTGACTTTTTACAGCTGTCACTCGTCTTCTCTACATATCACTCTCCTCCATTGCCCAGTTTCTTCCCACCCTCACCCTGAGTTATCCCCTCTTACTGAGTGCTCTCCATCCTTTGCCTACTCCCTCCCTCGTCCTCCTAGTATAGGGAGTTGGCTGCCCCAGTTTTCTCTGGCAAAGGAGAGGCTGCTGGTCAGGTGACACCCAGGGTAATGGAAAGGGAGGCAGGGAGAGGCTGGTGTGTATGGAAACAGTGACTGGGTGAAGCTGGGCTGTGGTGGCCCAACCTATGGGGACTGGCCACACCACTCCAACCTCTGGGCCAGCAAGCAAATGGCTGGGCCGGGCACTTGGAGTGAGGACACTCCTTGCCTCTGGGGAAGCCCAGCTGGGAGATGATTGAGACAGACTGGCTTGGACTGGAGTGCTGGCTTCCCCAGTGTCTGGGGAGGTTCAGGGGCCATAAACCAGGCGCTGGTCCGTTGCAACAGGGCTGCAAAGTAGGCCTTGGACTCTGCTCTCGGAACACAGGAGGCTTGTTTGCATCCTGAGAGCCTCCTGGCCAGCCACAGATCCAGCAGGGGTTTTGGATCTGCAGCCTAGATTACAAGTCCCAGCTTCAATGCACCTCTGTCTCTGAGGCCTTGAGGGAGCCAGTCCCTCCCAGCTGTCTCCACTAGTAATCGGAGCAATGCCCAATTTGGTAACCAGGCCTCGGGACAGAGGGAGGCTTGTCTCTTTGAGACCTTTTACAGGTGGGGAAACCAAGGCCCAGAAAAGGGAATCCACCACTCGGGACCACCTAGGTAGTTAGTGACAGGCGTCCTGGATTGGTCCCCAGGCGGAGTTTGTCCTGAGGCTTGTGACCAATCCCCTTCATTCCTGCCTGGTACCCCATGATCCTGGAGTTCTTGTGGGAATGGGCTGCCCTGGGGCTTGGTGAAAAGCTGGCTGCTGACTGTGCCAGGTCTGGCTCTCTACAGGGTGATTGTGTTCAGAGTAACTTGACCTTGAAGTGGGCAGAGCCGACATTTGAACCCTCACTCCACCCCCACTCTCCCAGACTTTACTTAATTAACCCTTTCAGGTACCAGGACACCAGACTGGAGATTGAGGTGACTTCCTTTTGTCTTCAAGATTGGGGCAGGAGTCCCCTCAAGGCAAGCTAGGAAATAAAAGGATTGAGGTCACCAGGAATTTCAGATGTCTTTGGTTAGTGCCTTTCACTACTCCTGGAAAAATAGAGTTTCTGCTTATGATAATGTGCTCATGGCTTACACTGGACAGAAATCCTTTTCAGCTGGGCATCTTTGGTCTCAGAAGTAGAAGGCTGGCTGTCATACCCCTCTTTGGCTTGCAGAAGCAGCTCCCCTTTGATGTCAGGGCCTCCCCAGCCCTTCAGTTGCTTCTCTGCAAGTTTCATCTTTGGCCTGCTAAGCATTCATCTCCCCCAGCCTGAAGGAAAACTAATGGGGTTTAATAAAGATCACCGTGTGTTGAGCACCTGCTATGCACCAGATCACCCACTGGGTCACTTGTACACGGGCTACATTTCCGTGGATTTTCATCCCTCTGCTAAGTGCTTACCAGCCCTGATTACAAAAGAGGAAACTGAAGACTTAAAAGCCAGAGTAAACTCCTAGACGCATAGAAGTGGTTGTGGCTCTTGCCCACTGTAGGAAATGGGGTTGCAGAACCACTCAGAAAAGGCCAGCTATTGGTGCCCAAGGGTGTTGTTCCTTTGCCCCTAAATGTATTTGTTCCACTGTCATGCTTGTGGTCTCTTCCTTAATTCATGATCAAGTGTGGCCTTGACCCTGCCTTCCCTGGGGAGGAGGCAGGTAGCAGGCTCTCATTAGTTCACAGTTAACCAAGTTCTGATCCTGAACCCCTCCCTGGTACTCCAGCCAAGTTTCTGTTCCTTTGTTTAAGCAATATCACTTTCACCTTTGTTTATTCCTGGGCAAGGGAAGCGGGGTGCCCTGGAGCCCTGGCTTGGCCAGTGTGCTGTCGTTAGGCTGGAGGCAAAGAGTGGGTGATGGTGAGAAACCTGGCTGTGGTTAGGGCATGGTCTAGAGAAAGATCCTGGGTTTTAACCAGTGTCCCCCTTTCTAGCTGTGACACTTGGATGAATGGCTCAGTTAACCTGTTTTCTCACCTGCAAACCAGGTAGACCGCCTCACGATTGTGTGAAGTAGACTCTGAGCCTGTGCAGAGTGGTTTGATTACTTCTGTAACCTGTAGTCACCCAGGCTCCATGCTTTTCCTGGGATGATGAACATTGTAAGACTTTGGGATATGATCAGTGTTGTTTTTGGTTTTGTCCTAGCTTCATGCAACAGCCTGTGCATTTGTTGAGAACCCTGGGGACAGCCAGGGCTCCAGGAAGGGGTGGGAAGCCGCCTTACCCTGGGAACTGAGAGGCCTCAGTTGTAAGCCCAGCTTTGCTGCTGGCTGCCTGGGTGACCTTGGCAAAGTAATCTGTCTCAGAGGTTATAAAACGATACGTTGGGCTCAGTGGCCTCAGAGCCCTTCTGTTGGCAGGTGTTGCTTCCTATAAAACAATACCATACCTACCTCTGTTCTTTTCCCCAGGTGCCATGGGGAAGAATCCAAGACTCTAGCTGCCAGCATTAGTTCAGATATCCACAGGGCCAGCAAGAGCCTTTGAGTGTAGACCCCACAACCTTCTGTTGTATGTCTGAGACAGGAAACAGATGAGTTCTGATGACCCATAGGGGATGCTCGTGTGTGGACATACCCATGTGAACACATGTTCCTGAGCAGGGTTGGGGTGAGCTGAGGTGAACAGACCACATCTGTAGTCAGGAGCAGGGCTGGTCCTGCCTGATGGGTGGCCTTGCTTTTCAGAGCCACCCCAGACTACTGAATGGACCTTGTTGGAAAAGGGGGGGAGGGGTGTTGGTACCTTCTCAGCCTTACACACAAACCATCGCTTGCAATCCCCTTGGGCTTGGTTCTGTCGTGACATCTTGGTCTCAGTGGCTGCTGTCGGTCCACTCGAGTTTTTCCTCTTGTTAAAGATGGTGAGCAGAGGAAGAACCAGAAAGGGTCCAAGAGAGGATGTCTTCTGAGCTCCAGGAGGCTGAATTGGTCGTGTCCAAGAGCCTCTGAAGTGCTGAAGAGGTCGAAGGTTAACTCTTCAGTCCTCTAAGACCACCTCTGAAGAGCTTTCCAGCCTCTGAGCCTAAGGGTCTGATCCTGGCTTGACCCTGGGCCCCTGTGTGATCTCAGACAAATGGTTTCTTTGCTCTGGAATTTAGCATAAAGGTGACGTGGTAGGGGGCCACACTCCTTTAAGCCCAGCACTGGAGTCGCAGAGGCCAGCCTGATCTCCCTATCCCAAGCTATCCCAAGACTATCTCGTGAGACACTGTCTCAAAATGAAGGGGTAGGGGATAGGGGCATACCAGGTGTTCCAAAGGGGCCTGGCTGACCCGGGAATAAACCTGGGCTTCAGCCTCAGTTTTACCAACGTCAGGCTGTTACAGCCTTCTTTCTTGGACCTCATTTTTCTAATGGAAGATTAAAGTAATTACTAAAAGCCAATGGACGTGCTTATCTCCAATCTCCTGGGTTGTTTTGAAACACCCGGGAACACTTTCACAAATTAAGGAGGTTCGGTGTGTGACTTAACATTCCAAGGCTCCTTCCTAGAGGCCAGGTTGGGTAGGGAAGGTCTCCAGGCCTGATACCTGTGCTGGAATCCACACACCCCCTCCCCCGGCTAAAAACCTCAGCTTTTGCCCTGAGGAGTTTGAACTTTAACATCCCTTGACCAGTCTTTCAGGCTTTGGTTGTCAAAAGTATCAACATCAGCCTCCCTCCTTCCCTCCTTCTCTTCTAACCCCAACCCCTAGCTGGTTTAGACATGACCTAGGCTAGTGTTCCCGTCTAGCCTAGGGCAGGCTGGTAGCTATAAGCACAAATGTGTTCCCTTGTCTGTGGCTAAAAGCCCAGGTGATCTCATGCCTGACTGCTGATCTTGTTGGTCACTTTCTGCTTGTGTGACCTTAGAGAAATAATTTGCTTTTCCGAGCCTTGGTTTCCACACCTACCAGAAGGGTCTACGTCATCCCAGCTGCGTGCGTGCGTGCGTGTTAAGGCCTGGCACACTGTAAGCAATGGAGGAGGCTTTGCTGTTTTGGATTTTGAGCCCTAGGGAATTTGTAGCAAAGGCTGTGTGTGTGTGTTGGGGGGTGGGGTGGACGTGGCCTGACATCTAGGGCTCTTGTACAACCACAGAAAAGCCCTCTTGCTGTGCTGCCAAACCAAAGCCACAGGCACAGGCCCTGTGCGGGGGCTGGAATTCCAGTACCAGCAGCCCTACAGCTCCCGATTCCGGAGTCATGAAGTCATTCCTAAGCAGGGCTTAACCCCTGCTGGCTCCCCACTCCCACGCGTACCAAGCGCTCTGCATTGACTTCCCCACCCCCGGACAGAGGGATGCCTCCCCGACTTCCTCCCAGCTCCCTTCCCAGAATCTGGTTTCCTGACCACGGGGGTGGATAAGAGGGCACAGTCAGCTCCTGCCACCTCTCCCCGGAAGAGAGAGTGAAGGAGTAGCCTGCCTCCCAAGCTGCTCGCCTGACCTCTCCTGCCACTTAATCACGGGTGTTAGGGATAGACCAGCATTCTTTCTCACTATCATGGCAGTGTCACTGCGGCCCCTTGGTTGGGTGAAAGACAGCCTGGGGCTGTCAGAAACAGATCCAGCCACTTTCTACCCGAATTCTGTGTGTGGCCTTAGGGTTGTCGCTACTTGTTTCTGGTTTGACTACCGTCAGAATTCTCTGTAAAAGAGAAAAGGGCCTCCGAGGCCTTAGAGGTTTTTATTCTGAACCTCTAAGTAGAGGCTCATCCCCTGCAGTCCTGAGGGCTCGCTGGGTAGGAGTGGAACAGTGACCCTTGTACCTGGCTGTTGTTTGCAGGAACAGTAGTCTGAGTCCAGAGGCTAGGGGAAGGGCAGTGGACGCCTCAGTGCACCCTATGCCCCTGAAGAAGCTTTGTTTAATACCCAGTAGGGCTAAGAGATGGGGTGGGCAGAATAAGTGGTGTTTAAGGGGGGGGCGCTTCTTAGTTGTTTAGTGGGAATTGACCTTAGACTCTGTGGTGGCCAGCTGGGTCTCTGAGAAATGGGTGACATGGTCTGAGGGAGCAAGGATCTATGTCTTTGTGCCCTGCACAGAGCTGGTACAACAGACATTTGAGAGAAGCTGATGAATACTGGAGGTGTGCCTTTGAGTCACTGGGACTGAGCTGTGCCCTGTGGCTGTCTTGGGGTGTGAGTGAACCAGCCCTGTGTCAGCCCAGTGTGACTCAGTGGGGGATCGTGTCCCTGACTGGGCAGGGCCAGTAGCCTACTCCCTTCCATGTGGGAATCAGCTGTTGTCATGGGACCCTAGGCCGTATGTCCTGGGCATGCCTGTGTGCATGGAAACCTCTGGCCCCGAAGCCAGGTTGTCCCCACACTCGTCCTCCCTCCTGTCTGTCAACTTGTGCTACCAAAAGAGAGTGGTTTAAAGCCTTTAGTGCCCACTGCCTTTAGTGATAAAATGAATTAAGTTACTATAAAGAACTGAGGAGTTGGAGGTGGCTCAGTAAGCGATACCTACAAATATTAACTTGTTACCACTTGAACTATTTTTTATTAACCCAGAATGGTAAAGATACTTGGTAAGGTTATACAGCAGGCCCGAAGGCTTCTGTAATTCTGCCTGTGCCTGAGTGTTTGCTTTGGTTCTGGGGGACCCAACCTCCAGAGTGTCCCGAGGGAGGGAAATGGAGCTGTAGGCTGGTACTTCCTTCTCCTTTCTTCTAGATCCGGGAGACTGAGGTCATAGACCACCAGCACTTCCTGGAAGGCAGATACTTCTCTGGAGCCCTCCCTGACGATGAAGATGCTGGGGGCCTCGAGCTGGAGTCGGATGACTTTGAGCTGTCGGGCTCTGGAGATCTGGGTATGGAACTGTGCTTGGGCAGTCTGGGAACCTGGGCTTCTGGGAATTGTGGCCCCAACAGTGAGAGATGTGCATTTTAGTGGAGATTTTCCTACAGCCTCCCTTCTCCACTTCAAAAAGAGAAACAAAAGTAACATTTTCCCACCCCCGGGGTCTCTGGGTGAGTTGTAAACAACTTAGAATTCATCCCTCCGAGTTTGCAGGCACGAGCCTGAACCTGTCCAATAGGCTCCTTCTCTGGTGGAGGCTAGAGGGAGCGTGGGGAAAGACCCAGAGTGTTTTTCTTCCTTTGGAAAGGAAAAGTACTGGCTCAGAAGCGGTGTGTGTGTGTGGGTGGGTGGGTGGTGGGACGGGAGGCGCATGTGTGGGCTGAGATGTGGAGGGGGAGCGGAAGACAGGCTCCTGCTTCAGATAAGATGGAGGCTCGGAGGTTTCTCAGGGATGTAACCAGGTGCCCAGGCTTTCATGGGCTTTCTGGCCTCTGTATCAGCTGCTGAGAAGTGTCCCTCCCTCTCCTGTTCAGGGTATAGGGGTATGGTACTGGTTCCAACTTTGAAGCTTCGGACTCACGTCCAGAATTCCAGCCTCGCCTTCCTCTAGAACCTTCATTTCTTTCTTTGTAAAACAAGTGTCTCAAGGATTATGAGTGTTGTGGACTGAACTTACCAAGCACTGGGTAGCCCCACATTTTTTAGAAGTCAAATTTGCTGTGTACACTGGTGTACATTTATGCTCTAAGACAGTCTACACACCGTTGTAGCGGGGAAGCAAGCGCTCTGCCTCCTGTAGTTAAATTTTATGTTGCGTTGTGTAGTATTTAGTATTATAATGAACTGTTTCCTTCCCAAAAGTTAATTTCCTAGGGAGTGTGTTAAGATGTAAATCCTAGTTAATTTGGCCCTAGGCTGGTCAGTCCGCCCAGATAGAGATTGCACCAAGTGTTCCACCACTAACTTCCACTCCAGCCTTGAGCGTTTGAGACCGCAGGATCTTATCGAGGTGCCCAGGCTGCTCTGGGACTCCCAATCCTGTCCCGGCTTCTGGTGTTCGGGGATTCCTGGTGTGCCCCATTTATTCAGGGTCATTCTGCATTTCTAACCAGCTCCCAGATACTTCTATTTTCTATGGATCTACAGGTTACATAGTAAGGGTTTGGAGCTGGCAGAGTGCCTGAAAGCTTTGTGTACTACCAGCGTACATACTGCTGAGACCGAGCCAGGTGTCCCAGGGGCCTCATGTTTCAGAGTAGGTGACTAAAGCTGACTTGGGAGGCTGGCAGGGAAGGACTCCACTAGCCGAAGGAGTCAGTTCCCTGGACTCGAGGGGCCGACCTCATGCTCACACAGCCATTTGGCTAACTTTGCAGATGACACAGAGGAGACCAAGACCTTCCCTGAAGTGATTCAGCCCTTGGTAAGTCCTGCACCCTTTGTATCAATCTCTTTGCTCCTGCTCTTCCACAGCGCACCCACTGAGAGGGGCAAAAAATACAGCCCTGTGAATAAACAACAGCAGTGACTCCATTTTGAAGACTTTTACTGGGGCACTGGGCTCATTTGGGGACAGGCATGGCAGGGCGGGTAGGTGGGCCATCCTCCTTGGAGAAAATGACCCCAGCCTCCTCCTTATGCATGTGCAGCTGTTTGACAGCACAGTTTTCAAATTGCACATGAATTTCTGTGCTCTCAGAACCACTGTGAAATTCTGAGGGCATGAAAACAAACAAAAAAACCCCAAACTCACAACTCGGGACTTGTCAGGTTTCCTTGCATCACTTATTTTTACAGGCTGTAGTCTGTTCCTCTTTTTTTTTTTTTTTTTTTTTTGGTTTTTTGAGACAGAGTTTCTCTGTGTAGCTTTGGAGCCTATCCTGGCACTCACTCTGGAGACCAGGCTGGCCTCAAACTCACAGAGATCCGCCTGCCTCTGCCTCCCGAGTGCTGGGATTAAAGGCGTGCACCACCAAAGCCCGGCTCTGTTCCTTTTATTGATAAAATAGCTGTCAATAAATTGTGGTGTTCTGAGAGTAAAACACTATCAAGCATCAAGTATGACACACACACACACACACACACACACTCCCTCCCTCCCTCCCTCCCTCCCTCCCTTAGGAGAGAGTTCCAGGTGCGCAATTGCCTTCCTGAAAGACAAGTGAGCATTGCCACATCGCTTGTAGTGGTTACTCTATACCTGCTTTAGTGTGTGAAGCACACTCCCCCCTTCATTTCCCATTTGGGGCAGACACTATTCTTCACCTGTCATCCTCCTGGGTCCCCTTCCACCTACTTCCTCTTCAGATGTGCTCAGTATTCCCCCCCCCCTTTCCCTTTCAGATGCCTGTAGATAACCACATTCCTGAGCGGGCACAACCTGGGATCCGTGTCCCCTCAGAACCTAAGGAAGTGGAGCAGAATGAAGTCATTCCCAAAAGGGTCTCACCCTCCGAAGTGGATAACGATATATCCAACAAAGTGTCCATGTCCAGCACTGCCCAGGACGGCAACATTTTTGAGAGAACCGAGGTCCTGGCAGGTAAGACTCGCTTGCTCCTCCAGGGTGAAGAGAGAAGTCCTTAGTCCTTCACTTCACCTTGGGGCATCTGAGGGCTTTATCTCCCTTAAGGGGAGGATGGCAGGGGGAATCCATGCATATCAAAGTCTTGTAAAGAATAGAAGAGGAATTGTTTCTTTAAGCCCCTCAGGTATATCTCAAAGCCTTCCCCCTGACTGAGTAGCTTCTGGAGTTAATTATTTAAGGGTTAATTTCCCTTGAAAGCCTGGAGGCCCCGGGGAATTAGATAGGCTCCTGTCTCTTGATAGCCCTCTGACCTTGGTCAGGATGCTTTTGAAGGGAGTCTACCTCGGTTTACTCCTCTGGAAAAAGGCAACGATGCTGCCTCCTTGAGTTGGTTTGTGAAAGATGAAATATGAAATTGCTTTGCAAATTGCAGAAGGCTGTGATTGTGTTATCATTAGTGCTCTCATGGTCCCTTTGCAGGTAGGACATGCGATATTTTTATGTTACGAAATTAGGACATTTTGGTTTAAGAGACCCTTGACAGGGACTGTGCTTCACTGCATGAGGCTCTAGGTGGTGTTGTGTCGAGATGGCTGGGGTACATCAGTTGGGGGTAGTGCCACTCTTGTTCTGGCAGCACAAGATGAGGGGGGGAGGGGGGCGTCTCCACACCAGGCTGTCAGAGAAAGAAGCAAACTTTCCAGAGTCTGGGTGGACTGGCTGGTGAGGAGGGGCATGGGTATAGCAAGCCCATGCTAGGTAATTCCTGTTTCCTGGGAACCAGCTGAGCCAAAGGAGGGCAAGGTGTAAGGAACTGTGTGCTTGCATGTCATTTTGTCCGACCTCCTACCTTCAGCTGCCCAGGCTCTCACTGGCCTCCCAGACCCCGGTGACTCGGGTCATGCAGCACAGTCCTGCCTCTGGTCTCCTGTCAACATTCTTTCTACTTTTCCTTTACCACTCTTGTGTGTTGGTGTCTGTCAGAGAGAGCAGTCCTTAGAAACTGTTAGGCCTGAAATGTTTTCAAGCTTCGTGGAAAGAACTCCACTCAACCATAGAGTTTCGCTCTTAGCATATTTTAGACCTGCTGGCTACATTTACATCTGTGGAGTTTCGGATCGGTTCAGTAGTCTTTTTTTCTTAAGAAAACTTTGAAAACCACTGATGGAGTCAAGCTGCTTTTTTCTTATTTGTGGGGAGACTTAGGTCCCACTCTGGTTCAGAGTAAGAGAAGAACTAATGCCCGGCTGTCCCTTTCTTCCTCCACGTCAGGGTCACGCCAGTGTAAGGTCTTTTGTAGGAAAGATCCATTTCTCTAGCCCCTGTGGCTTCACCTCTGAAGGACAGCAGAGGCTCAACGACAGCTGAAAGCATGCTCTCAGTTCCAGTAGCTTTTACATAGCACCTAGGAGTTCTGTTAAGTGTCTGTGTGTCACATGGTTCCTATGCTTCACCCCATGGAACCCCTCCAGCAATCTGGACTGGAAACCTGAATAACTTGTCCAGGTCACAGAGCCAGGGCCTGGTGGGCCTGGTGGGCCTGGTGTTTGGATCTGGAGCACAGTTGGTTGCCTTCTGAACCTCTGGCTGGGCCTTACTCCTGCAGAGTTAGCTTCCCAGTATAGATCAAGGACCTGAAGGAGGAGTAGAGTTACTGGAGGGAAAGAAACAGCTGGAGACAGGAAGGTGGTATTTGCCTAATTGACAGTGCCTATACTTTGTCTGGCATCCCTGGCAGCACTTTCTTGCTTTTTTTTAAAAATTTAATTAAAAAAATTTTTATTAAGAAGAAATTCTTGGTTCTTCTGGCTGCTCTGTTCCAGTCTGTGTGTAGATTTGTGGTGTGTGTGTGTGTGTGTGTGTGTGTGTATGTCTCGTGTATGTGAAATTAATCTTCTTAGCCTGGGATTAGGGGATTCAGTCTGCCACAGGAAGGATTCTGTTGGCCACTCCCACCCCTGACAAATAGAAATGAGTTATTCTGGTCACCTGGCATGGTGGATGGGCAGATGCTGACCCAAGTGGAGAAGCCTACCTCTGCCTGCCCCCAGCCAGGTGCTCCTCAGTGAGCTGAACTGCCGGGGACACTTACACGCTTAGTGTTGTGCAGGCCTAGTTCATGTGGTGGGGAACGTGAGAGCCAGAGGTTCACAGACCTTGAACATAGATAGACACTACATCAGACACCGCTCCAAGTGTTTTCTGTAGATTGATTAATTTATCTTAATTTGTAGGTAAAAATATGAGATAGGTTCTTTTTCCATATCACAACGAGAGAAAGAGATTAAAAACTTGCCTTAGCAGACACCGTAGTAGGTGGGGAAGGTTCAAGGTTCAAGGAGAAACAAGTGGAAATCCACCGCAAGACACTGGAACACAACCATGATAATTAGTAGTTATTTGTGCTGTGACAGTGTGGACATCGGTGTGTTCTGCATGTTTGTAGACTGTGATGCCTGTCTGTGCATGTATGAGTCTAGGTGGGGCGGGGGTGGGGGAGGACCTGTGAACACAGAGAACGGTAGGGTAGCCTGTGGTAATGCTGGAAGTGTCTATGTGAGTCGCTTTAGTCCTTGTTCCTGGCCTAGTGCTAAGCTATTGTTGCTAGAGAGTCTATGTGATGTTTAGAAAGAGCCCAAGCTTTGGACTAGGCCCGATGTGTGGACTAGGCCAGTAGTGATTTTGCTTTGTGGCCCATTTTAGCCGTGGTCTTACTATACTTAATCATCCTGTCATGAAAGTCATGACAGTCAAAACTGATAAGGTATCATCTCCCTTGGTGTAGTGGGGTAGTCATGGTGATGGAGAATAATGACTGTGGGTAGAAGAGCCCATGGACCTTGAGGTCCCAAGGAGCACCTTACCCTCACCTCTCGCTCTCTCCCTCCAGCTTTGATTGTGGGCGGCGTGGTGGGCATCCTCTTCGCTGTCTTCCTGATCCTGCTGCTGGTGTACCGCATGAAGAAGAAGGATGAGGGCAGTTACGACTTGGGCAAGAAACCCATCTACAAAAAAGCCCCCACCAACGAGTTCTACGCGTGAAGTTTTCCTTGAGTGCCGCTTGGACTTGATGGGGAGGGGAGTCACAGGATTGGATGGTGGGCCTTTGTAGAGGAAGGGCACCTTAATACTGACTTGTCAGTGTCTCCATCTCTGGTCACCTTTCTGGGGTCAGAAGAAAGATCATCTTCTGTGCTGCCTCACTTGGATTTGGGGGTGGGGGTTCATGTCTCGGTTGCCCAGGTAGAAAAAAAGGGGCTGTTAAACTTGCCCTTTCTAAAGGCAAGCCTGGGTTTGAGTCATTTTTTTTTTCCCCTCCAAATTTCCAGAATAGAATCTAGGACCAGTTTAGAGCCTATACTGAAGGTGCCTCATCTGTGACTACCTTGTCTTTGGAAGCCAACTTGGCTGCCTTCCACATGCTGTACCCTGTCTGTCTGTAGGAGCTGGCAAGAAGCTAGAATCCACTGCACCTTGAGATGTGTCCACCCACGAGTGGTTCACACTACAGAGTCTCTGTGCTACACCTTGGGCCATTCTAGGCTCTTTCAGTGACTTTTGGAACTCAACTGTTTTTTGATTTTTTGTTTTGTTTTTTAAATATGGGGAAGGTGGGGTGGAGTGCTGAAATGCATTTGTAGAAGATTGATAAAACTAATTTTTTTTTAAAAAAAACAAAACAAAACAGTTCATTCCTTTATGCAAGTATCTGTGCCTGGGCTAAGAGTGTGGGAATGTGCAGATGTTCACATCTGTGTTGAACATTTACATTGCACCAGCTAAGTTTGTGTGTCTTGGTTTTTATGTTGTTTTGTTTTTTGAAAATGAGAGAAGAGTTGGAGATAATGATTTTTTATTAATTTTTGTTACTATTTATAGCTTCAGACAGGGCTGCTTCTTCATCTTTTGTTTCCCCCACCATTTAAAAAGATACTCTGCACTCTTTTTTTTTTTTTTTATGACCTTGGCCCTTTCTGAAGTTGCTTTGTCTTAAGAAGTAGCTATAATGTTCTAGCAGATTCCAGAATATAACTTAGGGGATAGTGGGATATTTGTGTACATGTTCTTGTAATATATTATCCTTACTTGGCTATAGAAGAATAGAAGAATATATTTTTTTAGGATATAGAATGGTTTTTTACCAGTTTCATGTTGGCTCAGGTGGCTGCGTGAGTAAATTTTTGTGTGGCTGAGTAGGCTTTGCCCCCTTCTCTTGCCCTGTTCCTGGTGCCTTCTTGTGCTTGAGCTGGAGTAGTAGAGGGTAGCTGACTCTTAACCCTCGTCCTGCCTTCTGCTGGGGGGCCCAGCAGCATGGCTTCTGGGGCTGCTTTCTTCAGGCTTCTCTAGATGAAAGTGACCTCATGTGGCTGGATAAATCAGGTCAGTTCAGACCACATGGTTAGAAATCCATTCCTCAGTTGCACTGGCCACAAATATGAGTGCTCAGTCACCATCCACTAAGCATATTGCTAAGAGACTTAAGCTGGCTTAGCAGTGACACTCAGCTTTGCTTGCCTCCCAGGGCAAGGGAAGGGGACCAGGAGGAGGGTGATGAGGCCCCAATGAGTCCTGTTGCCAGGGACTCTCCCTCTTACAGAGTGACTTACAAAGTCCAGGGTGTATGTGGGTTGTGGGGATCATATTTCCTCAACCATACTTGTACCTGCAAGTCCCATCAGCACCTCAGAGCGGCCCCAGCTGGCTGGGTCCTCTTCTAAACCTCAGTGCCTGCACCTTTTCTGTACCCTCCTCACACTGTCGTCTGTTACTGATTTCTTTTTTGATAAAAAGATAATAAAACCTGGTACTTTCTAGATTGTCAGATTGTCATTTTATTTTTGCTTTTTCGAGACAGGGTTTCTCTGTGTAGCCCTGGCTGTCCTGGAACTCACTCTGTAGACCAGGCTGGCTTCAAACTCATAGAGATCCATCTACCTCCCCCTCCCTGGTGCTGGGATTAAAGGTGTGCTCCACCGTGCCCAGTGTCATTTTAAAGGTTGTAACAAGTTATTTCTTTTGGAGTGTACCCTTTGAGCTTGAAGCTTGTGAGACCTTTTCAGGTCCCAGACACAGGGACATATGTGAGACAGGAGGGAAGATGCCAGAAAATGTATCCCAATGGCGTGTCTCTGTTCATGTTTAAATTAAGCAACGCCAGGTTTTAAAAACAAACACGGAATCCCTGAGGCCTTTGAGATAGCTCTGAGGATAAGAACACTTGTCAGTTAAGCCTGAGGACCTGAGTGTGATTCCTGGACTCCACCGAGGAAGGAGAGAACCAACTTGTAAAGTTGTCCTGTGACCTCTATGGTCCACCTGTGTTAGCTGACTTTTCTGTCTTGCCAGCCAGTTCCAAAATAACCACATGAGAGAATTACTATTAATTATAAGTGCTTGGCCAATAACTTAGGTTTGTTACTAACTAGCTCTTACATTTTAAATTAACCCTTGATTCTTCTTACATTCTGCTACGTGGTGGTACCTCTGTACACTACACCAAGTTTGTCTTCTCTCCTCTGGAGACTCTGCCTTCTTCTTCCCAGCATCCTCTTAGTCTGGTTCTCCCACCTAACCTTATCCTGCCTAGCTATAGGCCAGTCGGCTTCTTTATTAAACCAATCACAGTGACATACATTCAGATGTGTAAAGTGCTATTCCACATTTCCCCTTTTTGTCTAAATAAAAAGGTTTTAACTTTAACATCCCTATCATTCCTATATCATATCAATGTTGGGTGACTGTCCAGGCAGCCAGGTGTCCCTGTCATTTAGTAACATCACACCCTTCATGGGTCTTTGAGGGAGTTCTAGACTAGATAATTAGTTTTCCTTAGTTATGA
The DNA here is from genome assembly GCF_003668045.3 of Cricetulus griseus. Classification (NCBI taxonomy): domain Eukaryota; kingdom Metazoa; phylum Chordata; class Mammalia; order Rodentia; family Cricetidae; genus Cricetulus; species Cricetulus griseus. Next base: position 15,042,299 of record NC_048599.1, read on the forward strand.
TAAAAGGTAAATTAGATATAAAACTTTAGACTCACAAATATAATTAAATATTTTCTCTAATTTGCCAAATATAAATAGACTGGATATTGTAACTGCAATTCTTAACCTGATAGCTTTTTGTTACATATCATTTTACTATGTTAAAGTTAAACCTTCCTTTTTAATTAGACAGAAAGGGGGAAATTAGATAAAAGGTAAATAACCTTTTATGTACACTGAAGATGTGTTGCTCTCATTGTTATTAAAAAGCTGATCGGCCGATGGCTAGGAAGGATTTTTGGGGCAGAGAGGTCCAGGAGTCATGAGCCTGGAAGATACAGCAAGCATCATGGGAAGTAAGTTCATGTGGTAGATAAGCCTTGGGGTAGCACGTAGATGGACAGAAATGGGTTAATTTAAGTTATTAGAGCTAGCTAAGAATAAGTCTAAGCTGTTGGCCAAATACAACATTATAAAGACTCTGCGGTTATTTGGTAGTGGTTATTTGCCAGGACACAGAGAAACTGCCTCCACGGGTACTGTGGAGGATAAATACACATAATACCAGAAGAGTAAAAATTAAGCCTCAAATGAGTCACTGTGTAGAAAACATGATGCTTCTCATGAAAGTCCAAATAACTCACTTAGGGATTGGAAAATTATACACTGTCAGCCGTCCAGTCTGTATGACGAGTAGGAGTGGGTAAGAGGAAACTGGCTTTCTCTTGACACAGTTTGCACCTATTTCCTTGATGTCACCTGCTTGGTCTCTGCAGGCCCTGCTATAGTTGTCACATTCTGCTGACAAGTCTTCGATGCCTTCGGCAAGGCTATGACCTGCTCTTAGCTTGTCTCTGTGGAGTGGGACCTCAGTTTGAGGTGTGTTGAGACATTGGTGGCTTGGGCTTGGTGTCACCATCATGTTCAGAGGGAAGAAAAGCCCCAAGAGGAATTTAATAGTCAATCTATTGGCTCCTCACATCACTACAACACAGGAACCCACTCAAATGTTTGACATTTGAACACATTAATTATAACAGCACGAAGCAGTTGTTAGAAATGGGAAAACAGCATCTAAGAGGTTAAATAACTTGTCCAAATAGACAGTTTACTAGTGACAGGTGGAATTTGAACTCGTGCCTAGCGAAGGGTTATGTTACTCATAGTCTCCTCACTGGGGGATGCTCAACTCTCAGAGCCCCCTCTGAAGCAGTAGATTGGGATCTCCAGTCTCTCGAAAGACCATACTACATTTTGTTTCCCTGAGTCCCTTGGGTGAATTTCTGGTTCTTACAACTCATTACTTTTCTGGTAGCATGCACTCTCATCTGATAGATTTGCTCCTTCAACACAGTAGCTGCCAGCCACCGTGGCTCTTTAAATTTAAAAATACAAATGGAATTGCAAAGCCTCTTCCTAAGTGCACAATGGCTACATGGAGTTACATGGAGCTGAGTGGCTCCCGAACAGGGTGGCGCCTACACAATATGTCCACTGTTGGAGGAATGTCTGTGTTAAAGTGGACGTTGACAGGTCTGCATTTGGACTTCGGTTTCTATTAGCTGTTGCCTTGCTTTCCCACAGCCTGTGGAGGGAAAGGCCAGAGGTTGACTGTACTGCAGTGGTGGTCTCAACACAAGTGCCATCCTTTGGGTGAGATACTAGCTTGAGAAGTATTAGTTATCTGTTGCTATGTAACATTCTCTTTAGACTTGGGGGCTTACCATGACAAATGTCTCTCATGGCTTCTGTGAGTCAGAAACTCAGGGGCAGCTGAGGTGGCTGGTTCTATAGGTGGGGTGGGGTGGGGTGGGGGGATGGGGGGATGTCCCAGAAAGTTGCACCCAGATAAGGGCTATGTTGTAGTCATCTGAAAGCCTGACTGGGCGAGGATCTATTTCCAACAGGGTGCATTCACATGCCTGGAAACTTGGCTATAGTTGTTGGCAAGAGGCCTCCGTTGCTCACCTTCTGGATTAACGTAGAAATGTGTGTCCTCATGACGGAGCAGCTGGTTTCCCAGAGCCAGTGATCCAAGAGAGCCAGGTAGAAGCTACAAGGCCTTTTATGAACTAAACTAGCTTTGGAAGTCACACACTCTCCCTTTCATAGCGTCTCATTAGTCATGCATACAGGTCAGTCCTGTTGACTGTCACAGTAAGCTGTTACAAAGGCAGGAGTGCCAGGAGAGGCAAGACTCACTGGATGCTGTGTTAGTCACCATGACAGACAAAATACCTGAGAGAGGCATAGGGAGCAAGGATTTGACTTGAGGCAATCTGTCCTTAACCTGGCTCTGTGTTTCTGGGCCTGTGATGAGACAAAACAGGGAGCAAGGGTGTGCTGGAGCAGAGTTGCTCACCTCATGGTGTCCAGGACATGGTGAGAGACAGGGGTCAGGGACCTGCATAACTTTTCAGGGCATACTGCTAGTGACCTGCTTCAACTCTGTCCCACCTCTACGGTTTACCACTTGCCAATAATGCTGTGTTGTAAATTCAGGATTCAGAGGCCTCAGGATTCAGTCACTTCCCCAAAACTGTTGGCAATCAAGCTTTTAAAACTTAGGCCTTAGCCAGTGGTTAAGAGCACTGACTGCTCTTCGAGAGGACCCAAATTCAATTCCCAGCACCCACATGGCAGCTCACAACTGTCTGTAATTTCAGTTCCAGGGTACCCAACACCCATGGCAGAAACACCAATGCACATAAAATTGCAAAAATAAATAAATAAAATAAATTAAAAAAAAACAAAACAAAAAACTTAAGCCTTAACCTGGTGGTGAGGGCACAGAACTTTAATCCCTGCACTCCAGAGGCAGAGGCTGGTGAGTTCCACCCTGGCCTGGTATATAAAGTAAGTTCCAGGACAGCCAGGGCTGTTATACACAAAAGCCCTGTCTCAAAAAAAAAAAAAAAAAAAAGCTGGGGCAGGGGAACCCAGTAAAACCAAGCCAAAACAAAACCTAAGCCTTAGGGAAGTGGGCACTTCATGTCCAAGCCAAAACAGAAACCATCTTACAGGTTGGTGACCACATCCTTCATTACCTGCCAATCCTACGACTGGGTTTATTTGTCTGGCAAGTTCACACTGATTGGTACATTACTTCTAAGAATTGAAGAAGGAATATGGTATTGTACTGTGCTCAACTTACAATCTGCCAATGTCCAGAAACTCCTGGATATTTCTTTCATGAGGCATGGAAAAGCTTACACATCAAACAGATACTCCCATGTCAACACTCCCTGGGAAGCTCTGAGAAGTAGGCAGAGCTCCAAGATGGCCCAAGACTTCTTTCTTGCTCCATGACATGCACACATTTTATAAATCCCTTCTCTCTAAGTGTTTATTATCGTATAATTAAAAACAATGTTAATCTCATGTGCATTGGTGTTTTGCCTACATATATGGTATGTCTGTGTGAGGGTGTCAGAATCCCTGGAACTGGAGCTACAGCCAGTTGTGGGCTGCCATGTGGGTGCTGGGAATTGAATTGAAAGAGCAACCAGTACTCTTAACAAGCCATCTCTCCAGTCCCCATTTGATTATTTTAAGTTATGGGTATATGTGTGGGACCTTGTGTGAGTATGTATACATGAGTGCTGGTACCCTCAAAGTCCTGAGACAACATATCCCCCAGAACTGGACTTACAGGCAATTGGGGGCTGTCTGAAGTGGGTACTGGGAATGGAGCCTGGGCCCTCTGCAAGAGAGCTAGTGCTCTTAGCCACTGAGCCGTCTTTCCAGGCCCCTAGGTCTCTGTTCTTGTTGTGTGTAGGGCCTGTAAATTATGGAGGATGCCACTGGGTGTATAATAGCTTACATTAGAGAGCACAGGTAAAAGGATTTTGCAGATGTATTCATATCCCCAATTAGCTGATTCATGTCTTAGCAAAAGAGATTATCGTGGGTGGGCCTGAGTTAGTTGATCTCAACAGAGCAAGATAACATTGAGTTCGATAGCTTCAAGAAATTCATTTTGCCAACAGTCACATGATCATAGAGCAGTCCTTTTGCCTCAAAAAGACCTTGATTCCAGCAATAGGAGACCCCGAGCAGACTTGCTAAGTTGGGCAGCTGTGCTTGGACTCCATGGAAACTCCAAACAATGTACATGCATTGTTGTAACCTGATACTTTTGTGGTTATTTGTTATGCAACAGAAAACCGGGGCAGAAAGGTCACTTACCTCCTGTGGGCTCTTGTTTTCCCCATTTTGGAAATAGGATATTATTCTCCCTTGAAAGGTGCTTGTGTTGGCCTAGCATGGTGGCTCCTGACTTTAATCCCAGCACTGGAGAGGCAGGGATAGGGGGATCTTGGCTGGGTTCCGGGCCAGCCAAGGCTATTGTGAGACCCTGCTTCCCTACGACTGCCCCCAAACAAAACAAACAAAAATTTTCGAGCAGTGGCAGCAGCCAGCCCATAGGAAGCAGTTGGGTCTGGTCCTGAAGAAAGGCCTTCACCTACATTACTTTTCGAAACAAATGCTGCCATTCCCATGTACAGGATGGGAAACTAAGGCTAGGAGATCTTAAAGTAACTTGAGCTTACCAAGCTCACCCAGCTTTGACTCCTTTTACTGGATCCAGCTACTACTGGAACTGCTTTTTTTCACCTTAAGACACCTCTGACAAAACATGTGGTTGACAGTGTGAAGGGAGATTATATATACAAGTGCATATTAGATACATACAATGCATGTATCCAGGCAAAACTGTGGGCAGCTTACCTCATCCAACTAACAGCCAAGGACAGAGAGAAGTGGCTCAAGGACAAAGCTAGTGGTGATGGGCTTCACCTTGGTAACCCCACTCCCTTTATTCTGAGTATCACTTTGCTCAGCCTGGACTTGAATCTAGAAGATGACCCTGAATTTCTTTTGTTTGTGGGTTTTTTGTTGTTTTGTTTTTTGAGACTGGATTTCATTGTGTAGCCCTGGCTGTCCTGGAACTCACAGAGATCCTCCTGCCTCTGCCCCTGCCTCCTGGGATTAAAGGGGTGTGGTACCACCACTTGGCCACCTTGAATTTCCAAAACCCTGGATTCTGGTCCTACCTCTTGAGTGGAAGGATCGCAGGCATGTGCCGCCATCCTGTTTTACGTACCTTTGTGCAGGCTAGGCAAATACTCTACCAGCTTAGCTACATCCCCAGCCCCCTGCTAAAATACTCTTTAGCTAGGGTTAATCCGTGGAGAACTTGGTCACAAGGCTCTGCCTTCCCCAGAACTTTGCTTGAACCCCCTCCCCCGCAAACCCTCACAGAAAGCAGCCAGCTGCAACAGGTGTTTGCCTCTTCATCCACTAAAAATATTACTGTACCACCATTACCCATACTTTGTCCCTTTTGAGGGGGGGTCTGGAACAGAGCCAAACCTGACTAGGGGAGGGAGGGAAGGAGGGAGGGGGAGGGGGAAAGGGAGGGAGACAGACAGAGTTTAGGACTGACCCTTGACAAAACCTGTAGATATCATTCTGGTTTCACTTCCCATCCCCTTCTCCCCTGACATCTTCACGGTCTATGCTCTCAGCCGTCCACATCCTCCCCAGAGAGGAAAATGTCTGAGAGTTGCATCATTCTGTTGTTTGGACTAATTTCTCTTTGCAGAAAACCTAATTCAACAGAAACAGAAGCAGCCCAAAGTCAGTCCTTAAATGGGAGACTAATTTTGTCAGCAGTAGGACTTCAGGCACTGTGAGAGATGGAAAACTAGGATTTGGGGACCAGACATCTGTCTTATCCTCCCTTTGGTCTGCATTCTCTCACTCTGTCCTATTGCCAACACATTCCACCTGTAGCCTAGTGTCATATGACAGCTAGGACAACCTCAGAGGCCAGGACTGTGTGTTAGGAGGGCAGGACTAAAATCCAGGACAGGTTGTGCCATCAACTGGCTGTGTGTGAGCTAACCCTAACCCTCCTCTGTTGTAGCTTCAGTTTACCCTTCTACCAAACGGAGAGAGGAGGTGTACTGGGGTGGTGAGCCCCAACTTCTGACTTTTTGTTAGAGTCATACAAGAGGTTTGACAATAATACAGATGACAATCCCATCTACACAGGGATTTTAATCCGATTGATCTGTGCTATGGCCTGGAAAGATCTATCTATCTATCTATCTATCTATCTATCTATCTATCTATCTGAGACAGGGTTGCCTTATGTAGCCCTGGCTGTCCTGGAACTCACTCTGTAGACAAGGCCAACCTCAAAACTCAGAAATCTGCCTGTCTCTGCCTCCAGAGTGTTGGGACTAAATGCATTTGCGACTAGGCCTTCTAAGGACAGCTAACTTACAAAGAACTTAGCTGAATCTAGTGAAGTAAATGGACCCACGAGTGGGCTTTAGAACTTTGTAAATTTCTTGGAGATATGTAGAACTGAGCGTGTAAACCTCCAGAGAACCCCAAAGACATGGAAAAGACTATCTTGAAGGATTCCAATCACTTTTGGACAGCATTTATGTTTATGAGGGCAACAGTGCCACCTGGTGGTTTTTGTTTGCACTTTCAAACCATTATCTGGCAATGCAATGCAGTTTCTTAAACGTGGAGCCACAGCTTATTGTGCAAGGTATTGTGTTACAGAGAGATAAACAAACAAATACATGATAATCCTATTTCCATATGAACATCACAGCCTGGAGGGGACAACCCAATACAGGAGGCAACTTGATAGAATACAAGACGGAAGCCTGTGGCTGTGGCTGGCTTCGGGAGCATGTGAATCTCTTAAATAGCTCTGGCCCTGAGTTATTGCTTCCTGTCTCTGTCTTGAAATTACTGATAAGAGCTGAATTTAGGGGGCTCATGGATTTTCACTTTACACTGGAGAACCGGGAATTCCTATGGGATTTTCCTGGATCTGGAGGCAGAGATGTAGAGAGAGAGCAAAGGGGAGGGACAGATTTCGTTGTGGAAGAAGCAATGGGGTCCTCAAGGCTTGATGATGGAATTGCCTGCTGGGGAAGAACACAGAGATCCAGCACTGGAAAGATGATAGGTAGGGAAGGCTTTCCTGTCAGATGATGCAGACTCCTGTCAAGGAGTTCCTCCACCATGTGCCCTGCAGCTAGATGGCAAAACAAAACAAAACAAAAAACCAACAAAAACAAAACCAAAAACAAAACGGTGGAGCCAGAGCTCTGAGGTCAGACTCCTAGGCAGGGGGCCATTAGTTATAAAGTAGAGGACAGAGCTGTAGGCCTGGCCTTGGGCTTAGACTGGCCTTGGGATGCAGCAGAGAAAGCCTAGAGGGGCAACTGAACGGCCCTGGAGCCCAGTTATCCTCTTGGTGCACTCTGGACTCTCCTTTGCTTCCTTCTTGTTTCAACATCACCATGGGACAGTGACACAAAGTCCTTGAGACAGAGACTCATGTTGGGGATATAACATTTCTTAGTTAGGATTCACTGTCAGGGCCCACATGGGCTCTGAGCAAACTTCTGTGTGTTTCATGGTGAATTTCACTTTGTTGATAGTCGACCAAGAGAAAAAGATCAGTAAGACTGTTTTTTACAGGGTTTGTCAAAGATAGCCCTGGGTGTCCTAGAACTCACTTACTGTAGACTAGGCTAGGCTGGCCTTGAACTTCCAGAGATGTGATCACCTCTGTCTCCCGAGGGCTGGGTCGAAAGGCGTGTGCTGCTGCCACCACCACCACCACCAGCATGGACACATCTTATTGCTTCTTTCCTTTCTTCCTTCCTTCCTTCCTTCCTTCCTTCCTTCCTTTTTTTTTTTTTTTTTTTTTTTTTTTTTTTTTTTTTTTTTTTTTTTTTGGCTTTTTGTGTTGGGAGCCATAAGTTAAGGGGCCATTCAGAGCAGTGGAAAACTACAGGTCCTTGAAGGACTTGCCACCTGGCAACTGCTGCCACTGGCTGTTCTATCCCGGAAGAGATAAGCAGCTCTGAGGACAAGAAACATAGGAGGCTTTCAGGCAACAGACATTCTTTAGATAGCCGCTTGCATCAAATGTACTAACTTCTTCCTCTGTACCTCACCTCCCTTCTGGGAGCCCCACCGCCAGCGGCCTTGCTCCCCTTTTCCTCCTCCCTCCCTCTACACTCCCTCCTTGCCACATCCCTATATAAGTCTTATTATTCCCTCAATAAAGGGAGACCGTGACAAAATTTGCTATGCTTGCATGGTCTCCTTTCTTTCTCCGCCCATGACTCTCTTTCAGGCAGTACCTCTTCAGACCCTGAATAACTGGACCTGCTGGACGGGTCATTTTCGAGACAGGGTTTCTCTGTGTAGCTTTGGAGCCTATCCTGGCACTCACAGAGATCCGCCTGCCTCTGCCTCCCAAGTGCTGGGATTAAAGGCGTGTGCCACCAACGCCTGGCACTTATTGCTGCTTTCTTATGGGGCTTTCCACATTTAGGGGGTGGCGAAACTTACAGGAAAGAGCTCTTCCACCAAGGGTTAAGGAAAGTTCCAGATCATAGAGCTTTGAACCCACATTCAGATGAAATCTGGCATGTTCATGGGTGGTATGGCCAGAGACTGAGCCCATATATCAAATCAGTTCTCCCTACCAGGCAAGATCAGAGACTGGCACCCATTGTATCCATGCTTTGGTTTTCACAGCCCAAGCCGGGATCCTACCTTTCTCACATAAGCACAGAGTAAGCAGGGAAAGCGAAGGCTATAGCTCTGGCCATGGGCCCCATGCTAAGAGGCTCATTTCTCAATTCCATTATTGCCCAGTTGTCCAATAATGTCTGTCTGCCTTGTCCTGGGAAAGTTTTGGTCTGAAGAGGCCCAGTGTTTGCCTCTGAGACTGCAGTGTCTTCTTGTTTGGCACAGGGGTCTAGCTAGTTGCTGGCTGCCAGTTGTTCTCCAGGCTTAGGTTATTTGCTGCCTTGAACAGCATTTCTTCTCTGCAAGAGTCATAAAGGTACCTGTTCTATCAGACTCTGACTTGGACAGAATCTGGGGAGCACCCAGCAGCACCCCACCCCCTGCCACAGTTCGTTCTCGTTCACCTATACCAGGAATATAGAGCGATTTTTATCCTCGGGCTGCTTCCTATTGGACCTGAAGGAGAAGTGGCTGTGGGTACAGCGAAGAGGGCAAAGGCTAACATTCTATCCTAGTCCACTGCCTAACCACTAATGTGAGCCAGAGATCAAGCACAGGAGGGTGCCATAGGGTGTGTAGCCAGGGGCTGATGCCTAGCTCTAAGAGGGACCCCAGATAGGATCAGCGCCCAAGACATGCTAGTTGTACTTTGTGTGACTTTTTTACAAGTGGGGACACAGTTGTCTGGAGGCCAAATCTCCTAGGCTTGGATCCTAAGAGTCTGTCAAAGATGCAGAAAGAGCCAGAAAGCGACGGAGATGGAAGGATGGACATACAAGGTTGCAAAAAACCAAGATACATCCCACAAGGTGAAGGCATTAGAACATCACTCATGATTGACGACAGTTCCTGTGAGTGAGGGCAGTGAGTGGACTGAGGACAGGTGAGGAATTTCCCTCCCTCTTGTCCTTTCATAGCAAAGGGGCAAGAAACTCCCGAGGGACAGCTGCGCACGTGGGTGTCAGCCGCGGGTGGAGGTGCCTAGCTGGGGCAGAAGAGGTGGAAGTTGGTACGCGTGAACTCGTGGTGGATGCTCTCGAGAAGCGCGTCTGCGTCAGGGGCGGGCTCGTGCGCATCAGGTGGCCGCGGCCGCGCGCTGTATTCCGGGGTGTAGGTGAAAGAGAAGGCGCTGGGGTAGAAGAGCGCATCTGTACGCAGCAGGCTCACGGGCACCGTGATGGGAGTGCGCAGCCAGCGCCAGTCGCTGCCGAAGGCTGCCACGTCTGGCACCACGCACACCAAGGACCGCGGGCTCCTGCGGGTGGGGAATGGAGGATAGACTGACGAACATTCCAGCCTCTGATCCTCGGAGCCAAGCTGCCCCTCCCCTATCGGTACCTGTACATGGTTTCTGCCTCCACATCTCCAAACCACACCTTGAGCCCAGCGTGGAAATTCTCTCCGTGCAGCTCCAGCGTGGCCACATCGCCTCCGCCGCTCAGCTGGGGGCAGATGGGACCAGATGGGACCACACACGGGGGAATGTGTGCGTGGGGGTACAGGGGGAGTGTAAAGGAGCATCCTGTCCTTCCTCCGACAGCCTCCCGATTCCCAGAGCAGACAGGCCGGCTGCACAGCCCCCAACAGTTCACCTCTAGAGTGCTGATGAGGGGCACTGGAGTGACAGGTTCCCGAGTACAGGCCAGGCTGGTGCTGAAGGAAAACTCCACCGACTCAGTACCAATGATCGTCCAGCAAGAGCTGTCGTTGAGCAGTGCCCTGTTGGCCTCCTTGGGACAGAGGGAAGCCTGGCAGGAGGTCCAAAGGATGGAACTGAGGCCTTTCCCTTCTAAGCTTTTTGGTTTATCTACCCCAGGGGTCTTGGGTGAGACCCTCACACTGTATGGGATATATATCCAAACTCATTTTTAAAAATTATTTTTGTTTGTACTGTGAATTTATATGTGTGTATAACCATCTCTGTGTCTCTCTCTCTGTCTCTCTCTCTCTGTGTGTCTAAGTGTGTGCCAGCAGAGGTCACAAGACAGTGTCAGATACCTTGGAACTGGATTTATAGGCACCTGACCTGGGTGTGAGGACCAAACTTTGGTTCTCTGTAAGAGCAGCAAATGCAATTAACCACTAAGCTGCCTCTCCAGCCATATCCACCCTCCTTTAACATTGTAAAATCTTGTGCCTTAGCAAGGTGGTGGTGGTGCATACATTTAATCCCAGCACTTGGGAGGCAGAGGTAGGTGGATCTCTGAGTTCAAGGCCAGCCTGGTCTACAGAGCAAATTCCAGGACATTCAGGGCTGTTACACAGAGAAACCCCTGTCTTCAAAAACCAAACCAAAACAAAACCCCACAAAACAAACACCAAAACAAACAAGTAAATAAATTAATTAATTAAAAATTAAAAAAATTCTGTGCCATAACATTCTACAGTTTTAGCTGGCCGTAGTGGTGCCTATGGCAACACTTGATGCTTGATAGATGGAGGCAGGAGGATCATGAACTCAGGGCCAGCCTTTCCTGCTTAGAGAGTTCAAGGCCAGCTTAGGCCACATGAATAGAACTTACCTGGAACTTACTCTGTAGACCAGGCTGGTCTTGAACTCAGAGATCTGCCTGCTTCTGCCTCTTGAGTGGTGAGATTACAGGCATGTACCACCTGGCTGTAATTATTGTTTTCTATATTTTATGATTCCATCTACTAACTTTCCAGAATCATATTTTTTGGGAGAAATATTACTTAATAATTATTGCTTTCCAGACTGTATGATTTTTGTGCCTTGACATCCTATAACTTTGTTCAGTAATATTCAATGCTATCTCCTACTATGATTTTATTCATATCCTGAATTTTTTTTTTTTACTTGTGTATATGTGAATGTGTACCATATGTGTGTGGCCGTCAGAGGTCACACAGGGGTGTCAGATCCCCTGGAGCTGGAGTTACAAGTGGTTGTGAAGTTGTGGCCCACCATGTGGGTACTGGGACTTGAACTTGGATCCTTTGGAAGAGCAACAAGTTCTCTTAACTACTAAGCTGTCGTCTCTCTAGTTCATATATGCTGCAATTTCATATCCCAACATCTATAAGCCCTTGGGAAGGAGTGTTGTTTACTGATAGTAATTACATTGTTTTTCTCTATGACTCTACTGTTTATGGACGGCACTATTGCCTAAGAAGCAGCAACCTTTGTGGCCAAGATCTTATACCCTACAGCCCTCTGTATTCTTCCTGGTATGCTTGGTAGCCCTTGCTGCTCACCTGGAATTGCACCACCTTCTCTGTGGCAAGGCATAAGTAGGTGCCACCCCCTCCTGGAGTGTCACCTGGAAACTGGAATGCACACTTGTGCAGCTGGGATATGGGTTCGTCCACGTCAAGGAGGGCACACTGCTTGGCTACTTTGCGGATGATCTGCAGCAGAAGGGTGCCTGGAAGAGGGGTGGCGAGGTGCGGGGGTCCCCAGAGGCTGACTGCTCTCCAGCCAGGCGGTTCTATTCTGATAGCCATGGGCTCACAGGCACACTCCCATTAAGCACTTAGAGAGAGGAGGTGTCTTTAGGCCTTCAGGCCTCACCCCCAGCTCTGCCCTCAGTGGCCACACTTCTGTACTGATCTGTGGTTACCCTCGTGGGTACAGACTCCTTCCTCATACCATAGGAGGCAGTGTGATGCCGGTGACTGTGCAGACAAGCTGCACCAGGGAGCCATAGCGGATGTAACCTTCCTGGGGTGGAAAGTCCCCTTGGGAACAGTGCTTGTCAGCTGGGGAAGACAGGGACAAAAGGCTTCAGAACTTCGGCCCCAAACCCTGCTTCCTCACCTCTGGCTTTCTGTCACAACACAGCTGGCCATGACGGAAGAAGTGAAGACTCAGATTCTAATCTTGGACAGGTAGGTAATCAGTGGTCATCCCCACAAAGGTGTGTTCCCTGGGCCAGCCTCTTACTGGCTTATGGGGCGGGGGCAGGGAAAGGGAATAGCCACTGGGGTCAGAATAGATTAGATTGGGTTAATCACTGACTCATTAAGGCCAGTGGGAGGTGGGGGTGGGGGTGGGGTGACGGGTGAGGGGGATAGGGGGACAAGCCTTTGTTCCCCAGGGTTCAGTTACACTTGTTTACATTCCTGAAGTGTTGGTTAAATATGCTAACACACATGGAGCACCCAGCCCACACCTGCTCACGTGATTACCCAGGTGGAGTGTGAAGGCTGCCCACTGTCTGGCACTGGCCACAAAGGCCCCATCTTCCACAGAGAGGTAGCGTGTGGACACTGTCTGGGAGCGCAGGCGGTTGAAAAGGGAGACCTTTGAGCCCGAGGAGATGCACACTGTGAGAGGAGAGGAATCAGTGTCCTGGCCTCGTGTGGTCCCTTGGTCGGCCCCAATGATCTTCTGTCCTCTGTGGCAGCCTGGCTAATAAGCTCGCTGGCCTGGACACGATGGGTATCTGCATTTCACAGCCACTTAGCTAGGGTCTGCTTCAGCTCTGAGCTTGCCACTCCCTGGTACAATAGGGCATCCTTCAGTTGGGGGAACTGAGTTTACCGAGTCACTTAGGACCTGCTTTGTGGTAGGTATTGTGCTGGGTGCTGATGGTGTGAATTGGGCCCAGTTTTGCCCTGAAAGAGTTCATGGTCTGGAGGACATAAATAGGAAATGCTAACACAGTCTGGTGAAGGCTGAGTTTAGGAGGCCTCCTGGGGCTGGGAAGTGTGAAGCAGGTGGGAGTTGCATTGATGGCCAGCAGCTAAGCAAAGATCGCGTGCTACGAAAGAGCAGGGGAACTTTTCTAGAGCTCCCCATGTCTTCCGGCCTATGGCATATGCTCAGAGACCCAGCTTTATTTTCTCACCGGACTTAGACCAGTCCAGGATATGGCCCTGGGCAGGGTGCCCTCCTCTCTACTTTTAATGCTGAACAGACTGTTGGCATGCCATTTGCACCTAGTCCAAGCTACTTCCATTGAATTTATCATACAATAGGTCCTTTCCTTCCTTCCTTTCTTCCTCCCTTCTTTCTTCTTTCTTTCTTCCTCCCTCCTTCCCTTCCTCCCTCCTTCCTTCCTCCCTTCCTTCCCTTTTTCTGTATGTGTGTGGAGGTCAGAGGTTTACTCCAGGTACCGCCCTCCATAACTTTCCACTGGATTGACACAGGCTCTCCCTAGATTGAGAGCCCTCCATTTTTCTAGAACTTTCTGGCCAGAGAGCAGGAGGAGAATCTGCCTGTCCCTACTTGCTCAGTGCTGGGGTCACCAGCACCTGCAGCCACATTCAGCTTTTATGGGAACCCAAACTTGGATTGTCATGCTTGTGTTGGAAGTACTTCAGACACCAAGCCATCTCCCACCCTTCTCTAAATCTAAGTATCAACTCAGCTGATTCTCTTACTTCCGACTAAAGGATCATTCTGCCCAAGGTCAGGCAGCTAGCAAACTTCAGAACAGGGTTCAAGCCTGTCACCATGCCATCTGCTTTTCCTGAATACCAAGGGCCAACTAGACCACTGCTTGGATCTGGGATACAGCTTCCTTAAGGTCATTTTTTTAATCGGCCTGTGGTTTGGCACCCCGCTGCAGCCTTTATCTGTTCTGAGTTTCCCACTGACGCGTTCAAATCTGGTTGTCTCTCCTTTTCCTGCATCTCCATGTATGAGCTCAGGTGACTTTTCTTTTGGTCTTGGCCTACCACTCATTCAGACTCCACCTCTCACCCCGACTCTACCCCTGCACCCCCCCCCCCAATTTTACAGCTCCAGATTTGAATCGCACCCTCCCACTCCACTCTCTCTCACGGTCTGTGTTTTTCAGCGACTGCTTCTTCTGTGAGGGCTTGGAGATCACCTTGATGAGGCGACTATGGAAGGTACCCAGCTCTTGGCCCCCTCGCAGCACAAGCCGCAGCACTAGACGGAAGTGCTTCCTCTTGTCGGCGTCAGAGATGTACAGGGTCTTGGCACAACCAAATTCCTACGGGGCTCGTGGGGATGGGACCCGTCTTAGCTCAACTCTGCCAGCGCATGCGTCAACCTCCCGCAGTTATGACAGCCATCCCATCAGAGATGACAAGAAGCCGTACTAGCCAGGTTCTGAATCAGAACCTCCCCCGCCTGGTCTCCCCGCTAGTCTCGTGGCTTCTGGAGAGGACTTGGGGAGTCCTCCTTTCCAAAGAAGAGGCAGGGCTGGGGACAGGAATTGGATGCGGTCTCATGCAGTCTCACCCTTGAGTCCGGCTGCTCTTCGAAATTCAACTTCTGCGTCTCCGGAGCGCTGCCGGACGCACCGTCCAGTCCCATGTAACCGTAGACAGTGGGCCCGGTCTCCGCAGATTGGTGGGCTAGAAAATGACGGGGAATTAATCCTTGAAGGACTGGGGAGACTCAGGTGCCAGTCAAACTTAGCTCTTGCCACCAGAGGGAGCAACGAGACTGCTCCTGCAATCGGCTGGACTCAGGGCCCTGCTGAATTAATCCTTCCTGCAGAGAAACAGTCCTTGCGTGCTCTTACCTTGGTCTTGCACTGGTTTTACCCTCCAGCCTGGGCCGGCGAGGTAGACACAGGGCGGAGGGCAGAAGAACCTGGAAACACGCAGAGAGCTGGATATATTATTTCCATTGTCTTGAAAGTGTCTCAAAGAGACATAAACCCAAAAACTCATGATTTCCCCCTCCTCTCCTAATTGAGTGAATCCTGTTAACACAGAACATTCTCTTGCTTATTAAAACCCTCTAAGTCCTGCCCATTCCACCTTCAAGACATATCTGGACTCCGATGCTTCCTACCACCTCCACCTTGGTCCTAATGGCTACCTCTTGCCTTCCAAAGGTCTCTCCCTTGTTACTGCCCCTCTTTGAACTTTTTCCCCACACAGCAACCAGGTTACTTCTTAAATAACACTTGGCTCGGCAGATAAAATGCTTGCCAGGGTCAACCCGACAACCTGAGCTCAATCCCCAGAACCCACAGAAAGGTGGATGGAGAGAATCAACTATGCAACGTTATCCTCTGACCTCCATACAAGTTGTGACATCCATCCACACATACAGTAATAACAAGAGCATTGAAAATAACAGTCAAGGGGCAGGAGAGACGGCCCAGGGTTTAAGAGTGCTGGCTGCTCTTCCAGAGGTCCTGAGTTCAATATCCAGCACCCACATGGTGGCTCATAACCATCTGTAAGGGGATCTGGTGCCCTCTTCTGGTATGCAGGCATATATGTAGACAAAGCACCCAAGCACATAAAATAAGTAAATACATTTTTTTTTTTTTGACACAGGGCTTCTCTGTGTAGCTTTGGAGTCTGTCCTGGAACTTGCTCTGTAGACCAGGTTGGCCTTGAACTCAGAGATCTGCCTGCCTCTGCCTCCCAGTGCTGGGATTAAAGGTGTGTGCTACCACCCCCCAGCTAATAAATAATCTTCAAAAATCCAGTTAAACCAAATTGGTTGTGATGGCTCATGCCTGTAACCCTAATCCCAGCACTGGGCACTGGAAGGGATGAGGCTTGAGGCAGGAGAATTACTGTGGATTCAAGTCCAGCCTGAGCTACAAAGTCAAAGTTTGTCTCATTCTCCCAAAATATAAAAATAAAATAAATGATATTATTAATAATGATGAAAACATGAGTCAAATTATGATACTCCCCTATTAGAATCCTTTAGTGGTTTAAAATCCTAAGTCTGGACATGTTTCCTTCTCCTGTTTATTTCCCATAACAACCCGCCCCCCCCCCCAATCCTCTTACGGGACTAGCTGCACAGCTAGCAGCCTTGAGGTCCTTGTCTTTTCTGGCCCCTCTAGTTGGAATGCTTGCTGGAGATTTTTTCATGTCTGGCTCCATTTCAGCATTGGTACTCCAGTTCTGATGTCACTTCCTAAAGAGCCCTTTGACCTCCTTGACCTTTCAAGCTAAGCTATCCCCTTTGGTTTCTACCAGGTGACCCTGCTCTGTTTTCCTTGCAGCTCTCATCAGAATCTCAAGTATCTGGTTTGCTGATTTGTGGGGAGGTAACTGCGTCTTCTGCACCTGAGTGAAGATGCTGTGCCAGTCTTGTGCGGCTGGATGAATTAGTGCCCAGCAGTGACCATAGGGCCTGCTGTGTGACACCAAGAAGGTGAGTGAATGGATGATGGGGGTGTGTGTGGGCATCTGAGAGTCACTGTGAAGCTCTGCTGTGGATCCAGTTGGTGGCTACTGTTGGCCGAGGAACCAGACCCTGATCGGCCAATAGCTGAGGTGTCAGCCTTGAGGCCTCCAAGATGTAAAAGCAGCTAAGTGGTGGGAGGTTGGGGAGGGGTGCATAGGGCTGAAGGCTGTGGAGACCTAGGAGTGGATATGGTGTCACCCTACCTCTTCTCATTTCCATAGGACTTCTGAGCCACCTTGGCATGCAGGATCCACACAGTCTGCTCACATCTTTGCTGCAGGCATGTACGCACCCCTTCCCTCAGGATGGCAGCATGCTCTGGGGGTGACCTAGGAATGGGGATGGGCCAACCAGCCACAGGAAGGGGAGGCAAGGGTTGAGCTGGCACAAAGCTGAAGTAGGAACTGGGGTAGATTTGCATACCCCGACGGGGTCTGGGGAAGAAATGTTAGGCAAAGAGGAGGACTTGGGCTATGGGCCACATATCTGTGCTCCATGAAGCCTGCACGGAGCTCACCAGGATCACCCAGGTGCTGCACTGTGTGGGTGGCTTTCTGACTGGTGTAGTCTGAGGCCATATCGGAAGAGCTGCACTTTAAAGCCCTATACTTGGTCTTCAGATGGAGGTGGGCTTTGTGGAAATGGTAATTAAGCCTTCACCCCAGGAGAATACATAAAAGGAAACAGCTTTTGCCGGCTCCAGGTCCAGGGCACAATCGCAGTTCCAGCAGACAGACGGGTGTAGAAGTGAACGAAGCCCCAGGCCACATTAGCAGGGCCATCAGAATCTTTCTGATGTCCCGACAGCACCCCTGGCTTATTGCTATAGGTGTTTTCCTTTCTTCGAACACTGTTGGGTTTGTAGGGTGAGTGAGTTAGGTCAGCTCTCTGGGGTCTGTTGCTTGTCAGTCTGAGAGTTTAGCAGGTGAGGATGGGTTTTCATAAGGCTTACACAATGAGTCCATGGTGGGAGATATTTGGGAAATTAGAAGGTTGGGCCCTGAAGAGAGCTAAGAACGCCAAGGCTGTCCTTTTGAGCCCCTTTACCCTCTTAGCAGGACCAAATCCCGGCCTTTCATCACTCCTGGAAGGGACAGAGGAGGGCAAGAACCGGGCGCGTCCTCGGAAGCCCAGCCAGGCCAGCCAGGCGGCGGCCAGGACCGCTCCGCCTCTTGGGGCTCTCCTCTGGGAAGCGTCTCATGTAGGATTCCAGAGCATTCCGGCTGCCGAGAGTGTCGCCGCCCGACTCCAGCTGTAGCCGAATTCCGGCCCGCAGCTCGCTCCTGCAGCTCCAAGAGTGCAGGAGAAGGGGGTGCCGCGCTTGCCCTGCCCGGGCGCTCAGAGGAAGGGGGAGATCGCTCCCTGCCAGTGGGAGGGGTCGCAGCCCGCGCTCCCCTCCCCACCCGCCCCAGGTTAAATGCAGCTGCCGCCTCGCCTTGCTCTAGCTGTCTGGCAGTCCCTACCTAGGGCAAGCTGCCCACGCCGTTACCTGGTCCAACTCCCCAGGAGGCTTGGCCCATCGCTCTGTAGCGGCGCCTCTGAGCTGTCCAGCAGGCTCAGGTGAGTCAAAGGGCCCGGGGGCACCGAGGGGTCTGCAGCGAAGAGCCAGTAGGGGGACAGTACTTCAACGTCTGTGTGCCTTCATCTAACCCGTAGTACCTTATTCGATGCCCCTCCAGCAAGGCCGACTAAACGCAGGCCCTCCTTCTCTAATCTCCTCCCTCTAGGTTCTGGCACCTTCCCAAAGTGTCCATTCCCGGTCAGCTCTTGACCTCATAGACCTCCCCTTCCTTGGGAATGAACTTTCCCTACCCTAAGGGCATCGGAGAAAAGCCTTCTTCAATGCACGGACTGACTCTTAAGATCTAGGAGAACTGGGGTCCGGTGTCAGTCTAGTGGGCCACCACCACTTCAAAGCAAGCCTTGAGTGATGACTGCCTTTGCCCTCCCGGGACCGACTTTCCTCTGGGGAATAGCAGGTTTGGGAAGTTGAAGTTGAGAGAAGGAAGCTATTTGACTCTGACTCCTGGGGTGCAGGTGAGGTGATGCCAAGTGCGCATTGACTTAGGCCAAGAGTAGCATAAGAGGGACCTTAGTCCAGAGTCAACACGGAGTCTCCTGGGCCTTTATTCAGATGGTAACCGACTCGACTACGGCCCACTCTAGAAAAGGCATCCCCTACTTCCCACGTCCACCAGCAAGCAGCTGGCACATCTTGCTTGCTCAGTCACCCTCCCACGACAGGCCCTGCTGGAGGGATTTTTGTTCTTCTGCCCTGCCTGGAAAGTCAGAAGGGAGAAGAATCCCGGATGGGAAGGCAGTCTGGAGCCAGACACACACACCGGCCTGGCTCAGAAAGGGCCCATTCAAGGAAAAGGGGGCGGGGCGGCGGTGGGTTAGGGGCGCTGGCCTGCGCTGCCAAGAAACAGCGACTGAAAAATGGATAGAGCAGGCTCACCGTGCCGTGTGGGGGTGGGGTAGGAAACGGAAGAAAGGCTTAGTGACTCCTAGGTGCCAGGGAACTAGGAGGCTCTGGAGGAAGAGAGGAGGCCCTAGGTTTAGTTCTGTGCCTGGAACCTAGCTAGCAACCTTATTGGTCCCCAAATTTTCCAGTCGTAGGTGTGTGGTGTGTGTGTGTGTGTGTGTGTGTGTGTGTGTGTGTGTGTGTGTGTGTCCGTCCTACGTCGTTCTCAGGGGACCTCGCTAGACTACGCAGGAAAGTGAAGGCTCACCTGTTGTCCCCACGGGTTCCATAGCCGTGCGTCGAAGCCCCAGCCGCTCTCTCGCTGCTCTCTGAGCACGTCTAGTGCCTCTGTCTTCGGTACCCTCCACACCTCTGCCCCCCGACCCTCGCACCGGATATATTTCGTCCAAGCCTTATCTTCAAGGTCCCGGGGCTCCTCAACTGCCTGTTTGCTTTGGGCAGGGACACCTGCTGGGCAGATGTGGGCTTCCCACGGCCATAGAAACCAGACCCGACAGGCGCCCCCTGGCGGCCCCTCCTAAGAGCAGGCGGGTAACAAAGACGTCGAGGCGGTTCTTGTTCAAGGCCCACTCCCGGGGCTTACCACTAAGACCCTAGAACCCAAGAGGGCTGCACTTCTCAAGGGGTGGGGAAGCCGGTGAGGGATGGCTTCTCTCTGCAGAAGAAGAGAGTATGGAGCACCTTGGCTGATCGACAGACAGACAGACAGACAGGAGTCTATCACCATGTAACCACTTCCCTGCTATATGAGGTTGGTTAGCAGCATTTAATTTCTTTAAGCCTCTCTTTCTGAATAGGTACAACCAAGCCAACAACAGCCTTAAGTGCCAGAACTGGGTAGAGAGTTAATGCCACATCGAATGAACGTATTTAACGTTGTACCTGGTATTTAGAAAAGACTTCTTTGGGGACCGGCAGGATGCTGCCAAAACTGACCACCGGAGTTCAGTACTATCTAAGCCTGGGACCTACACAATGGAAGGAGAGAGCTTACTTCAACGAAGTGCCCTTTGACCTCCACACGTGTGTGTCGTAGTGTGTGCATGCATGCACAATAAAAGCACATAAAACATCTTTTTAGAAAAGAGTTTATCAATCCTTTTGAGGTTTATATGTTTTCGTCTACTCTATTTACTTGGTGTCCTGTAGTTCTGTAAAATGTCATTTTCTGTTGTGAATTTCAGCAATCCCAGGGTGGTAATATTAAAAAAATTACCATAAGACTCTTGTTTTCAGACAAGGTCTTAGCATGTAGCCCTGGCTGGCCTGGAACCGACTATGTTGACCAGACTGGCCTCAAACCCACAGGGATCTGCCTGCTTCTGCCTCCTGAGTGTGCAACCATGCCTGGCAAGACATTTTGAACATACACAGAAACAAAGTGCACACCCCCTGAAGTAAGAGAAAGGTCAAAACCGTTTCTTTATTACCTTCAGGCTGTGACACTTTGGTGCTTCCTCCTACAGGCATCATGAGAGGTCTTTTCTGGCCACTGTCACTGTTGCTGCTCTCCCTCCAGCCCTGGGAAATCCAGCTCCAGTCTGCAGGTGAGCGGAGGCCCAGCCCTCACCGTGGGAGGAAGGGAGCAGAAACAGCTCCTTCTTCCACCTCCAGCCAGCATTGCTGGAGAAGGAAAAGCAAGGGCTTTGGAACACTGTGGGCTGGATTTGGGCTTCCCACATCATCTCTCGTGTGGTTTCCTCGCTTGCAGCATGTGGCATGGCTTTAGGTTCATGCAGAACTGGTCATTTGGTTTTGAATTTTATGGAAGCATATTAAAAACATGGAAAAATCAGGAGGTTCCGCATATAAACCCCTATTTGAGAATTTTCTTGAAAAAAAAAAAACTGAAAGGACCTGCTAAACACCCAGCCCACTTGGGTATATGACAATATGTTGCTGGGACAACCCACATTATCAGGGATACCGCGGCTTGTGGTGAATAGGCATAATCGAACCAGTTCATTCATTTATAATAAATATCTGACCGGTTCACATAGGCATTGGAGATTGGGACATCTCTTTGCCCGCTCCCCAATATATAATACAGACTCAGAACAGCCTCCAGAGCTGTATGCAGGGAACTTTGCAATTTCCTGGGTCAGTCCCCCCCGCCTCCCCCCCTCGCCTCCCTCCCCCGCGCCCCTATAGGATGGATGAGTTACTGTATCCAAGGTGTTTGTTAGGCTAATATGCTAGGCGCTGTTTCACTGGATAACAGCGTCTGGCTTTTCCTGAGAGATCAGCTTTAGTTGACCCGAGAGAGTCCTTTCCCATCTCCCTGCAGGTCCTAGGTGCTATACTGGGCCCCTGGATTTGGTGTTCGTGATTGATAGCTCCCGCAGCGTGCGCCCCTTCGAGTTCGAGACCATGCGGCAGTTTCTAGTGGGCCTCCTCCGTAGCCTGGATGTGGGGCTGAACGCCACGCGTGTTGGAGTGATCCAGTATTCTAGCCAAGTGCAGAGCGTGTTTCCCCTGGGCGCCTTCTCCCGTCGCGAGGACATGGAGCGCGCCATCAGCGCCGTAGTGCCTCTGGCGCAGGGCACCATGACCGGGCTGGCGATCCAGTATGCCATGAACGTGGCCTTCAGTGAGGCCGAAGGCGCCCGCCCACCGGAGGAGCGAGTGCCGCGGGTCTTGGTCATCGTGACCGACGGGAGACCTCAAGACCGAGTGGCCGAAGTGGCCGCGCAGGCGCGCGCCCGCGGCATCGAGATCTACGCGGTGGGGGTGCAGCGAGCCGATGTGGGCTCTCTACGAGCCATGGCTTCGCCGCCGCTGGATCAGCACGTCTTCTTGGTGGAGTCCTTCGATCTCATCCAGGAGTTTGGTCTGCAGTTTCAGGGTCGGCTGTGCGGTGAGTTAGAGTGACTACATTCTAGTTTGCATCATTGCAGACAATCCCTCTCTGTCGCGTGGGCGTGGCCGGGAGGGCTTTACTCCGCCCTCCAGGTACAGTAGCGCTATTCTGCCTGCAGAGTGGTGTGTCACAATTCAGGCTTGGTTCCTCAACACTCGGCAGCCAGTCCTGCTTGCTGGGTCAGGGACTAACCATGTACTTTGCGTGGTGTGTCACAAGCTAAATGTCAAACTTCCAACACCAAATGTTTTTAAAACAAGATTCACTGCTGGGCAGTGGTGGCGCACATCTTTAATCCCAGCCCTCGGGAGGCAGAGGCAGGCAGACCTCTGTGATTCGAGGCCAGCCTGGTCTACAGAGTGAGTCCCGGGGCAGCCAAGTCACACACACACTTATCAACCCTTAAAATTGAGACTAGTGTCATGCTCTGCCCACCCGATTATGGTTCCTCCCACTCTAAATCCCGCCCCTCCCCCTCGTTTACAAAGGCTATGAGAACTCTCTTAGTCACTTGTGTGGTGTGGGTGTGTGGGTGTGTGGGTGTGTGTGGGAGGACGACGACGACAAGATTTCTTGCAACCTACACTGGTCTTGAAATCTATTTGTAGCTGAGACTGACCTTGAATTCCTGATCCTCCTGAATCCACCTCCCAAGCGCTGAGATTTCAGGCATGCTCTACTGCACGGCCTTTGTACCCATCTACCGTGATTTAATGCCTTTCCATCTTCCTGCAGGGCCCCGACCTCTGTGTGGTCCTATTCTGGCTCCACCCCCTTCATGCTGGGCGGTGCCCTTTTCTAAGACTATCCCATTCTTCCCCTAATCCTCTCACCTGGACTGGCCCTCACAAAGAACCAAACTCACCCTACCTAAGTCCATACTTGGGTATTTGCTCCAGACCCTACCACTGAACCCTCTCCTTGGACACTTCTGTCCCTCTGTTCTCTGTTGACGCTCTCCTTGTGTGTCCTCAGGGAAGGACCTGTGTGCTGAGTGGGGACATGGCTGCCAACACCAGTGTGTCAATGCTCCAGGAACCTTCTACTGCACCTGCAACTCTGGCTACAAGCTAGCCCCAGATAATAAGAACTGTTTGGGTGAGCACTGCCCCGTCCCGCAGTCTCATTGCTCCTGAGTCCTCTTGGGCTTCCCAGCATCACAACCATGATTTTGGCAAGTCCTTTGGAAGCAGAAGCACACCCCTTTCACCTTACAAACCACAGAAGGAGGGATTATTACTTGGGGCCACACAAATCTTTGGTGGATCACAGCCAGGATCAGAGCGCCCCCCCTCCCAGTTAAATGTGTTTTTTGTACCCTTTCTCCTCCGTTTGGCACAGTTTCCTACCTGGATTCAATCCATTTCCCAGACTTGTTTCTTCTGTCTCTCCCCAGACCCCGGCTTCCGGTTTCTGTTACTTAGACACCACTGGGATGTCTTCAGCTAGGTGGCCCTCTCCAATCTCCACCCTGAATGTTCTTAATTCTTATCTCTGTACTCATCTCTCTCTGTGGTGCCTCCTCTATGTCAATCTTTTTTTTTTTAAACTTTAATATTCTGAAAAGCTATGATGTGTGATGCCTTGCTTAGATGATTGGGGTTTTCTTTTTGGTGAGTAAATGGCTTAAAAAGACATATATGAGTATATAGGTTTTTTTTTTTTTTTGGTGAGCATATATATTGGTGAGTATATTCCCGTGACTGTGTTATCTACCACTCACAGAGTGCCAATTATATCAGACCCGGTGTTAGGAGCCTTCCATACACTCATAGCAACTAGTTCTGTAGTTTTAGCTTCACAATCCAGAAAAAGAGGTTATGAGTTCAAATAACCCAGGTATCATCTGGGTCTTCTTGTGTTTAAAAACTTGAAAAGGCTTGGGGCAGGTGGCTGGAGAGACAGACAGACGGCTCAGTGGTTAAGACCACTTGTTACACAATCATGAAGACTGGAATTTGGATCTCAGCGCTCATGAGCCACACAGGCATCTGGCAAAAGCCTGTAACTCCAGCTCTGAGGTGGGCAGAGACAGGAAGATCCCTGGGACTTGCTGGTTTGCAGCACAGCAAAGAAAACAGGAGCTCCGGGTCTAGCGAGAGACGCTGCCTCAAAGGAATAGGTGGGGAGCTGGAGAGTGATGAGGAAGACATCCAATACCTATTCTGATCCAAGTGCACATACAGTTGTGCATACCAATACACTCACACACACACACACACACACACACTCTCTCTCTCTCTCACACACACACACTCTCTCTCTCTCTCTCACACACACACACACACACATAAACTTAAAAAGGTTTGATATGCACCTCTATTTAATTACTGTGGATATTCATTTCTCAAGGTATCTGGAAAATGCATTCTGGCAGCTATATCTTCCCTGGGTTTCTGTTCACTTCCTCCCTCCTCTCCTCTCCTCTCCTCTCCTCTCCTCTCCTCTCCTCTCCTCTCCTCTCCTCCTCTCCTCTCCTCCCCTCTCCTCCCCTCCCTCCCCTCTCTCCCCTCCCCTCTTCTCCCCTCCCCTCTTTCTTCCCTTCCCTCCCCTCCCCTCCCTTCTCCTCTCCTGTCTTCTTCTGTTTTCCCCATCTTTCCTTTTTCTTTCTTGTTGTGAGTCTCATGCTGGCCTCAAATTCATGACCACCCTGCCTTAACCTTTGGAGTACAGAGATACCTGATGTGCTCCACCGTGCCTCGCCTTGCTGCATTCTTTTTACTTATGACATTTTCAGTCTCAAATTTTCAGTCTTAAGTGGCCATCTTGTTACAGTCTTTGGTTTACACACGTGTGCACAGAAGGCTATGCTTTCCTATGTATGTGTACTTGTGTCCATTTTGTTAAAGGTGGAGGTGGGCAGGGACATGAGTAATGTACAAGCCAAACATACAAAGAAAAATATTACTTGTAACTGAGACTAGATGCCCTTGTTCCTGGAAGCCCTCAATTATCCCACTGCAGGGATTTGCCCATTGCTATCTTTAGCCCACAGAGCTAGGAAACTTCATCCATCTGTGAAGCCTCCCCCACCCCTCCACTGTGGTCCCTTTTCCCAGGAATCCTAAATTGTCACAACTTTGCCCAGTTCAGATCTAGGCCATCTTTGCATATCCAAACTATCAAAGTAACCTCTCCAGCAACAGGTCTCCCTCCTGCCTCTTCAGAAGGAAGTAGTAAACTGCAGTTGCTTTTTCCTACCGTGTTTCCATTTTGCAGAGAGGGAAGAGCTTGGATAGGCGAAGATGCTGCTCCTCACACTCTGCTGTGAGCCACTGACTTTGCGGAGGGTGGGATTCTCCTCCACAGGCTGGACTTAGCAGTGGGTCTTTTGGCTCTTGGATGTATCCAAGGTTTAATTTAGAGATGTCACCTGACCCTATAGAAAGACTACAAATGTCTGGGTAGCACAACAGATTAATTAACTATGACCTTTGGAGTAGGGACAAGCCATCAGTGTTAGCTTTTTTTTTTTTTTTTTTAATTAAAAACATTGATGCGTACACGTGTATGCAAATGCCTGTGGAGGTCAGAGGTCAATGCCAAGTGTCTTCCTCTATCACTCCCCACCTCACTATTACTGAACAAGTTTTGATTATTATCAGTGTGTATGGTGTGTGAGTGCAGGTGTGTGTGTGTCACAGTGTGTATGTGGGGGTCAGAGGACAGCTCTGTGGTGGAATTGCTTCTCTTCCTTTACCTTTAAGTGGGTTTTGAACTCAGGTCATAGGCTTGTGAGGCAAAAGTTGTGTTACCCATGAAGCCATTTCCTGGAACTTTATTTGTTTGTTTGTTTGTTTGTTTGTTTTTTCAAGACAGGGTTTCTCTGTGTAGCCCTGGCTGTTCTAGAACTCTCTCTGTAGACCAGGTTGTCTTCAAACTTACAGAGCTCTGCCTGTCTCTGCCTCCAGAGTGCTGGGATTAAAGGCGTGTGCCAGCACTACCCAGCTTTACTTAATTTTCTTGAGATAAGTCTTCTCACTGAACCTAGGGCTCCCAAGTTGACTAGTATGGTTAGCCGGGGGTCTCTGCCCAAGTCAGGGCTAGGGTTACAGCCGCCACACCCAGCTTTTATATAGATGCTAGGGATCCAAACTCAGATGCTTGTGCAGCAGACACTTTACAGACTGAGCCATCTCCCTGGTCCTCAGCCCCAGATTTTGTGAAAGAGTTCCTCAGAGGGTTGTGTGGCTATGCCGTGAAATACAGCCCTGAGCAAAAGTTGACTCCATCTTCTTCCCAGCCATGGACCTCTGTGCTGAAGGAACCCACGGTTGTGAACACCTCTGTGTCAATTCCCTGGACTCCTATTTCTGTCGTTGTCGAGCTGGCTTTGCACTCCAGCAGGACCAGAAGAGCTGCAGGGGTAAGTAAGCCCTGCTTACCCACCCCTGTGAGTATCCTAGGCTGAGGCCCCTGAGGGCTATATCCAGAAGTGATATCTTGCTATTTCTTCCTCCCTTCAGCCATTGACTACTGTAGCTTTGGAAACCATAGCTGCCAGCATGAGTGTGTGAACACCCTAGAGGGGCCCCAGTGTATCTGCAGAGAGGGTCATGACCTGCTGCCTGATGGGAGGAGCTGTCGGGGTGAGCAGGTGTCTCTCATATTTGTAGAGAATAGTAAGGGATTGTAGGTGCTGGGGTCTAAACTGACTAGTGGTGTCTCTTTCAAGTCAGGGACTTCTGCAATGGTGTGGATCATGGCTGCGAGTTCCAGTGTGTGAGTGAGGGTCTTTCCTTCCGCTGCCTGTGCCCTGAGGGGAGGCGACTTCAGGCTGATGGCAAGAGCTGTGACCGTGAGTTATAGGCAGAGGGTCTGCTCCTGCCCCATTGCCTACATTCTGAACCTCCTCAGTGCCCTTGCTATGGCCCCAAAGATGTGGTGTGGATGTTCGTCTTCTGGGGGATGTGCATGTGCCCAGCTGTGGTTCCAACCAACCCTCTACCCTGCTGCCAAGGCTGATTTCAAAGTCTGTATCTAATCATATTCCTCCTTCACTCAAAATCCTTTGTGGCTCACCAGTGTCTACAAAATAAAGATCATGCCTTTCCCTTGAGTTTTTCCAGTACAGGGCGCAACCACATTAATGGATAACGAAACCCAATTAGTGGGTTACAATTAGCTTTTAAGGGAAAGAAGAGAAAATAGTTTCCCGAGTTTAGGAAAGTAAGTATTGCTTCATGGAGCGGAAGTTTAGTTACGCGTAGGAATGTGAAATGCACCATGATATATTATTATTCTCATTTTTCGTTGTGAGCTGAGGTCAATTTCGAAACTATCACTTAAGTTCATTACAATCTAGCTTTAGCCCACTCTTTTGACAATCTCTTGCCACACTTGAACATTTTAGTCACACTGACCTGTCCCTTCCCGAATGTGTCATGAGCTTACCAGCTCCCATTCCTTTGTCCGTGCTTCTATCAACCTTCTAGAATGTCCTTTCTTGCCTTGGCAAATTCCTAGTCACTGTTCAAGGCTGCCTTAGTCCACTCAGGTTGCTATGTCACAGAACTGTTGTGTGTTACTGCAAAGAAAGTGCTCAAAGCTGGGCGATTTATGAAGAATAGAGCTTAAGTGACTCCCAGTCTGTAGATCTGAGAGCACAGACTCAGTTCTCTTGATGGCCACGTGACAAGAGCCCTTGAAAGTGAAGAGCATGTGTGCCCAAGGGATCAAAGACAGGAGGTGGCCGTCCTTTGTCACTATTCACTGGCAGGGTCATTAATCTAGTCTCTTGAGACCACTCCATCCTTTGATAGAGGCATTGATTTCTTCCTAGGGCAATGCTCCATGACCTAATTATCTCCCAGAAGGCCTGTTATAGTTTGGATATAAAGTACTCCCTCTCAAGGCTCATGTATCAAAGGCTTGGTCCTTAGTGCAAAAACATTCAGAGCCTATGCCTCTTGGAAATGATTGGATCACAAGGGTTTTGCCTTTATTGATTAATCCAAGCATAGATTAAATATGGGAGTAGACTTTTGGGCCACGGGGAGGTGAAACTATAGAAGATGGGCTCCAACTGGGAAAAGTGGGCCATTGGGTGTGTGTCTTTTGAGAGCCTTCTTTCCTTCTTTCTTTCTCTCTTTCCTTCCTTCCTTCTTTCCTTCCTTCCTTCCTTCCTTCCTTCCTTCCTTCCTTCCTTCCTTCCTTCAAGACAGGGTTTAGGTAGCATAAGCTGGCCATGTACTAGCTATACAACTAATAATGACCTTGAACTTTCTAATCCCCCTGCCTCCAAATGTTGGGGATCTAACTCAGGACTTGGAACACGCTAGGCAACAACTCTACTAACTGAGCTACATTCTCAGCTCCTGAAGAGTGGAGTTTAGATGTGTATTCCAGGCTGGCCTTGAACTCAGTAAGTACCAAAGGTTGGCCTCAAACTCACAGAAATCTTATCTCAGTCTCCCAAGTGCTGAGGTTACAGGCGTGTGCCACCATGTCCTGTTTGAAGAGTGCTTTGCTTTCGCCCCCTTCCTGTCTGTCTCTGTTTTCTTTTATAATGATGGGTGTTGCTTTCTTCTACCATTTTCTTGCTCTCATGATATTGGGTGTTACCCAGGGCAAAAGAAAAGGAGCCAGAAGCCATAGGCTGAACTCTCTGAAGCTGGGAAGCTAAAACAAATGCTCTCACCCTAAGTTACTTATGTCAGGTATCTTGTTACAGGGATGGAAAGTCTGGCTACCATAGACCCTATAGGTCTTAATCAACTCTCCATCCTGTCACTCTGGAGACACGGACTCTTGGGCACAAACCAAACCACAACAGCGTCTTCAACATTTATCTCTCAGCTCTGGGAAGGCTAAGGGCAAGATGCTGGCCAATACAGTGTCCTGTGAGGCTCTGCTTCCTGGCTCATGAGTGATAGTTTTCTATACGTGTCCAGGCTTTCTAGAAATTGTTAACTCCATTCGTGAAGGCTTGACCCTCATGTCTATTTAATCCCAGTTTCCTCCCAAAGATGGTTCCATTAGGAGAAAGGGTTCTGGTATAAGAGTTTTGAATTACACAGTTATTCAATCCAAATCAAAGACCAAATTGAACCCTCACCACCTCCATTCAACCACTCCTGGCAAAATGGTTGTTCTTCTCTTGGGCTCCCTTATGCTTCTCATGGCACACTTTCCTTAACTGTAGCGGATGTCATACCTGCCTTGTTACATTCTGTCCTCGTCTCATGGGTCAGGATTATGTTTTCCTTGTTGTTGAACCCCCCTTCTGATACTTCCAAATCTCCTGGTTCACAACAGAGAAGGCAACGTTGTGGTGATCAGGTCCAGCAGTTTGTGGTTTAACTAATCCTGGCTTCCAGTCTTGGCTCTGCCACTACTAGCTATGGAAGCTAATCACTTTATTCTTCAGAATCCCAGTTTTATAGAGAATGGGAATACCACTCAAGGAGAAAATATATAAAGTGCTTGTTTCAGTATCTGACACATGATTGAACATCAATAGGTGGTGTTTCTGTCATTGTTATTAATATGAATATAATGCTCAGAATTATGACAGATGTGTACTAGTCATCAGTGAATGATAGCTATGGTGCTGTTGTCTCCCTTGGTTATTAAAAAATGCTTTTAAACAGAGCAGTTGGAACTTAACCAGCAAAGGCTATCATCAAAGAAAGGATAGTGTAACCATGATAGTAGTGATTGAGCATACCATTGGACACACGCAGGCAAGACACATAGCTGGTATTTGTCTATAGTAAATACTGGCGATGACTACTAGATGAGTAAGTGGCTCTGCTGGTCAAGGACCCGACCCCTCCATCCAAGCCCTCTCCTTGGCAGGGTGCCGAGAGGGCCACGTGGATCTTGTTCTTCTGGTGGATGGCTCCAAGAGTGTGCGTCCACAGAACTTCGAGCTGGTGAAACGCTTCGTGAACCAGATCGTGGACTTCCTGGACGTGTCCCCTGAGGGCACACGCATCGGGCTGGTGCAGTTCTCCAGCCGGGTGCGCACCGAGTTCCCACTGGGCCGCTATGGCACTGCAGCTGAGGTGAAGCAGGCAGTCCTGGCTGTGGAGTACATGGAGCGCGGCACCATGACGGGACTGGCGCTGCGCCACATGGTGGAGCACAGCTTCTCAGAGGCGCAGGGTGCGCGGCCTCGTGACCTCAACGTGCCTCGTGTGGGCTTGGTGTTCACTGATGGCCGCTCTCAGGATGACATTTCAGTGTGGGCAGCTCGTGCCAAAGAGGAAGGTAGGTTTGGCCAGAGATGGACGTGGGCGGGGGTGGGTGGGATTGGTGTGGAGGCCGGGAAGCAGTTTTCTCGAGGCTTGGAGCTCTCTCTTGAGTGCCTGGGCCCTATAGGCATCGTCATGTATGCTGTGGGCGTGGGCAAGGCCGTGGAGGAAGAGCTGCGTGAGATCGCATCCGAACCTTCGGAGCTGCATGTGTCCTACGCTCCGGACTTCAGCACCATGACTCATCTGCTGGAGAACCTCAAAGGCAGCATTTGCCCAGGTGAGCGCGTCTCTCCCTTGGCTTCTGTTCTTTCGTTGCCTTGCCGCCATAGATGCCCTGTCCTCAGGTCTTCACACACACCCTTCAGCAGTTACAGCTGTCTACACAGAGCTTGTGACTCCTGGACCGGCGCAGGCCTGTCTCCTTACTGTAGCTTGTCAGAAATGCAGCCCCTAGACAGTGAGTCAGACCCAGTACTTTGGGTGCACATCGGAGTCAAGGAAGCACTGAATTTGTCGCTCAAATGAGTAGTGTTTGGAATAGTTTGAGAAAATGTCATTTAATTATTTACTTTATTGTATTTTATGTGCATCTTTTGCCTGCATGTATGTCTGTGCACCACATATGTGCCTGGTGCGTGTGGAGGCCCAGATCCCCTGGGACTGGAGTTACACATGGTTGTGAACCACCATGTGGGTGTTGGGCATTGAACCCAGGTCCTCTGGAAGAGCAGCCAGTGCTCTTGACCACTGAGCCATCTCTCCAGCCCCAGAGAAAAAAAATCAAAAGCAAGCCAAATTTCGCATATGTAAGTTATATGTAACTATAACCCTCCAACTTGTTGGAATTCAACTTTATGGACTTGGCAAAGTGACGGGACTGGGCTTTGACACAGTGGCTTGTGCCTTCTGGGGGAATATTGACCATAAATGCAGTCATTCCAATGCATTTGGTCTTCAGCTGGGGGAAACAGACCCAGATGTCCCTGGGGGGGGCAGTTGGACCTTATAGGGAACAGAGTTTCTTGGGGGCCTTGATTTTGACTATAGGGTCTTTAGATTCTCACACAGGCCTAAGATGGGATTCTTCTTCCATTGTGTGAGGCACTGCCGTGGAGCTAGGTCAGCAGGGCTGTGCCCAGTGCAGATTCTGTAGTTGAGTGTGCTCAAATCCCGACTCTAATGATGAACTAAGGTATTTTGGAAGCCCTGGGCTTTAGGGCCCTTCCTGTCCTGACTCTGTCATCTACAGTGACTCTGGCTAAGTTCCTCCTCCCTACCTTCCCCTCTTCTATAGGAGGGAGGATGCTTAAGTTACCACCAGCTTTAGGTTTCTGAGGCAGATTGGGGCTCCCTGGCTAGGGCTCTTCATAGGTTGGCTGTACCACAACCTAGGCCGGTCCTCTTCCTTCTGTGACCCTCTGTTTCCACAATCCTGAAGTCAGAGGTGATGCTTTTGGGAGTGTTATTGAGACCATCAAGTAATTTTAGACAAGTAGTTTGCCAAGTGTGGGAGTTTGCTTGACTCATATGGTATCTTTGTATGGAGGTAGAGTGCCAAGAACTGTGCCAACGATGTTATTACCTGTAATATTAAAAACGGGGGCTGGCGAGATGGCACAGCAGGTAAAAGCAGTTGCCATGTAAGCCTGATGACCTGAGTTCAGTCCTGGAACACATTCACAAAAAGCCAGATATGATGGCTCACGTCTGTACCCAGCACCCCTACAGCAAGATAGGTGGGGGGATCTCTGGTAAGGTTCACCATTATTTTATGTTAAGAAAACACAGGCAACCACATTTAACTGAGTCCACTCACAGATGAAGAAATGCATATGGAGATAAACTTGGATCCATAGCTTAAACATAATTTAAATAATAAAAAGCTATTTTCTTTAGAATCAATAAAATCATATATTCTTGGGCTTCACCCCGACTCAGTAGATCTGGGATAGGGTTGGATAATTTGTCCTTATGACATATTTGTAGGCTATGCTTATCCACAGACCACAGTTTGAGGAATGCTGATTTACTTAAAATATACAACACATGGTTGACTTGTGCCTGGCATTGTTCTTAGATATTGTGTCAATATGGTATTCAGTTGCTACATGTGTATAATGAATTGCAACTGACTGCAATAAAACGAAATGAAAACTGAGTTCTTCAGTTGCACCAGCCACATTTCAAGCGCTAAATAGCTCCAGGTGGCTTGTGGCTAACTGAATCGGATGGGACAGATATATAACACTTCCGTTGTTTGATACGTCTCATTTGGAGGGTGTTTGTCACTCTGGATTCTTTTTAACCAAAGTGAAATCCATGGACTTCACTATCAACATGTTTTAGGAGCTTATTGGAAATACAGATCCTCGTTCTGAATCAGAATCTTGATTCTAGCAAGCCAGTCTGTAGTTATCCCAGCAAGCATCGGGGTTTCAGAATTTCTCCTGCAAGTGTGCACACAGACACAAATCGTCTAATTCTCACAACCCCAGTGGATAGCTTCTTTCACTATATCTATTCTACAGATGCAGGAATTGAAGCTTAGAGGGGCTGAGTTTTTCCCGGGACTTCTGGGCTCCTTGGCTGGGACTCAAGCCAGGTCTAAATCCAAAGCCTGTACATACTCAACCATCAACTGGGTAGAGGTGTATAAGAAGGTCCAGGCCACAGTCCAATGGGCTTCCTTTGGCTCCTCATTCCCTTTACTCTTGGAGTTCTGCTTGCAGAGGAGGGCATCAGCGCTGGGACAGAGCTTCGGAGTCCCTGCGAATGCGAAAGCCTCGTGGAATTCCAGGGCCGCACGCTGGGGGCGCTCGAGAGCCTGACACGGAACCATATCCTTTGGGGCTGGAGGCGCGGGCTGCGGGGCAGGTGAAAGAATCTTTGAGGCCACCCAAATCTTCTTTAACTGCTCACTGGCCCAGCTGACCGAGCGCCTGGAGGAACTGGAGAACCAGCTGACTAGCCGGAAGTGAAGGTCGCATGCGGTCTGAGCACCTGTGCCCCTTGGCATGGACCGTCCAGGAGGGGGCGCTGGCGGGCCCCCAGCGCTGCCTTCGAGCTGGCCTCGCTTGGACCAGAAGCCAGATTTGGGGGGCGAAGGGATTGGGAGGTGCTGGTGGGGAAGACACGCTACACTCGCACGCCCTAGCTGCGTGCTGCGCCCAGTTCTTTGTTGTATTGTTGGATTTTTTTGTTTTCTTAAAAAAAAAAAAAAAAAAAAAAGCCTACACCGGTTTCCACTGGGTTGGTTTGTGGCTATTGCTGTGCCGCCAGGGGGAGGGGAGTTCAGACGGTGCGCGCTCGCAGGCGCCCGGGCGGCGTCCTCTCGGAGAAAGGCGCATTGTGCAGCACGGGGGCTGGGGGCAGGGGGCCGGCCGCTGCTTCCCGTTCCTTGTTTATTCAGCCCAGAACAGATGGCCCGTTATGCAGGACGCGGGGAAGGTGGGGGTGTCCCGAGAGCCCTTGGGTCTGAACAAGTCCGAGTCCCCCATCCTCCAGCACTTAGTTCTCTTTCTGTTCCTGTTTCCTGGTGCCAAAAATGTGACGCAAAGGCCGCTTGGGACCTGGCTGGGGAGATGGTGAGGAGGTGGGAGCCTCGGTTTAGCCCCTGGACAGTCAGAGTTGGGGACTCCAGATGTGCTTTACCTGGATTGTAGCTGCCTCTGGCACTCAGTGGCACGCCTGAGCTCGTGGCTTTCCCTCTGCCACTCCCCCAAGAAACAAAGCAAAGCAACACAAAACCCTCTGCCGCCAAGGAACACAAACTTCCCAGGTACACGCGGGGAAACTAAAGCTTAAAATGCTTTTGATTTCAGAGTGAGGTTCAGGGTAAATCCTCTGGGTTTGTTTTTGCCACCGTTAAAGTTGGGATAGAAATTGTTATCCCCAAAGGGGTTGCTGTAGTTAGAAGAATTTAAGCTAAGGCACCTGCCATTGTGCCCAACACCTATTTCAGGCCCTTAGTTAACGGTAGTTGCAACTATTCTTATTTTAACAGGTAACATGTTCAGTCTAGGACGTGGTTTTAAGTGATTTCCACAGCATTGCTGTTGTTTCCTCTTCTATGCAGACAACCTCGTGAGATAATTAGTGTCTTAGAGGGCAAGATGGCTCAGCTGGCACCAAGCCTTTCAACCTGAGTTCAATTCTCAGAACCCACGTGGTGAAGGGAGCTAACTAACTCTCGCAGGCTGTTCTCTGATCTCCGCATCTCCGATAAATAAACACATAAATAAGTGTAAAAATAAACCTTAAAAATAATTATTACAGCCAGGCGTTGGTGGCACACACCTTTAATCCCAGCACTCAGGAGGCAGAGGCAGGCGGATCTCTGTGAGTTCGAGGCCAGCCTGGTCTCCAGAGCGAGTGCCAGGATAGGCTCCAAAGCTACACAGAGAAACTCTGTCTCGAAAAACACCAAAAAAAAGAAAAAAAGAAAGAAATTATTGCCTTCACCATTCCCATTTTACACACCAGAAATGGAGGCATGCGGTTTCCTAAACTCACGTATGTAGTGAGCGGCTGATCAGGCATGTTATGGGTTTCCTACAGCTGCTATAACAAACCGAGGTCTTGAAAGCAAGGTTTCCCGAGATTGGAAATTCAAGACGGCTGGGCAGGTGTGCGTTCCTTCTGGAGAACTCTTGCTTTCTGGGGTAGCTTCTAGAGAGAGGCCTTCCACATTCCTTGGCTCACGGCCTCAAAGCCCTCTGATCTTGACACTCCTCTCTTTGTGTGTGACTATATCGCTGCGACTTTGACAATTGCAGACACTACTTCTACTTTCCAAATATCTGTAGCAGTCTCCTTTGTCGTGTAGTGTCATAGATTTATTCCCAGGCCCCCAGGATTCATGCGTGGAAGCTGTTGAGGGCAACACGATTCGGCTACCAGACAGGGCTGAAGCCAGGCTGGCGGATTTCAGTGCGGGTGCTCTTTGTACTTGGCGGTGCTAGGCTGGGCGGAGAGGGAGATGTGTTACTGAGGAAAGCCCTGAGCTGGAGGAGCGATGCCCACCTGTGTATAGTTACAGGATGAAAGGATGCTGCCTGCGGAGGGCAGGAAGGAAGGATGGAGGGGAGTGCTTTGAGTCAAACCTTAAAGCACACGGCTGTATTTTCTGTGATTGGCCATGTGGGGCAGGAGCGGCTGGACCTGGGGTGATCTGGGCCTTGCCTAGAGCATGATCAGATAAACTAAGCATGCTGTGGATAGCAGCTGGCATGAGATCTCACCTTGCTCAATCCCTCAAGCTCAAAGTTAAACAAAGTGAGTCCTAGGGGACACAGGTTCTTGTCTAGGAGCACTCAGGAAGAAAACAGCAGGGTCGGGCAGAAGACTTGCAGGGGTGTGAGACTGGAATAGGGCACTTCCTGATGGGGGTATGTGAGGAAAGGCGGAAGATAGATCTTCCCTCTTTTCCGGATGCAGACGACACAATCTTTCCTCTTCCTTTTCTCACCCGTTCTTTACTTCTGCAATCTCCTTCGTGGCCACAGGATGGCGCCTGAAGATCTACTTTAGCATTTAACTCAGAACCCCATTAGGAAGCCCAGGCGTTTGGAGCCCAGGCTGATAATGTCCCTTCCCTTTAATAGCAAAGGGTTTTAGAATGGCAGTGAGGTCCGTGGGCCAGGGAGGAAGCCGCAGGTGACTCTAAGATGGAAACAGCCTTCATGCCTGGTCCGTTTTTCTCTAACCTTTCTCAGTGTGGGTCTTTACCATTTCAGTTTGGAATGGGAGGCACCATCCATCCAGCATCTGTTACCTTGTGGGACTGACAGCGTGTGTTCCACTATCCTAGGAGCATTTAAAGTTTAAGAGGAGTCAGCCGGGTGGTGGTAGCACACGCCTTTAATCCCACACTTGGGAGGCAGAGACAGGAGGATCTCAGTGAGTTCAAGGCTAGCCTGGTCTACAGAGCAAGTTCCAGGACAGTAAGGGCTACACAAGAAAACCTGTCTGAAACAAAACAAAACAAGACAAAACAGAACTAAAGTTTAAGAGGATCCAAGGGGAAAGAGAGCAATGGTTGATCCAAAGAGAATAAATGGAAGGGTTTCAGACAGCCAAGGCCACATGAGTGCCATAGGCTTGTCTTGTCTTCAGGGACTGGATCCCTACAGGATCTCATACGATTCTCAAGGCGATACTTAGGAGGTTAGCATCTTCACTTTCGTTGTCAGAGGAAGCAGCTGAGGTGACACAGGTGTCCCAAATCATTCACTCTTGATGTCCAGGGCTCTCCCTGCTTCATCAGAGCGGTTGGAAATGGGGAGCAGTCAGAATTGGGCTCAAAGTGGGGGGGTCTTGACTCAATACCAGGTGCCAACAGGCTGGAAATCTTAGAGGGGAGAAAGGAGTTGGGAAGGGGAGGGGAGGGAAGGGCATGAGTGCTGCAACCTTTGCTCTTTGAAGTCACATTCCAGAAGGGCAGGAGGAGGGGGGTGGAGGACAGTTGGCGTGTGAGTCAAGCTACAGCCACGATGATGACAATGGTAGTAATAGTCACAGTGACTGGCGTTTATGGTGATTCACAAGGAAGTTTCCCATCAATGACAACTCAGCGGAGCCACTGCCACCCCAGGGAAGGACAGGGCAGTGTGCTCCCTGCTGTTTCACCGAAGGGGAAGCGAATGAGAGCTGTAGAGTGCAGTGAGCCTTGCTGAAGTTTATGTCAAATTACTGCCAGTGCTGGGCTAGACTGAGGCCTCCTGGCTCCCAGCCACACAAGGGCTGCCACACATGGGCTCCAGCTGTGGCCAGCCAGAGAGAATGGGGCCTTTGTCAGAGCCAATGCTTAGGCACATGCCTTCTGCGGCCTTGGGTGGAGGCCTAAGGAGATGGTTTGGACAGGCTGCTTGGGATCTGAAGGGGCAGAAGGATCTAGTTAGAGCGAGGGACTGATCCTCAAATGACCTCCGTATCCTCTAGGCTTCCCTCAGACCTTGTGCTAGCTGACCCTGCCGCAGTGTACGAGTCCATGGCTTTGGCCTGGACTGTGTCTCTTCCCTTTGTAGTCCTTTCTTCCTCCCTCCTCTCTCAACAAAGACCCCCGCTCATGCCTCCCTTCTAACTCGACTCCAACCTTGCAGTCACTCTGCTAAAAGAAAATGAGGCTTCCTTGTGAGTAACGCCCACTGAATCCCTACTGTGTGCGCTCAAGGTTCTGTGTGGGCATTTTTGCCTCAGTTGTCTCCATGTGTACCGCACGTCACCCTTTGTGACGGATTTTAGTTTCTCGGTTACCCTTCTATTCCATGTTCAAAATGAATTTGTGATTCAGGGTTGAAATTTCTACCTAAATTTCATTAGTGTGCTGTGGCTTTCGGGGAAAGACATGGGTGGGGGGTGTCTATCAATGTAATTTTGCCATCTTTAACCAGTAATTCTCATATTTTAAAAATTAACAATAAAAAACATACTATCTAGAATCTACTTGTGTTAAGCTTGAAGAGCCTGCATCTGGGCTCTGGATGTCAGTGCCAAGCAAAACAGAACCCCTACTGTATACCATCCTTCATCATGGTTATGTATGATCTCAAATGTGGGAAATACATGGTGAGTGAAAACGTAGAGAGGAAATGACAGATAGTAAACAAATGCCACCCTTTAAATACATGAAGCGAATTGGATGCCAACACTGATCAATAAAAACTAGATCAAGACCCCAATTACATCCTTCAACAGCAGGAATTCCCATCCCTTCTCCTCCAGAAAATGCCACGTTTATCCTAAAGGATCCCGATGTCTCCTGGAGGAGAACAGAGGAATCATGGGGCCATTGATCTCTCTGACTTCTGATGTTTTATATACCCATTGCACTCTCTTACACTCTGCAATCTAGAAAGGGGGAGGCCTCCAGACCACAGAAATAAAACTCATAAAGTTAACAAGAAACACTATCTACATTTCTACAGTCCAAAGATATATAATACTATTTGACTTCATAATTCCAATCGTTTTATGAAGACATTTTATAAGACTGATACATATTACTCTCTAGAAGAACTGTGTCTGCTGTATGTTTTCCCAACTTGTGTTTTAAGTAATTTCAGAGAGGATGTGCATTTCGCAGCATGAATAAAGTTTTAAGGCCAGACCTACTGGAGTTTGGGTAATTTCTCTGCCACTTTTTAAGCTGTATGATGCTAGGGAAAACCAAAACCAAAACCAAACCAAACCAAAACAAAACAAAACAACCAAATATTCAAAATTCCTTTGAACTTTGACTTCTGTGTAAGATAATGACAGCACCTCCCATTTGCACATCTCAAGCCTGAATGCAGGAATTTATTAGAGCATGCATGCAGAGAACTGTCCACAGGATGGTGATAATAACAGGGATAACAGCAACAATTATTTGCGTGCTTGCTGTGTGCCAGGTCCTTGACATCCATCATCTTCGATAATCTCAAAATTGGCTCCCAGAGCAGATGTTGTAATTCCCTTCATTGCATATCCAAGAAGGGATAAAGTAGCTGTGAACTCATCACACTATCCACTGTGTCAGTGGATAGCAGCAGCATAGAAAAGAGGCCAGGAATTTGAGGGGCCTCTATCTGAAAGGAAAAGGAAGGAAGGAAGGAAGGAATTGTGTGTGTCTCCGGGAGCATCTATATGCCAGGGTGTCCAGTAGAGGGATAATTTGTGGGAATGCATTCTCTCCTTCAACCCTGAGAGTCCCAGCGATTAAGCTGTCTTTCTTCCTGACAAGGTTTTGCTCTGGTTCAGTGGGAGCTCGTCCTCTTTCTGTCTCTGTGTCCTGAGTGCTAGGATTACAGATAAGCACACACCACTTTCCCCACCTTTATGGAGCCTTACAGAGAGATTTCCTGAGACCTGGGAAAGAGCCAAGAAAACCTGACTGGCTTTAACATGTAATCTAGGACAAAGGAGGAAGCCAGGTGCAACCTGGGATTCAGAGATGAAGTAAATTGGAAGAGGTACATTTTGTGGGCCTAGGAAGTGTACTAAGAGAGTGGGGAAGAAATCACAGCAAGGGAGGAGAAGAGAGTTTTTTTTTTGAGACAGGGTTTCTCTGTGTAGCCTGAACTTACTCTGTAGATAGGCCTGGCCTTGAAGTCACAGAGATCCCCCTGCCTCTGTCTCAAGTGATGGGATTAAAAGTATGCTCTGGTGGCAGAAGAGATCTTAAGAGAGTGAGTATAGGAAATAGGAATTAGGTGTCAGTGGCTGGAGAAGAATGCTTGGCAGCCATGTGCCTGGAAAGCACTGCCAGAAATTCCCTGTCAGATATTAATATTAATTAATTAGTTAATATTAATTAATATTAAGAAATGGATGTGAAGGCAGGACTTCCACACTCCCATTTGGCAAATCATTTAATTTAGGAAATTGCAGGTGCTTCAAAGCCAATTTCACAATCACATAAATTGATCTTCCCAGTGCATCGCACATGGTATCCCAAGGTAAATGAGTCAGAGGATGACAAGAGTTTTGGTTTGAGTGACTCAAGGATGATGTCATCACTGGAGACAGGAATAGGTAAAGCAGTTAGGGAGGTAGGATGAGGGATTCAGTTTTAGAGATATTAAGCTGGAGGCATGTAGGGAGCACTCAACTTGAGAAATCAGAAGTGAGTTGGATTTGTGATCTGGAAGTTAGGAGGGAGACTGGACAAACCAGCGCGTCACCACTGTACAGCTGATGCAGAGAGCCCCGATACTGGATGAGATCAGCAGGGAGGGAAACGTGTGTGGACCAGGAGGGCCCTAACCTAGGCTTGCCCTCCCTACTCCCCTGGATTCAGAGGCTGGGGAAAAGAAGGGACTTACGGAGCAGATCTGAGGAGCAGCTGGAGATTGGAAAGGAAGGGGTCAAACCATGACGTTATGGTGTCCTAGAAACAACTGTGGAGGAAATAGATGCAGGGATAGTGAGGGATTAATGATGGCAGCTGAGCATTGTATTTAGCAACCTGGAAGTCAGTAGTGACTTTGACAGGGACATAGAGTGATGTGAAGTTTGTGGTTCTAGGAGCTGATTAGAACAGGCATAAGAAAGAGAGAGGATGGGAGGGGAAGATTAGAGAGCATGTATGTGTGTGTGTGTGTGTGTGTGTGTGTGTGTGTGTGTGTGCGTGAATATATAAAACACGGTTATATACATCGGATATAGCACAGATTATATGATATATTGTATGTGATACAATGACATTTTATATAGGGAGGGTATATATGGTATATAGTTTTATATGATATATATTATATGCAATATATGGAGAGATTATATATGATATATATATGTAGAGAGAGAGAGGAGTTTTTTATCATTCACAGTCTTTATTTTTATTGTGAAACAAAGAGTTTACTAATTATTTCAGTGATAAACTTGAAATTTAACACTTTTGCCTGCATTCATAAGCATTGTGCTCTGTTTGCTATCTTTATGAAAGGAAAGTCACCAGTTAATGGCATTAGGGTATCAGGAATCTAAGCAATTTTCACATATTGTTCAAATATTTTATGGTAAGTATAAAGTATTTACTCAGGATTACTCAGCCTCACTCAGTAGAACTATTGGCCTACTTGTCTCATTTAACAAGCATCTTTTGAGTCCCTACTATGTACCTGTCAGTATGTTAAGGTATCTGCATAATCTCATTTAATCTTTATGCTATGTGTCTAGCATTCTTTTTTTTTTTTTTTTTTAAAGATTTATTTATTTATTATGTATACAGTGTTCTGTCTGTATGTACCCAGGCCAGAAGAGGGCACCAGATCTCATTTCAGATGGTTGTGAGCCACCATATGGTTGCTGGGAATGGAACTCAGGACCTCTGGAAGAACAACCAGTGCTCTTAACCACTGAGCCATCTCCAGCCGGTGTCTAGCATTCTCTCACAATCCATATTTTACATATATGAAAATGAAGGCTGAGAGAACTATATTGTACAAGTCCCATAGAGAAAGTAGTAGTTGATCTCTGAGTTTCACAGGAGATGGCATCTCTATTTTTGAGATATAAGGTCTACCACATAGTGGCAGGACTGGGGCTTGAACTAAAGCCTCTGTGACTTCAAAGCTGCCAGAAGTCAAAATATAGGCATTGTTAAACCACAGTGTTAACTTTCCAATTAAAAGCTACCACTAACTGAGGTTGACATTGACTCATGAAGAGCATCTATTGTGCATTCACAGGTTTCAACGTAAACAGTACAACTACAGATAGGCTCTGCAGTTGAAAAGTCTACACTTTTTTTCAACTTTTTTAAAAATTTGAATTACAAACAGGATTGTTTTACATGACAATCCCAGTTCCCTTCTCCCTCCTGTCCTCCCCTCCCCTCCCCCCAACTAAAACCCTACCTATCACATATCCTTTTTACTCGCCCTGGATGGTGAGGTCTTCCATAGGGTGTCATCAGAGTCTATCATATCCTTTGGGATAGGGTCTAGGCCCAGCCCTATGTGTTTTGGCTCAGGGAGTATTCCTCTATGTGGAATGGGCTCCCAAAGTCCACACCTATGCTAGGGA
This sequence comes from Cricetulus griseus, assembly GCF_003668045.3. Lineage (NCBI taxonomy): Eukaryota > Metazoa > Chordata > Mammalia > Rodentia > Cricetidae > Cricetulus > Cricetulus griseus. The sequence continues at coordinate 15,084,013 of NC_048599.1, forward strand.
CAAGTATTGAACTACTACAGGAAGTCCAGTAGAATTCCGAGGTTTCCTTACAGAAACCCATGTTCCTGGGGTCTGGATCAGTCCCATGCTGGTATTCCATCTATCAGTCTGAGGAGCAAGAGTTCCCCGATGTCCAGGTCAGCTGTTTCTGTGGGTTTCACTAGCCTGGTCTGGGCCCCTTTGCTTTTCACCTGTCCTTCTCTGCAACTGAATTCCAATTCAGTTCAGTGATTAGTTGTGGGTGTCTGCTTCTACTTCCACCAGTTGTTGGTTGAAGGCTATAGGATGGTATATAAGACAGTCATCAGTCTCATTATCAGGAGAGGGCATTTAAGGTAGCCTCTCCTCTGTTGCTTAGATTGTTAGTTGGTGTCATCTTTGTAGATCTCCAGACCTTTCCCTAGTGCCTGATTTCTCTGTAAACCTAAAATGTCTTCCTCTATTATGGTATCTCCATTCTTGTTGTCATCTATTCTTCCCCTGACTCAACCTTTCTGCTCCCTCATGTCCTCTGCACCCTCCTCTTTTCCCCTTCTCATTCTTCTAGCTCCCTCCTGTCTTTCCGTGCTCCCAATTTGCTCAGGGGATCTTGACCCTTTCCCCTTCTCCAGGAGACCATGTATGTCTCTCTTAGTGTCCTCCTTGTTTATTAGCTTCTTTGGCAGTGTGGATTTTAGGCTGGTAATCCTTACTCTATGTCTAAAATCCACATATGAGTGAATACATACCATGTTTGTCTTTCTGTGATTGGGTTACCTCACTCAGTTTCTTCTAGTTCCATCCATTTTCTTGCAATTTTCAAGATTTCATTGTTTTTTTTCTGCTGAGTAGTATTCCATTGTGTAAATGCAGAAACAATGTCTTCAAAGTAGCCAGACTTAGGAGAAGTCTTATCTATCTGAGGACTAGACTTTCCTATCTGAGGACAAATAAGGAAACACACACACTTTCTGATGGCAACAAGAAAAAAGAAACAAGCACACATTTTCCTGATGGTGACCTCTCTCTTGCTTCATCTTAAAAGACCCCTTTCTGAAAGTCCATCTCCACACAGCTGCCTCTCTCTGCAGCCAGCTGCATTCCTTTCTCCACACATCTCCTCTTTCCTATACACACTTTTCTCTGCGCTTACATTTCTTCACATATCTGCCGTGTCTCTCTTCTACACCACTCACTCACTCGCTCACTCACACACTCACTCACTCGCTCATACACTCACACACTCACTCACTCACTCACTCGCTCATGCACTTACACACTCACTCACTTGCTCATGCACTTACACACACACTACTATTTTATTTTCTCTTTAATTTTTTTTATTAATTTATTTTTTACATTTCAATCCCAGTTTCCCCGCCTCTTCTCCTGCCACCCACTGCCCTCCCACCTCCCATCTGCTCCATGGAGAGGGTGAGGCCTCCCCTAGGAAGTCTACTAAGTCTGTCCCATCATCTCCTTGAGGCAGGAACAAGGCACCTCTCCACCCCCACACCCTTGTGTCTAGGCTGGGCTAGGTATTGCTCCATATAGAATGGGCTCCACTAAGTCAGTTTGTACATTAGAGTTAGATCTTGGACCCCACTGCTAGTGGCCTCATATATTATCCCAGTCACACCATTGTCACCTATCTTAAGGGAGTCTAGTTCAGTCTTATGCAGGTTCCCCATTTGTCAGACCTGAGTCAGTGATCTCTCACTAGCTCCAGTCAGATGATTCTGTGGGGTTTTCCCATTGTTCATATTTTTGCTCCTCCCTCACTTTGATTGTACTCCAGGAGCTTGGCCCATTGGTCCATTGTAGATTTCTTCATCTACATCCATCTGTTTCTGAAAGAGGGTTCTAGCTTCTCTGGGGTTGTGGATTGTAGGCTGGGTATCTTTTGCTTTATGTCTGGTATCCCCTTATGAGTGAGTACATTTTATATTTGTCTTTCTGGTTTTGGGTTACCTCACTCAGGATGGTTTTTTCAAGTTCTGTCTATTTGCCTGTGAATTTTAGGATGTCATTGTTTCTTACCACTGAGTAATACTCCATTTCATAAATATACCACATTTTCTTTACCCATTCTTTAGTTGAGGGTTATCTAGGTTGTTTCCAAGATCTGGCTATTAGAAACAATGTTGCTATGAACATAGTTGAGCAAATGACCTTGTGGTGTGAATGTGCCTCCTTTGGGTATATGTCCAACAGTGGTATTGCAGGGTCTTGAGGTAGGTTGATCCCTAATTTTCTGAGAAATCACCATACTGATTTCTATGGCAGCTGTACAAGTTTGCACTCCCACCACCAATGGAGGAGTGTCCCCTTTCTCCACATCCTCCCCAGCATAAGCTGCCATTGGTGTTTTTGATCTTAACCATTCTTATCGGTGTGAGATGGGATCTTACAGTGCTTTTGATTTGCATTTCCCTGATGGCTAAGGATGCTGAGCATTTCCTTAAGTGTCTTTTCACCATTTGAGATTGTTCTGTTGAGAATTCTCTATTTAGAGCTGTACCCCATTTTTTCAGATTTTTAAAATTTAAATTAGAAACAAGATTGTTTTACATGTCAATCCCAATTCCCTCTCCTTCCCCTCCTCACCTACCAATCCCCCCCCCCAACTAAAACCCTACCTATCACATATCCTTTCTGCTCCCCAGGGAGGGTGAGGCCTTCTATAGGGGGTCATCAGGGTCTATCATATCCTTTGTGTATCCCATTTTTTAAAAAATTGGATTATGTGGTCATTTGATTTCTAGTTTCTTGAGTTCTTTGAACATTTTGGAGATCAGCCCTCTGTCAGATGTGGGGTTGTGAAGATCTTTTCCTATTCTGTAGAGAGCTGTTTTGTCTTGTTGACTGTATTCTTTGCTTTACAGAAGCTTCTCAGCTTCAGGAGGTCCCATTTATTAATTGTTGCTCTTAGTGTCTGTGCTGCTGGTGTTCTATTTGGGAAGTGGTTTCCTGTGCCTATGCATTCAAATGTATTTCCCACTTTCACACACACTACTCTTACATTCACACACACACACACACACACACACACACACACACACACACACACACACTTATTCACTCGCCTCTACATCTCCCATATTTCTCCATCACACTTCTCATCCTGCAGCAAAACCTCTGGACAAATATGAATCAGACTTTCAGGGCCACACAACACTTCCTGAGTAAATAATAAGAAACAAAGCCATATTATCACATAGTGTCTCTCACGCCAGTGAGTAACAATTGACTGTGCACAGAGCTCTGAGTGGTCAGAGTTCCCAGACAGAAAATGGCATTGAAATTTAGGACAATAAATAGTTGGCTAAACCTTGAGGTTAGGAGTACATGCAGAAAGTCCATTACTGCAGGGGGTTATGTCTACCAATGTTGCTTCATGCCTGACCTTGAATCAGCAATAAACATCTGGGAATTTGTCTTTGTGTATTCATCTCCAGGGGGAACCAGTTTGCTTTGAATTTGTTCTGAAGTCTTTGTCCTAGTATTATTTCTATTTATCAGAATTATACAGTTCATCAGAAATCATCTTCCTGACTATTCACAGCTATGTGTTCCCAATAAATGAAATATATATACACACAAGCAGAGGGGAAAATACCCAGAGCTGTTTTTGGGGAAGGCATGTAGTGGCACACGAGGAAAATTACAGACAGAAACTACCACTCATTTACCGTCAGTGGCTCCACAGTCTTTGCCAAGTGGGGCTTCCCGTCAAAGAGTCATTCATCTGGTAGGTCCACCTGTTGAATACTAGTTGTCACCTGCTGTGTACTCCCATGGCTTTTGGAAAATCACTACGCTTGGTGAGCATGGGTGGAATTGTTTTTAATAATTGTTTATTTGTTGAGACTATAATTACACCATTCCTCCCCACTCTTCCCTTCTGCCAGCCCCTCTCTTGTACCCCTGGGGGCAGTTTTCCTGTAAACAAATAACACCCTGCCTGCCCCTGACTAGGAAATTTAACTATAGAGATAAACTTAAAAATGTGTTAGGCCAGTGGAGAGATGGCTCAACAGGTAAGAGCACCAGACATTCTTCCAAAGGCCTAGAGTTCAGCTCCCAGCACCCGAATGGTGGCTCACAGCTAGCTGTAACTCCAGTTCCAATAGCTCCTGATGCCTCCTGGCCTCTTCCAGCACTGCGTGTACTCGGTGCACAGACATACATGCAGAGAAAGCGTTCACGAACAGTCACTTTTCAAAAAAAATGTTAAAGGATAGTTTTAGATTTACCGAATGCTTTTTGAGATGTGGAGGCAGCATGCAGCCTTTGCCCTCATCTGAGAGTCTCTCTTAGTGTGGGGTATTCACCACAGCAGGTAGGCCAACATAGATACATTTATTATAACCCCAGTCCATATTTCTTTCATATTTCCTTAGTTTCCCCCTCACTATCATACGAGTCTACCCAGGGCTTATCCTCAAGTCTCTTTAGACCCTTCCAGACTGCTTATAAAACCTTCCATTTTCTGATAGCCTTGCTCGTTAAAAATTTAAAAATTGTATTTACTTACTTATTGCATGTGTCTGTAGGAACAATTGTTTTTTATAACAATTCTTTTTTTAAATTTTACATACCAATCCCAATTCCCTCTTCCTCCCCCCCTCCTGCTCCCCTCTCCTTCTTCCCTCAACCATACCCCCCATCCACTCCTCAGAGAATGCAAGGCCTCCTATGGGGAGTCAACAAAATCTGTCATATCACATTGAGGCAGGACCAAGGCTGAACAAGGTATCCCTCCATAGGAAATGGGCTCCAAAAAGCCAGTTCATGCACTAGAGATAAATCCTAGTCCCACTGCCAATGGTCTCAAGCTATCTTTCTGGCCTGACTTTGATAATTTTGAAGAGTACAAGTCAGGTGTTTTCCAGGGGTTCTTAATTGGGGTTTATATGGTGTTTTTCATGGTTGAAAGGGAGTTATAAGATTTTGAGAGGCAGATCATGGTGGTAAAAGTGCTATTACAAGAGGTAACTTGAAAACTATGAGCTAGGTGGTACTGGGGCTAAGGAACACATGTTTGGAAGAGTTTGAGGCCCAGCACAACACTCTAAAGTCATATCACGGAAACACTTACTCTACAGGAGGGCCATCCCCTGTGGCATGGAGGAGGGCTGGGCTCTGAGCTCTGCCGACCAAGGAAATACAGAGTGGAAAAGTTAAGCTGGGGCTTCTGAAATGTCTGTTCTTAGAGCAGGCAGCGTTAAGCCCATGTTGACACCAGCAATGGGTGTACAGTTGAGTCTTTCACGTTCTGGTTCAAACACTTGGTCCTTTCACTTTTCTGGTTTACAAGTCTTATCGACTTCCCTGGGGCTTTACAGTCTAGGAACCAAGTTCACCAACTGAGCACAGAGAGCATAATGGCTATGCAGGAGCTTGCAGTTTTAAAACAGCAATACAAAGCTGAGGTGTCATTTCACCTTCACAGCTGATCAGAAGGTCCATAGGCATCCCTGTCATCCATCTGCTGATGCATGACAGGGAGGAGGGAAAAGGGGAAGTGGCTTACTTGGGGACACAACTGTCAATTGACAAAGTAGGACCTACATTCAAGGCCGGTGTAAACCATGCCTAGTGTTCTTGCCACCACTGGTGAGATAGCTAAGTCTGTCATACACATCTAGGGAGTATCTACTCAGTCAGTGTTCTCAACCCTCAGGGATGAGGCCTGGAGCCCGTCCTCTGTCCTTCCTGCTCTAAATCTACACAGAAAATCCAGTTAGTTCCTGAGAACGATGCTAAGTCTCTTACTGACATACAGATGAGAGAGTCCTTATTACTGTGTTTTGTCATAAGCAATTAAGAAACTTACATCTTGGCCAGGTGGGTGGTGGCACACACCTTTAATCCCAGCATTCAGGAAGCAGAAGCAGGCAGAACTGCGAGTTTGAGGCTAACCTGGTCTACAGAGGAAGTTCCAGGACAGCTAGAGCTACACAGAGAAATCAATGTCTTGAAAAACAAACAAACAAAAAAACAATACAACATCAAAATCAAAAAACAAGAAACAAACACAAAACAAAAATAAGAAAAAAACATACATCTCTTTATTTCTGAGCACATCTACCTCAGGAAATAAAGGCCACGGAAAATATTTGTGTGTAGTGGGAGGATATTCACACCAGAGTTAGTCACAACAGGAAAGACTGGAAACGCACAGCCATTCAGCAGTAAGAGACTGGCTAAGCAGCTGGGGCCTCCGTTTTCACTGGATGGAACATTACTTCACAGTAGCTCAAAATAACTTTGGGAAATACTCAGACAGAGCAATATGGAAGATTTTTCTCTCTCCAGTGTTGCTGGTTTTTCTCTTGTCCCGTTAGGTCCCACTGTTGCTTTGCCCCAAATAAGCACAAGGATGCTATATTAATTTTAAAACTGTTGGCAAATGGCTAGGGCTTCTTATTGGCTAGTGCTGTCTTAATTATTAACCCATTTCTCTTAATCTATGTATTTCCTCGTGGTCTTGGCTTACCGGAGAATACCTGGACCTGCTACTCCTTTGTCGGTTCCCTGGTATCCTCTTGTGGAGCCTGTCTCCTAGACTTCTCCTTGTCTTCTAGTCCCGCCTGTCTTCCTGCCTTTACTGGCTATTGGCCAAACAGTGTTTTATTCATCAACCTATAAGAGAAAAATATATACAGAAGAATAGTATCTGGGTATGAGAAGGGTTCCCACTGATTTTTCTTTTCTAAATTAACTTAAAACTGATGTTGTATACCACTTGCCCATTGACAAACATTCTTTTGTTTCCACTGGATTCTTACAATGATCTAAAGGCCTTTAGGACTCTTCAGAACAGGATCAGCCTCTTGCTTATCCTGAGATACTCACTGTTTTTCACTGGTGTCTTAATGGGCAACTAGTGTAGGTAGAGTCCTATATTATCTGCCTCAGGAAGACCACAGGACACACCTTCCCAGCATCCTTTCCTTTGACACTGGAGATAGATGCAGAAGTCTTTGCTTGTCTTCCAGGTCTCAGATGTTTGTCTTTTGCATTACAGCCTCATATTTCTGCAATCCATTTTCTCATTTGTATAATGGAATTTTAACAAGACCTAGCTTGTAAGATTACCATGAGGACCAAATGTGATGAAGGCATTCGAAACTGGTCCCCACTTTGACATGGTGCCATAGGCTGTCCTTTTTGTACCAGAGAGAGGTGCAGAGAGCCAGTAGCTGATGGTTTTCAAGCTGCAATGGTGCTTTGAAAATGATTCTAGATTTAAAACTTCTGTATTTCAAATAAACTGGTGAGAAAGTGGAAGTCCGACCCTGGAGCCTGGAGAAAACATCCATAGTGCATGCATGTGGCAGTGGCTGCTTGTGTCTGACAACGTGTGTGCTTACAGTGACAATATATGAAGAATACCTACAAGTCAATCATATGAAGACAAAACAGACATACACACAAAAACATACCCCTCAAAATTGGCTGAGGACCACCTAGGGAAAGCCAGGAAGTACAGAAGATACTCAGTATTGCTAACCATAAGAAAACATAAATTTAATCCATAACAAGTTATCACTCTGTGTCCACTAGAGTGTTTAAGATGTAACAATATGGAATGTTGTTGAGAACATGTTACTTTTTTTTTTTTGAAGGTCTCCATTTTTTTTTATTCTTTATGTACAAAGACTAGCATGATCTGTTACACTGGGTAGACAGTCTTGAATAATCCATTCAAGGTTGCTTAGTCCAACTTAATGAAGCCTATGTCCTTCGCACACTGACGGAAGCACTGACGGCACATGTTCAGCCCGTATTTTCGGATCAGACCGTGGAGGTTAGAGCAGACGCGGCAAGAGCGAGAGCCCTGGCCGTACCTGCACGGGTGACTCCAGTAGAGCTGCTGGTGACCCATCTTGCCTTCAGCCGGCCGGAGAGGAAAAAGCGAACATGTTCCTTTTTATGTAGTTCTTGGGATCAAATCCAGGGCCTCACACTTGCAAGAAAAGGAAACTGAGGCATTCTGTGGACCCTGGGAATGAGTGTGTTGACATGTAGTCAAGATCATGATCTTCCCATCTCAGCCTCTCTAGTGCTGGGATTACCAGTGTGTGCCACCATGTCCAGTTCCAGGAACTCTTACAACACATAGCTAATTATACAATGGAGTCACCATACCATGTATATGAAGTGATATTGTACAATTATCTTGGAAACATTTGGTAGTTTATAATAAAGTTAAATATGTGCCTACTCTGTGACCAGCAACTCATCTCTTAGGAGTGTATGTTCAAAGATGAAGATAGATTTTTATTAAATCTCTTCTCAGAATATCCAAAGCAGGAGCAATCCATATGCCCATCAATGGAGAATAGTAGATGTACACGGTGGAATATTATTTAGGATTAAAAGCAACATTCTTTTGACGTAGGCAACATGAATTAGGCTCACCAACATGTGGAGCCTAAGAACCACATATAAAATTTGATATAAAATGTGATTCCATGCATCTGAAATTTTAGAAGTGACAAAACGAATCTATAGTAGAAGAAGGCAAGACAATCTTATCATTGGGACCATAAAACTAATTATACAGAAAAACAGAGGAAATGACACGAGGGAATGGAAATATTCTGTATTTTGTTGGGACAATGAATGTATGTGTGTATATGCTTGTCAAAGCTTATTCAGTAGTACATTTTTGTCTGTGTGTTTTGTTGAGGTCAGTCACCCTCACAAAGGCATCAAACATGATGTATTTTCTATTTAATGCTTTGAAGAATCCTTGCCTGGCCCTGGGTCTTCCATGGGAGTAGCATTTGGCTCTAACTGGCAGATGTTTGCTCTCCAGTGAGGCTTCTTCTAGGTCTTCCAAAAAATCAGCTCCCTGTGGTAGGCTTGGGCTCCCTCCATTAAGTTATCTATACACGAAACGTTTCCCCAAGTCCTTGAGGGATTTCTGGAAAAGCCCAGGCATATTTCTTTGGACTATTGGTGGGGAGGCACTGGAGATCTCCCAGGATGGGTTCCCCATTTTCTCTCATAAAAGTGGACTTTGTCTGCCTCTGTCCGAGATTCTGATTTCCATCTCTCTGAGACCTTTAGGCATCACTGCGGACATTCCATTTTGGAAGAGAAGCATGCCTTTACCAGGCTACAAAGATCATTTCCTGGGAAGCCCAGGCAGTGGGACAAAAGTAAAAATGTAAATCAGGAATGGCCTAATCATGGGAAACCCCACAGGGAGCGGCTGGCCACAAAGTAGTCCTCCGTGTGGGAAGAGACTTTGGTTATCAGGTCAAAGTGACCTGATCTTTCTGGTTTTCACTGCTTTCCTGTCCCCCTTATTATCTTTTTTCACTCAGCTTAACAGAAGTGTTTTCACTGTGGCCATCACCCAGGGATCACATGCAAGTCATCAGGCTTGGCATTAGTGCCTTTACCCACTGACGTAATCTCAATGAGCCTAGTCACTAACTTTTGACTTCAGTTGAGGGAACCTACCAATCTCATAGCACAGCTTAGTGCAAAATAGCATTAATTTTTATTAGCATGTATTAATTAAACAGGAAAATGGATTTCATTAGGACAGTTCATACATTTATATAAAATATATTTTGCTCATATTTGCCTTTCCTGGTCTTCTCATGTTCAATCCCACTCCTGCTGATCCCTTCCTCTTCTCATAGTTTGCCGCTGAAATTAGAAAGGGATTTAATTGTTTTAAATTTGTGTGTATGGATGTTTTGCTCACACCTCACATCTGTGCCTGGTGTCCAAGGTCAGAAGAGGGCACTGGGTTCCATAGAACTGGCGTTATGGATGGTCGTGAGCTTCCATGTGGGTACTGGGAATCAAACCCAGGTCCTCTTCAAGAACAACAAATGCTCTTAACCACAGAGCCATTCCTCCAGCCCCCAAGTTAGCATTTCAATAAAGACCCTTTCTGATGAAGAACTAGAAAAGCCATGAACTTTGGGACAGTCTAGTGGCTCCAGGGATGAGCAGAGATGGAGATTAGCAATGGCTCTTCCCTGGGTGCATTCATTCCATCACCCATTTATTCATCCCACATATTTCCCACCGTTAATGGTTTTTGAATATTGGGTATCAGTCCTGTCTCTTATAGCTAAGAAAAAAAACCCTTACATTCTCAGTCATTGCATAGCTACTGCACACTGGTGTGTACTAAGTTATTGAGAATACTGAGGGAGCAAAACCCGATAAAGCTCCTAATTTTAAGGGCATCTTAGTCTAGTACAGGGTGATGCAGGCTAATGGGTAAGTTACAACTCTGAGCAAAACACTGTTGAAAGTTAGAGGAAGACCAGAGAATCATCCATCAGAGAGGAGATGGGAGGCCAAGAGAAGCATGGACTAAACTGGAACCAATGGGCCTTAGCCTATTGGGTGCATAATCACTTTGTAATTCCAATGGACTCGTTGGAAAAACTCACATAGCACTTGGGCATTAGTTCCTGAGATTTAGGGATCTGGGAGGAACTATGGACCTCACATAAGAAGTTCTGTCAGGGGCTAAGAGAGATGGCTCAGTAGTTAAGTCTGTGAACCACTTTTTGCAGAGGATCAAGGCTTGGTTCCAGACACCCACACTGGGTGACCCACGATTGCCTGCAACTCCAATTCTAGGAGACCTGACACTCTCTTCTGAACTCTAGGTGCTTCACTTTCATGTGCACACAAATCTCACATGGACACACACACACACACACACACACACACACACACACACACACACACACACACACACATACACACATTGAAAAGAAAAATATATCCTTAAAATAGAAGCTCTGGCAGAGGGATAGAACCTTAGAGCTGAGAGGGACCAGAGGTGTCTATAATGGCCCTATTTCCGAAGAAGCCTCCCTGTTCCTCCAAAAAGCATGCCTGGAGTAGGGTGGCATAGACCATAGACCAATGATCCTTGGTCAGTTGGCAGCCCGTATTGACTTAGGGAACACAGAAACACTCCCAGGAATGTCCAGGGAGGCCAGTGCTGGGAGAGGCTTCATCTTTGGCTAATCCAACAGCAGTCTTTGTTTATATAGGGAAGTTGAAGCTCAGAATGGAGTAATATTTGGATAAGATGACAAGGTCCCTGGTGTTTAGGTCTCTGAAATGCCAATTAAGAGAGGCTGATGGATTCCCTGGGAATGTGGGTGTGGGGAACTGAACCACGGTCCTTTGGAAGAGCAGCCAATACTTGAGCCACTAAGGCATCTCTCCAGCCCCCAGTAGCTTTGGGAAAGTAGGCATTGCAACCCTTTTCTAATCTCTTGGTTTACAAATGAATAGCTGTGGTGAGACGAGTTTCACCATCACTCTTCTCCCCGAGGCAGGTCCCATTGGCACACCCTTCTCACACACCTACACACCCTATAGTTTTAAAAAGCCAGCTGGCATGAGTGGTTCCCATGGCGATTTGCAATCACTTCATGTTCTATTTGTTGTGACATGTAAGATTTATGTTTCTGAAAATGCATGCTGATCTCAGTATAACGTGATTAATTGTTATACTCCTACTTTGAGTTTTAAGTCAATAGAGATAAGTGAGGATTAGGAGTGTCCAGACTTTGAAGAGACATTTAGACTAAGTACTTGAGAAGACAGTTGATAAACGAAGCGACTCAAGACAAGTTGCTAACAGCCTCATTCTAAAAAATCATAATAATTTTACAACACTTAAGGGGCTGGAAGGACTAACTCTATGAAAAGAGGTCACAACACAAACCACGTGGGTATGACTCAGGAACAGGTGGATGTGGAAAAATAAGATGATGGGAATGCACCCATCTAGAGTTCTAGAAGGAGGGATGCTTATACAAATGATGGGGGAAGATACTGGAATGGAGAAAAGATGTGAGGGATTATAAAATCAAACCTGAAGATTAATCATGGAGCAAAAGAAATGACTTATCATCTATATACACCAAGATATTTGGCATTGATTATAAGTCCATGACATTGCTTAGAAGCAAGAAGCCAGAAAATGACTACAGTTATAGGTTGCATTACCAGGGAAGTTCACCATTGGCTAATGGGGAGACTGCTTCTTCTTGATGGCAATCCTCAGGCTGTATTGCACCAACAGGAGAAGGTGGTGGGGCAAGAGCACAGTGCTGAGAATGTCCCATGGCCTTTTCTTATACTTTTGCTATTGAAGACCTGGAAGGACCAGAGGCCAGTTTGTGAGACCAAAACCCCTAAATAAACAGTAGAAGAAAGGCCATTGCCAAGGGGACTTCTGGTACTTTGAGGCCGTGTAAGGAAAGGCAAGTATTTTGACTGAGAAGAGTTCAGGAGTAACTGACTTCATGTGACTCACCCCCACCTCTGGTGGCCTGGCAATCAATAGGAAGTCACCTGCCTATTCACACTGGGGAGGCATCTGCCTGACACTTCTATCTTCAGCTATTTCTTTCATTCTCTCTCTCTTTTAAACAAATATTTTAACTTATTTTATGTATGAGTGCTCTATCTGCATGTACACCTTTATGCCAGAAGAGGGCATCAGATCCCACTATAGATGGTTGTGAGCTAAATATGGTTCCTGGGAAATGAACTCAGGACCTCTGGAAGAGCAAGCAGTCAGTACTCTTAACTGCTGAGCCATCTCTGCAGTCTCCCATCATCTCATTAAAAAATAAACAAAATTCATCACCTTTTAAAATGTATATGAGAATTTTGCCCTTGGGGGTCAGAAGTGGGCATCAGATCCCCTGGGGCTGAAATTACAGATTGTTGTTAGTTACCATATCGGTGTTGGGAATTGAACCAGGGTCTTTTGCAAGAGTAACAAGTACTCCTAACTGCTGAGCCAACTCTCATCATCTCAACGGTTTTGCCCAATGTGCCATGGTTCTGATGCAGAAGAAACCTGAAGTATCAAAACTGATGAAAAGAATTCACTATTAGAGGAGCCATTGTAGGGCCAAGGAGAGATCTGGCGCTAGGGAGATCTCCAGAGACCTACAAGGATGACACGAACGGACAATCCAGGCAATGGTGGAGACGATAACCTAAATGCCCTTCCCCTAAAATGAGATTGATGACTACTTTTTTATGCCATTCTAGAGCCCTCATCCAGTGGCTGATAGAAGCAGAGGCAGACACCCACAGATATACACTGAACTGAACTCTGGAACCTAGTTGCAGAGAGGGAGGAATGAAGAGCAAAGGGGTGGGAACCAGGCTGGTGAAACCCACAGAAACAGCTGGCCTGAACAAGGGGGAGCACATGGACCCCAGATGCTGTCTGGGGAGGCCATCACAGGACTGATACAGACCCCTGAACATGGATGTCAATGAGGAGGCCTCTGCACTCTAGGGGGCCCCTGGTGGTGGATTAGTATTTTTCCCTGGTGTAAGAAGGGACTTTGAGAGCCCATCCCACGTGAAGGGATTCACTCTTGCCCTGGACACATGGGGGAAGGCCCAGGCCCAGCCCAGGAAGATGTGGTGGACTTTGCAGAGCCCCTGTGGAGGGCCCTACCCTGCCTGGGGAGTGGAGGGCCCTACCCTGCCTGGGGAGTGGAGGGTGGAAGGGGTGGGGGGTAGGTCCAGGTGGGGTAGGAGGGGTATGGGTAAGGGGAGGGAGAGAGAGAGGGGGAAGGGATTGACATGTGAAACAAGCTTGTTCCTAATTTGAACTAATAAAAAAAAAAACTGATGTGAAGAATTCACTAATAAACTTAACTAGGAAATATTGTTGTATAAAGTAGAATTTAGCTAAAGGAGCTTTGTCTCCAGTGTGAGTGGGAGATCTTTAGTGTACTAAGCAGGGTGGTTAGAAACTGTGAGAAAGATACATTTGTACCATAATTGAAGTTTAGAGTTGCTAAGAAAGTTTCTGCCAATGTTAATTCATTAAGAGTGACCTCCACTTAGGCTCCATTCCCATAACAAAAGGAGACAATCCTGACTTAGAACCGGCTATTAGTTTCATCTTCACATCAGAGAACGTGCCTCTAAAGGACAGGTCAAGGGGGCAGTGCCGGGTCACAAGTCTGCCATCAAGTCCCCTGTGTTCTTATCAGGAAAAATGTAATTCTTCCAGGTGGGCAAGACGACCCCATGCAACAACTATTCAATAAGAACAATATTTAAGAAATAATTATGACAACTGATGGGGGAAGTCTTCTGTATATTCGTTTCTCTTATTGGTTGATGAATAAAACAGTCTGGGCAACAGAGGCAAGAAGTTAGGCAGGACTAGGAGACAAGGAGAATTCTGGGACAGGTAGGGAGAGAGAGACTGAGAAGAGACGCCATGTAGAGAACCGGAAGATAGGACACACCAGGCATTCTCTGGTAAGATAAAGCCATGTAGGATTACATAGATTAGTATTTATAGGTTAATAATTAAGATAGAGCTAGCCAGTAAGAAGTCCTAACCACTGGTCAACAGCTTAATAATTAATGTAAGTCTTAGTATGCTTATTTGTGGCTGAAGCGGCTGTGGTACCTGGCGGGACAAGAAAAACTCTACAACAGACAACATCTATCTGTGTAAGTCTCTCATTTGCCCAAGTGGCCAGACTTTAGTCTCCTGTCTCTGCCTAAATTGTTCAAAGTGTAAATTGGGGCCAAAACTTGGAAGAGATTTAAGGACAACAGGGTATGTGGAATGCAAAAGCCCAAGGTATATATAAGTTAGCAAAATCTATTTGTGGCCAGTTCTTCCTTGGGCATTAACCAGAGCTGGGTGTGCACTATTATTAAAGAGCTTTCTCCTTCATTAGTCACCAAGTGTGCAGAGTGAATTCTCACTGGGAAGGCAGCTTATTTATGTAACAGTACAGCACCTAAAATTCAGATTCAATACTATGCATTGGCTTGACATCTGGTAAGATTAAGGGAACCTGGTGTTATACAAACAATAAAAATCCAGAGACAATGCCCCTCCCCCCCCCAGGTAAGCAACCTTCTGATCAGAGGACCAGGTCTGGTTTCCAGTTATCCCTGACACCTGGAGAAATTATTCAGAGAAGCCAATCATATTGTCCCATGGGCTCTCTCTCTCTTTCCTTCTCTCTCTCCTCCTTCCCTCCCTCCCTCCTTCTATCCCTCCCTCCCTCCCTCCCTTCATCTCTCTCTTCCTTGCTTGCTTGCTTCTTTACCATTCCTCCTCCCTCCCCCCCCTCCCTCCCTCCCTCCCTCCCTCCAATAAGAGAAACAAAAATACAGAAGGGCATTCCCCCATCAATGGTGCCTGGCAGAAATGGCTCAGTTTGAATAAAAAGATGGTTTATTATCAGGATTAGGTATTGTAAAAATTACTCAAAGGACTGTAAGAGGAAACTGTCAGCCGTGTTGTAGATTTTACCTACCCCAGAGTCATGGTGCCTTGGCCTTAACTCAGGAAGTTGCTGGCAGCAGAGCCCTGGTGCCTCTGCCATGGTGTGCGCCTGCAAAGTCAGCCTTCATGCTATTTCCTTCTAGCCTTTGCTTTGGCTCAAGACTCTGAGAGTATACTTTAGCAGTAAAGCCCAAATCACAGCTCCCCCTGGCGTCAAGGGGTCTGAGCCACGCTGTTTTTTTTTTTTTTTTTTTAATTTATAACATTATTTAATTCACACTAATGTATAAGCTTATTTTCTGAATTTTATTTCTGAAGAATATTTCATTTAATCCTAAAAAGATAAACCGGTGCCTATTATATATATATATATATATATATATATATATATAATATTGTTACACAGTGGATTTTGTAAATTAGAACAAAAAATATTAAATAAGAATTCTGTGTTTATTCTCTTTCCATTTCCAGATCTGATTAAAACAAATATCTTTTTTTAATTTATTTTATTAGTTCGACTTGGGGAACAAGCTTATTTCAAGTCCCTTCTCCCTCTCCCTCTCCTCACCCCCAGCCCTCCTCCCCACCCCCAGTCTACCCCCCACCCCATCCACCCACCACTCCCCAGGCAGGGTAGGGCCCTCAACAGGGGCTCTGCAAAGTCCACCAAGTCTTCCTATGCTGGTCCTGGGCCCTTCCCCATGTATCCAGGGCCAGAGTGTAACCCTTCATATGGGATGGAGCCACGCTGTTTTTAATGCTGTCATCTCTGTGTTCTAGAGAGGTGGTTGAAATGAATGTCTTGTGAATGGATTTGTGAACTCTGCCATGGTCTCTGCTTTTCATTGCAGTTACAGTTTTGTAACAGCAGTAATGATTTTACAATATTGTAAAATATTTACGATAAATACTTATAATATTGTAAAATATTGTAAAACAGTATTTTACACATCTCTATTTTTGACTGGTCCTCTGTTACAAATTGCCCCATGTAAAGTTATTAACCCATTCTTCTTATTCTCCCCTTGCCCAGTGTTGTAAGTTCTAAACAAAACTTTGGAGTGACTCAGACAATAATTGCTGGAGCCGAACTAGATAAACACTGGTCCTACAATGTCTCTAACTAGTAATTTTTTTAGTTTTTATTTATCTGGCACATATAATGATCTTCAGATAATGTCAAGGCACATGGCAAATATTTGCTAATCCAGCTCTTTACTTAAACTACAGTGATGTTTAACTTTCAGGGAAACAATATGTTTGTCTGAAGAATCATGGGTATTGGCCTGTGAATCATTTCAAGTGCATTTTAGGCACAAACAGAAGAAAATGAAAACCCTGCTCAGAAAGTAGCCTTTCTGCCCAGTGACCTACAATCTTTTCTATCTATAACAACTTGTGAATGTTTCTGAGCTCTCTAACACAGTCTTATTCTGGTGGCGTTAACCTTCCCCCATCTCTCAGGATGCTGGTCCTTGAATAAAGTGATTTCCTTACTACCAACTGTCATCTCCTAAGTATTTATTGGCTTTCAAGGAGTGAACAGTAGGGGGTCCAGTAGCGGATTGCTGGCATACCAAGTACTTGGGAATAGATATGGGATTGCTTCATAGACTCAAGCTAAGACTTGTATCCTGAAGTCTTTCTAGAAGTTGTCTAGAAAGTGCTTTTTATATTCACCAGTGTCTTTCTTTCCTAGTGACCAATCTTGCATCATATCAACTTTATTGATATGAAGTAAAGTTCATGTTGTATATAACTTCACTGCACATGGTCTGGGATGCAGAGGACAAGGGGATTAGGAAAGGAATATGAGAGAGGTAATAGGATTTGTGCCTTCCTTCCTCAGCATCCGGACGGAAATAAGAGACGGATGTCTTGGCCACTTTTCCTGTTGTGATAAAGTATCCTGACAAGGGCAACTAGAGAGAGAAAAGGGTTATTTTGGCTCACATTTCCAGGTTTAGTTCCTCGTGTTGGGGGACATTGAGGCAGTAGAAGTTTGAAGCAGCTGATGACGTTGCATCCACAGTCAAGAAACAGAGTAATGGAAGTTGTTCACTCAGGTTCTCTACCTTAAACAGTACGTCACCCAGGGAATGGTCCACCCACATTTAAGATGAGTCTTCCCAAGTCAATGTAGTACCTGCAATGTATGCCCAGAGGCGAAATAATCCCTTACAGGTGTGCAGGAGACAAGTCTGGATCCTGTCAAGTTGTCACCACTATCACAACTGGAGTTCTTATCAACTTGACAACAAAACATACAACTTTTTTTTTTTTTTTTTACATTAGACAAAGTTTATTACAGGTGGGGGAGAGGGAGAAATGGAAGAGCAGAGCAGAGAGTAAGAGAGAAGACAGAGAGGAAGGCAGAAGAGGGCATAGGTGGGAGAAGAGGAAGAGAGAGACGTGTAAGAGAAAAGCCAAAACATACAACTTTTAAACCTCAATTCTCCACCTCTTGATTTCATAGGATCATGAAAAATGCTTTCAGTCAAATATACAAAGTCCTAATAGTCATCAACCATTCCAACAATTTAAAAGTCCAAAGTCTTTTTTAATTGTGATCTCCTATAAAATAAAAAGCACTAGCCTGACTCTTGGATTGGCTTGACTCCATGTCCACAGCCCTACTTGACAGATGTTCCATGATCCAGGTATCCTCAGTATCCTAGGGTCTCCATTTTACCCTAGGCTCCCCCTTCTCATAATTGCATCTCTGGGCCTCTGGGCCTTTGGGCCCGCAACACATTGTCTGATCCTACCTTCTCTCTGAACTATGGATCAGGATCCCATGACCCCTCAATCTTTCATCTTTAATGTCTTCACAACCAATACCATGTGGACAATCCTGCCAAGCTTTGTCACCAGTTTGGAGTGTAGACTGATGTCCCTGGATCAGTTTTAGGATGCTATACCCCAGCAAACACTTTCCTAGGCAGTTGCTTTGGAGGAGAAGAAGCTATTTCATTTTAGGCTATTCTCCTTTAAAAAAAATCCTTGGATCTTTTAAAGATTAGAGTCTCCAAAGGGCAGAGTTTTGCCCTTGAGAGACATTTTCTCCCATCATTTTTATTAGTTGAGGATTTAATGCAACCTGCATTTTGATCATGTCCACTCCTCACCCCCAAACTCTCCCCAGATCCAACCCTTCTTACCTATCCACCCAACCTTGTGCTTTCTTCTTCTTCTTCTTCTTCTTCTTCTTCTTCTTCTTCTTCTTCTTCTTCTTCTTCTTCTTCTTCTTCTTCTTCTTTTTAAGAAAAACTCATCAAGTACATTTTGTGCTGTCCATATACTATTTGATGTGTTGCCTTCCATTTGGTGGACCTGCCAGGGGCCTCATCTTTAAGAAGAATGACTCTCGCTCTTCTAGCAGCTTCTAGGGGCCAAGAGCTCTTTAGCTAAGGAGTGGGACTTTTTGCCCATCTCTCTTTACAATTCTGGGGTTTCATCTGGCTGGTTTCGTCTGGCTTGATATTGTGTAGGTCTTATGCATGTTGTCATAACGACTGTGGGTTCCTATGTACATCTGTCCTGCTGTGTCCAGAAGACTCACTGATCCTTTTTAGTCATCCTCTGGTTCTCACAGTCTTTCCCACCCCTCTTCTATGCTCCCTGAGCATCGGGAGGAGGGGGGTGTGATGGCAGTGTCCCATTTACCACCAAGCATTCCAGTCGTATTCTCTGTGCCTTAACCTGTTGTGGGTCTACATGTTAGTCACCATCGACTACAAATGGAAGGCCCTCTGATGAGGGCCGAGAGGTGCACTAATGCATGGGTATGCTGACAAGTCTTTGGAGCTAGTTTAACACGGAGACGTGAATTTTAACTCCCTCGACAGACTTATTCCAACTGTCTAGGTTTCATAGTGCTGGGAGGTGCTGTGCATGCTATCAGAAGAGAAGAGCAATCGCCAGTCTCACCCAAGTTTAAACCGTGTGAGCTAAAATAACAACTGGCCTGGAAAGACATGCCCACTGGTGTAATAGTGGCATGGATGTTATGGGAATACCCACACCTTTGGATTGGATTTAAACCAAACTCCATGTGGCAGTTTAAATGCAACGGTCCTCTTAGGCTCATATATTTGAATGCTTGGTGGAATTGTTGGGGGAAGCATTAGGAGGTATGGCCTTGTTGGGGGTATGTTACTAGGGATGGGGTTTCAGGTTTCAAAAATCCACACTATGCCCAGTTAGCCCCCTGTCTCTCTCTGACTCATGCTTGTGGATTAGATGTAAACATGTTTCATTCTTTTATATACCTTAAATCATTTTTAAAAATCATTTAGGTCTTTTATTTTTAGACCTTTATAATTTGTATTTATACATCTTAAGTCATTTTTAGATCCTAAAACATCCTTTTAAATACTCATATCTTAAACTTTTATATCTTCATATAAACTTTATGGTTTAAAACATTTTTTCTCTATGTAACTTGACCAGGAGACATAATTTTTCAATGCAAACTTAAAACGGTAAAGTGGCTAGAAGGGAGTGGTGCAGTTTCTATATGAGGAAATAATCCAGCCTTTTATTGGGAATCAGCATACTGATTATTGCGTGCCGCGTGCGCTCAAAGATGATCCATAGTCCGTAAGGCTAAGATTTCTTTATTTAGATAAACACCAACCCAAACACAAGCCAGAGCGTGCCAGGGGCAGCAAGGCAGCCAGGCCAGAGAGAGGGGCCAGATCTAAAGAGGGGCTATTCACGTGTGTGCGGTCCTTTAAGAATCGTTCACCTTAGACCTCCCCTGACCACGCCCTCACGGGCGTGTCCCAGCACACCTGTCGGGGCTACTAGGAGGCAGGGCTACAGCATACAGTTAAAAGGTTTGTCCTTAAGCCTTTCAAAACAGTAATTACTTGTATTAATTTCATCTCTGTGTGAAGGTTTTCCTAGTAGGAAAGGACTCTTCACGATCATCAATAATCAAAGCAGCTTGGTCTGTGGCTGAACCACCAGGAAAGACTGCAATGGAGCTGATTTGGTTTTAACAGAGGATGGTCAGGTAACTGATAAAAGTAAATGTCTGTGTAGCCTAACTGAGCAATTTGCCATTCTCTAGACTCATCAGAGAAGGCATTTTGTTGGTTGGCTGTATAAGGAATAATTATATCATGAACATTTTGTCATGTTTTTTACTCTTTTTTATCCAATAAAAATGCAACCAAAGAGGTATAAGCAGTAATAATCATTTTATGAGTTACAGGCAAAATGTGATCATTTTAAAGACTTTGTTGCCATAAGAAAGCTGCATCTTGCATTACTATGGATAAATGATTTGAAGAAAAGAATGCATTTTACTCATTTTCCTCAGAAGATGTCACATGTTTTTGTGTCTATTAAATTTTTAATAAGTATTTATTTCGAGACTTGAGATCCATACATAAAATTGTTGAAAGACACTTTATAAATAACTAAAATGTTACTTTCTGCATTTTATAAGTAATATGTAATGAAGAAAACAAAATTTGTTATTGACTATTTCAGCTAAAGAAGATCCTGTTGAAATGCTAGAACTTAAATATTTATGCTAGAATGGGTTTTGTTTTGGTAGATATTCAGAGTTGGGCAAGCCGTGCCGATGCTTTGGGGATGGTTTCTGTAGGTAAATAAAATAATGAAACTTGGAATTCAGGAAAAAAAGAAAGCTGTAGGAGGACATTTACTGGCAAGCAAAACAAGATTCCATGGGTTAGTATAATCCATGTGGAGAAGCTTTTAAGAATTTGTCTTTTCTTCTAACAGAGTCAAGAAGCTTTAGCTTCAGATGTTAACTTTTATGGTAATTTAGGGTTAGCATTACCCTGTAATATATCAAATAAAAGTTTTAATTTAGCTGTTGATAATTTTACATAGAGATGAATCCAGTAAATATCTCCAAGGAGTTTTTGAAAATCAACCCATAATTGTAAAGGTTGTGGAGAAGCAAAGTCTATGTGAACAACGCATTCCAATTAGGAAAAAAGGGGCCATCTGAAGCCCATGTAAAGCTAACCGTCAAATTAGAAATTGTAACATCGCCTGTAAATAAATCTATCCGTATTAGAAACCAAAATATCATCCACATAATGAACAAAATAAACATCAGAATAAATTTTATGAATTTGTAAGATAGCTGCATCTACAAATTTCAGAAACAAGGTGTTGTAATTTTAAAAAGGGGGCCCTAGAGAGAAAGACGCCATGTGAAAGCGTTTGGATGCAGGGGTTTTTATTAGGGGAAAGTGAATGGGAAAAGGGGGGAGGGGAGGGGAGGGGAGACTGGTCTCTGAGGACAGAGGTGGCAGAAGAAGAGAGAGAGAGAGAGAGAGAGAGAGAGAGAGAGAGAGAGAGAGAGAGAGAGAGAGAGAGAGAGAGAGAGAGAGAGAGAGAGATGGGAGGTGGGCAGGGCCCTTTTAGATGGGAACACGGTGAATGTGCACAGGTGGAGCTCTTAGTGGCTGCAACGGAAGACATATCCCGCCAGAACCCCAAGGACAGGCCGGTTCAGATGCCTGAATACTAACACAAGGTAGTTAATTACAGAAATTGAAACTGTAAAAACAGTAAGTTATTTTGAAACCTGTTTGGTGAGTTTATTTTTTATTTTGAATCTGGTAGCAAGGCAAATTGTTTTTAGACCTGGTAAGGATAAATTATAAATGGAAATATATTCTAAATGATCTATGTCAATTAAAATAAAAGAGATCAATTATCAGACAGATTACTTTAGATCTGGGTCTGAGATTTTTGTCAGGCGAGTAACTTGGGGACCCCATGTTTGACCAGACAAAGCAGGGTGATTAACCCAAAGTTTGTACAAGTCCCTGGCAGCAAGTAAGGCATGGTGCAGTTTTGTCTACTGTGAGAAGCTTAAATATTTTAAATGCCAGGGGGCTAAGTAAAGAATTGATTACATTAAAACTTAGCATGACTACAAAGATAGTTCTGAACATATTAAAGAACTTGATAATTCATAATGTGACTAACCAATAATTTGTATTTTAAAATTATATTTAACAGTTTACAATAAGTTAGTAGCTTTAGTAATATTAGGACTTTATGTTTTATCTCTGTTAGGTTTAACCTTAAAAATAATAGTTTTGAAATGAAGTTCTTTTAGCATTGAAACAAAACCTCCTAATAACAAAACAATATATAGGGAGACTGGAAATTTTATTCATCCTTTCAGAGTGCATCATGAATGAGAATAGGTGCAATAAAGAAATCAAAATATCTATTCCACAGGTAAAAGGGGGGAAAGTTTATCTTAAATTATTAACAGGGAAGATTCTCAGGGATAAATGAGAATTGTAGAAGGCAGACAGTTCTTTGAGATAAGGAAGTTAGAGGAGGGAGCAGAGAGAAATTACAAAGAAGCAGAGAAGGTAACTGGTTCAACCTGGGACATCTCCAAAAGGACTGGAAGGCTTGTTAGATAAAATATCCCAAATCACAGATGAGAGGCACCCCTCTCATGGGATGGGTGACCTGTAAGGCTAGAAGAAGCTCCCTGACATGCACATGACCAAATACACCCCACTGCAGCCACACCCTCTGGTAAAGATACAAATAGTGATGCTTGGGATGCTCATCAGAGCCACCCTGCCTTCACCATGAAGTCCAGTAGCTTCTTCCCTTTCATGGTGCTCCTTGCTCTGGAGATCTTGACATCCTGGACTTTGCAAGGACCATTAAAATGTGAGTTGGAGCTACTGTGGCCCAAAACTGTCTAGAGTGTTAGAAGTGAGGGCTCCTGGTGGTTTGGGGTGTGTTCCCTTCTCTAGGCTGTCCCCAGCTTACTCAGGACTTCCTGGTGGCTTCCATGTCTTGCTGGGGTCAGAGGTTCCTATGAGGCTTCAAGGCATGGAAGAATGCTCCCTTGATTACTAAACCACCCTGTCAACCCAGGCCTCACTCTCTCTCTGTTCCTGTCCTTTCTGTTTCTGCCTCTGGCTTTAGTTCTCAACATCTCACAGGTTTGTTCCCTTCCTGTTTATTTCTCTTGTCTCCATTATTCCTACTCTCCCCTTCTGTCCTTGGTAATCTAGCTTAGTCCTGAGGTGGAAAAACTTGACTGGGAACCCTGTGCCTTTTGTCCTCAGTCTGTGATGTTTTTCCTGTTTACATGTCTGGTTTGACCAAGCCTGTCATATTTGTTCACTTTGTTTTGTTTTCTCCTGGGGTCAGCGGGCAATCCCCCTTGAAGTTGTGGGCTCCTGGGATGAGGATCTATATCTGGAAAGTGGTCCTTTGTCCAAGAATTATGTTAGATGTTCCATACTCTCCTAATATCTTGACATCCTCTTTAGATGCTATCAAACCTGGAGCCTGCCCTCCTAAAAATCCTTTCAATTGCTTTCAGGAGAAAAGAGAGTGAAACTATGACTGGCAATGTCCCCAAAATTAGAGATGTTGCCAAATTCATTGTGATTACAGATGCACTGTTCCTCTTCCCATCCACACTGCAGGTGAGCCAGCAGAGGACCCAGGAGCAGAGGAATGAACCTCAAGACCTAGCACTTAAGGGGATGGGATTGTGGGAAGGGGTCCTCCTAGGCATGCTTGCTTCTAAGAGTGGTTGAATCCAACATGGCATCAGTCAAGGCATCATGCTGCCATCAGCAGGAAAAGCCTCTTGTCTGAGGCAGCCACTCTGTAATGGTTTTGCAAATAGTCATCTGGGCATTCAGCTTGATGGAAGCAGTCAACCCTTTCAGTACCAGACAGCTGGCCACCTGCATTGTCTGGAGGCAGATGTTAGAGGGGAACCAGGTGCTGTTTCAGGGGACATATCTGGGAGTAGGTGATTGAGGTGAGGGGTAAATGGGGGTGATTTTCCTTGCACAGGCTGGAGAAGGTGGGTTAAAGAAGCAGTGATGTGGTGGCTGAAGTCTAAGACATCTGACCTGTGCTTCTTCTGTCACCAGTGAGGACGAAGCCTGGCAAGTGCCCAGAGCTTAAAA
The DNA here is from genome assembly GCF_003668045.3 of Cricetulus griseus. Taxonomy (NCBI): domain Eukaryota; kingdom Metazoa; phylum Chordata; class Mammalia; order Rodentia; family Cricetidae; genus Cricetulus; species Cricetulus griseus. The sequence goes on from NC_048599.1 coordinate 15,108,256, forward strand.
TGGAATGTGTGATGTTAAGTCCTTTCAGTACCTGTGAGAGGGATGGGGAGTGTGAAGATGATTATAAGTGCTGCCAGAGTGTGTGTGGGAAACTCTGCTTTCCACCACAGAAAGGTAAGGAGTGGGCTGGGGTGGACAGACCTCATTGCTTTTCAGACCTTTTCAGCTTCAAGGCTCTGGAGGTCAGGGCTTATGGCATGGGGACTGTAATCAAGAGCCTCTGTCTGGATTGTCCTTTAAGGGCACTGAGCCCTATTTCTTATGGCAAAGACATAGGATTCTCTGTTGCTTTGAATGTAAAGCTGCCTGTCTGGGTAAGGGCTATGGGTGAATGACTTTCTGAGTCTCTATCTATAGAATGGAAATGCTGAATTTGAAAATGTTTTGCAAGGCACTGTATGCATTATTTGTTATCCCAGTTATTTATTTTGTGGTTTCTAGGGTCAAAGCACAAAGGATAGATACAATTAGAGGGATGTCTAGTTCACTGCACTGAGTTTTGAATATTACAGTGAACATGAGACTTGAACTTACTCTCTTGAAATCCACAATCCTCTCAACTACAGTCCCATTTTGTTGTTTGATCTCTCTCAGCTGGCCTCCTCATGGAGGACATTATGTAAATTGTTTGGTTGGTTCCTATGTTTAAAGTCTTATCTTATTTTCTCTTGTAGCCTGATCCCTGACATTTGCAGACAGCTCTGAACTCCTGCTCTGTGTGGTCTGGAAACTCCTTCTCTGTGCCCAGGTTCTTCAACTCCCAGGCTTGGATCCAGTGGAGAGGGTTTTCTTCTGCCACCAACAGCTCCTTTTGGCATGTGCTCAACATTCAGGAGACTTAAAGGAAATAGCATTGGAGAGCAAATAAATAAATGGGTCTATGTCTCTAAGCACACCCTGCCATGGTGAATCACTGAGGGTAGAGTGTGGCAAGAATCAACAAGGGAAGGCTTGGGGATGAGGCTTCCTGTAATGATAAGTCTTTCTGCCAAGCTTCCCGAGCCCCACCACCACATGTGTGGCCAAAATAACACACAGAGACTTATGTTAGTTACAATGCCACTGGCCAATGATTAGGATTTCTTAATCTATATATTTTAAAAAGACTTATCTGATTGAGGATGCTGGCAGCACGTGTCCTCTCTTGCTGGGTTCACATGGAGACTCCAGAGAATTCTCTGAGGAGGAGGAGGAAGAGAGTGATTTCCTGCTGTCTCTGCTAATATTCTGAGTCTGCCTGCTAGGTCACTTCCTGCCTGGATCACACCTCCTCAACTCCTAGTCCTGCCTAACTTGCTTCCCTATTGGCCAACAATACTTTATTTATCAATCAATAAGACAAACATAAACAGAAGGACCTCCCCCATCATCTCCTCTTTTCTGTCTAAATAAAAAGAAGGGTTTTAACATTAACATAGTAAAATATATAACAAAAGAGTTATTAAGTAAGAACTACAGTTATAATATTTAGTCCATTAACATTTAGCAAGATTTAAAGAAAACACTCTGTCATCTATACTATCTTTGTGAGTCTAAGGTCTTATATGTAACTTATCTTTTATAATAACTAAAGGAAACTATAACCATAACTATCTGTCTTAAACTCCATCCAAGACCACAGAAGGATAATGTATAAACTCTAGATCTGATAGAGACATCTTGCTACCTGGTCAGTCATCCAAAGTTCCTCTGTAATGTTGGGGCATCCATCTTCAGTCTATAGGCCACAGTGTGTCTGGCAGACTTCTCCATGAAGCAGGAACCCTTCAGGACTGTCTTGTTTTGTAAGTTCAGCAGTCACTTTCCTGTGGGTCCTGCATGTCCAGTTTAATCAGCAACAAACAGTCCAGGCAAGAGCAGTTTCTTGCCCAAATGGCTAATCTTGCCATGTTGAAAGCAAACTCCTTGACGAGTTTCTTCCATGCCCATCTTCCTCTCAGACGTAATTGGTGTGCCAGGAGTAGTTGTGTCTCATTGTCATGAAAAAGCCTAAACCATTAAATGCCATATATTCTGTAGGTCTTTGAAAGGTCTGAAGAGTATCTATCCATACATCTTTGTATATCTAGAAAACCTAACTAACCTAATTATAAGTTCTGACTATTGGAGATGATTATATAATCTGTATTTAATTATGGGTTACATTTAAAAGATCTGTATAAACACAATACCTAAGCAAGAGGAGAAATTTACATATTACAAAATTGACCTTAAATTTGTATCAATAAATGAAAATCCATACCAATGCAAAGTATTCATTTCTATATCCTATTTCCCCGTTTTCCTTTAAAAAGATTGACTGTGATCATTACCATTTATAACTAACCCCATTTAAATGAAAATAAATATTTATAAACAATATTTGGGAATTTGGGTGCCCTTCATTCCAAACTGCTTCCTGCTTTTTTTGGGGGGGGACAATGTGCATACCATGGGGATCATGATAAAACACAGAAACCTGACCAGGCCCTTGTGTTTTAGATGTCGGATCAGTTGGGCCACTGCTTCAGGGGGTCTTGCTTGATCAAGCCATATTAGTCTGGAAGGAATCCATGCCTTTCCATTTTCTGTGGAAACACTAGCAAAAACTCTTTTCCTAAGTAACTTGTCCTTAGATTTAAATTTAGAAGTCAAAGCATTTTAAAAATATCTAAGTTGGATTAATTCAGCAGTGTTTATAATCAAATGTATTTTAGCAGTTGTTGCTCCTTCCCCAGCAATTAAACAATTGAAAGACAACAATATAGCATGCAGTATCCAGACTCTCTGTGTATTTTCCATCTTTACATGGCTTATTTATTATTCTATTTCTTTTACTTCCTTCTTTTTTCTTTTGTCCCGAGACAGGGGTTTTCTGTGCACATCCACCTGCCTCTGCTTCCTTCAGCAAATCCTACTGGTGTATGCCACTACCACCGGCTACTACTTCTTTCTTTCTCTCTTTCTCTCTCTCTCTCTCTCTCTCTCTCTCTTCTCTCTCTCTCTCTCTCTCTCTCTCTCTCTCTCTCTCCTCCCTCCCTCCCCTTCCTTCCTTCCTTCCTTCCTTCCTTCCTTCCAATTACTTTATCCTGTTTCTTTTTCTCTCACAAGCCTACATATATTTTTAAACACTCTGTTAACCTTCAGAGGTTTTTCTTCATCTGAATCTGTCTTTACTGTAAATCTTTGCCTTTTTCTGGCCACGAAGTCTTTTATCTGTTAAACATTGCTAAAATTAAAGTGGCAGCTGTTTTAGCTGTTGTCTTTCCAAGATGGAATCAGTATGTTTACCACCAGCACTGAGAGCTGTGCTCACTGCCTTGGTCTATGCTGCCACCAAGAAGCATGCTGCTGGCTTGGAGATGTGGTCACTGCCACTGCCAGCTGCTCGGACACACCATTCAATTGTTAGCAAGATCTCTAAAGAGCCTTGCAATTTTTGCTACTTATGCTGAGTCAGGAAGCCTCTCTTAAAGGAGCTGACACCCGAGAAAATGCTGCTACCAAGAGTCATGCTTGTCTCTGTTCTTTTGCTTCTAAAAATCCCTTTTTAAGCTTTTGTGAAGTTTTAGTGTGGAAGTTTGTAATCCCACTTCCTGACACCATGTTTCCTCTTTTGCCAGGCTCACAGCTTCCTTCTACATTCATGGGGAGAAGTAGGAAGGTTCAATGTTTGGAAGCCTTGAATTTACACTATTAATCTAACAGTATGGACTGAGTGACAATTGGAAAAGTGACTTTACTTCCAAATATGTTTTTAATCCGTGAAGTGGCAACAGAAACTACATACTTATAATGTATAGGATATCAGAGTGTGCACAGGGGTGCAAAGTGTGTGCAACATGCAGAGTGTACACAGGTGTGCAAAGTGTGTGTAACATGCAGACTGTGCAAAGGGGTGCAAAGTGTGTGTAACATGCAGAGTGTGCACAGGGGAGCAATGTGTGTGTAACATGCAGAGTGTGCACAGGGGTGCAATGTGTGTGTAACATGCAGAGTGTGCACAGGGGTGCAATGTGTGTGTAACATGCAGAGTGTGCACAGGGGAGCAAAGTGTGTGTAACATGCAGAGTGTGCAGAGGGTGCAAAGTGTGTGTAACATGCAGAGTGTGCACAGGGGTGCAAAGTGTGTGCAACATGCAGAGTGTGCACAGGGGTGCAAAGTGTGTGCAACATGCAGAGTGTGCACAGGGGTGCAAAGTGTGTGTAACATGCAGAGTGTGCACAGGGGAGCAAAGTGTGTGTAACATGCAGAGTGTGCACAGGGGTGCAAAGTGTGTGTAACATGCAGAGTGTGCAGAGGGTGCAAAGTGTGTGTAACATGCAGAGTGTGCAAGGGGTGCAAAGTGTGTGTAATATGCAGAGTGTGCAGAGGGTGCAAAGTGTGTGTAACGTGCAGAGTGTTCACAGGGGAGCAAAGTGTGTGTAATATGCAGAGTGTGCACAGGGGTGCAATGTGTGTGTAACATGCAGACTGTGCACAGGGGAGCAAAGTGTGGGTAACATGCAGAGTGTGCACAGGGGTGCAAAGTGTGTGTAACATGCAGAGTGTGCACAGGGGAGCAAAGTGTGTGTAATGTGCAGAGTGTGCACAGGGGTGCAATGTGTGTGTAACATGCAGAGTGTGCAGAGGGTGCGAAGTATTGTTAACTAGTATCAGTGCTTGACCCGAGTACATTCACACATCACAGCCACTTGTCACCTCCTGGTGTTACAAAAAATTTCAAGGTGTCATATGTGTGTGTACATGTGTGCATGTGTGCTCACCTGTGTGTGCATCTGGAGGACAGAGTAGTTCATCAGGTGTCTTCCCCTGTCACTTTTTGCTAATCACCTTGAGTCAGAATCTCACCAATTGGGCTAGGCCAGCCGGCCAATGAGAGCTCAGGATCTGCCTGTCTGTGACCCCCAACTGCTGGGGTTGTACACATGTGTGCCCATGACCAGCTTTTTATATGGCTTCCTGAGCTCCTCATGCCTGTGGGGTGGACAATGTAGTCAGTGACACATCTCCCCAGTACCTTTCTCCCATCTTTATAGTTCAACTGAGCAGACTGTAGAAGAAAAGATAGTCAGGAGACTATGTCAGCTCTGAGGACAGTTGTGATGGTGGCTTGTAAAATGTTAAATCTTAGAATCCACTGGAGTTTTAAGATGCCTCCAACAGCTGGTTGTGAGTGTGACAGTTTTGTTAAGTTTAAGGCTAGATATGAATACACAGGATAATATTCTTGAGGCTATCTTTTAAATTAATTTTATTTAAATTAAAAACAATTTTATTTTACATACCAACCCCAGTTTTCTCTCTCCCTCCATTCCCACCCTCTGTTCTCCAGTCCCCCATACCATCTTCCCATCCCACCCTCATCCACTCCTCAGAGAGGGCGGGGCCTACCATGGGGGATCATCAAAGTCTGTCACATCATTTCGGGCAGGACTGAGGCCCTCCCCCCTGTATCTAGGCTGAGAGTTTATCACTCCATAGGGAATGGGCGCCAAAAGCCTGTTCATGTACTATGGATAAGTACATGTTCCATTGTCAGCGGCCCCATTGACTGCCCAAACCCCCAATTGACACCCATGTTCAGGGATCTTGGTTTGGTACTCCATTGTGTAAATATACCACATTTTCCGTATCCATTCTTCAATTGATGGGCATCTGGGATGATGATTCCAGGTTCTGGATATTATGAATAATGCTGCTTTGAACATAGTTGAGCAAATGTCTTTGTGGTTTGAGTGTGCATCCTTTGGGTATATGCCCAAAAGTGGTATTGCTGGGTCTTGAGGTAGGCTGATTCCCAATTTTCTGAGATACTGCCATACTGATTTCCAAACAGCTGTACAAGTTTGCACTCCCACCAGCAATGGAGGAGAGTTCCCCCTACTCCACATCCTCTCCAGCATAAGCTGTCATCAACATGTTTAATCTTAGCCATTCTGATCCATGTAAGATGGTATCTCAGAGTTGTTTTGATTTGCATTTTTCTGATGAGTAAGGATGTTGAACACTTTCTTAAGTGTCTTTCAACATTTGAGATTCCTTCGTTTAGAGTTCTCTGTTTAGATCTTTAGCCCATTTTCATTGGATTATTTGCTCCTTTGATGTCTAGTTTCTTGACTGTGTATTTTGGAGATCAGATATGGGGGTTGGTAAAGATCTTTCCCCATTCTGTAGGATGCCATTTTGTCCTTTGCTTTATAGAAGCTTCTCATTTTCAGGTGGCCCCATTTATTCATTGTTGCTGTGCTACTGGTGTAATATTTAGAAAGTGGTCTTTTGTGTCCATGTGTTCAAGGATACTTCCCTCTGTCTCTTCTATGAGGTTCATTGTGGTTGCTTTTATGTTGAGGTCTTTGATCCATTTGGACTTGAGTTTTATGCATGGTGATAGATATGGATCTATTTGCATTTTTCTACATATCCGCATCCAGTTATGCCAGTACCATTTGTTGAAGATACTTTTGTTATTTTTCCTTTTATAATTTTAGCTTCTTTGTCAAAATCAGGTATTCATAGGTGTGTGGATTAATATCAGGGTCTTTGATTTGATTCCTTGGTCTACCTATCTGTTTTTATGCCAATATCAAGCTGTTTTCATTACTGTAGCTCTATAGTAGAGTTTAAAGTCAGGGATGGTGATGCCTCCAGAAGAACCCTTTTTGTACAGGATTGTTTTGTGTGTCATGTGTTTTTTTTTTCCATATGAAGTTGAGTATTAAAAGAACTCCTTTTGCATATTGTCCTTTTGTGGTCTGTGAAAAATTTTGCTGGGAGTTTGATGGGTATTGAATTGAATCTATAGACTGCTTTTGCTAAGACTCTCATTTTTATGATGATAATCCTACCTATCCAAGAGCATGGGAGATCTTTCCATTTTCAGATGTCTTTTTCAATGTCTTTCTTCAAAAACTTAAAGTTCTTGTCATACAGGTCTTTCACTTGTTTGGTCAGAGTTACCCCAAGATGTCTTATGTTATTTTTGGCTATTGTAAAGGGTGTTGTTTCTCTGATTTCTTTCTCAGCCTGTTTATCATCTGTATATAGGAGGGCTACTGTTTTATTTTTGAGTTAATCTTGTATTCTGATACATTACTGAAGGCGTTTATCAGTTGTAGTAGTTCCCTGATAGAATTTTCGGAATCACTTATATATACTATCACATCATCAGTAAATAGTGAAAGTCTAACTTCTACTTTTCCATTGTATCCCCTTGATCTTCTGTGTTGCCTCTTTGCTCTAGCTAGATCATGTGTTTGTTTTCTTTCAGTTGGTTTATATGGTGGATGACATTGATGGATTTTCATATGTTGAGCCTTCCCTGCATCTCTGGGATGAAGCCTACTTGGTCATGGTGCCTGATTTTTCTGATGTGTTCTCGGATTCAGTTTGCCAGTATTTTGTCGAGTATTTTTTCATCAATGTTTGTGAGGGATATTTCTCTGTAATTCTCTGTCTTAGTTGTGTCTTTGTGTGGTTTGTGTACCAAGGTAACTGTAGCCTTGTAAAAAGAGTTTGGCAATTTTCCTTCTGTTTCTATTGTGTGGAACAATTTGAGGAATATAGGTACAAGCTCTTCTTTGAAGTTCTGGTAGAATTCTACACTGAAGCCATCTGGCCCTAGGCTTTTTTTGGTGGGAAGACTTTTAATGACTATTTCTATTTCCATAGGGGTTTTAGGTCTCTTCAATTTGTTTCTCTGGTCTTGATTTAATTTTGGTATATGGTATTATACAGAAAATTGTCCATTTCTTTTAAATTTTCCAATTTTGTCGGGTACAGGTTTTTGAAGTATGACCGATGATTCTCTGGATTTCCTCAGTGTCTGTTGTTGTGTCCCCCTTTTCATTTCTGATTTTTAAAATTTGGATATTCTCTCTCTGTCATTTGGTTAGTTTGGATAAAGTTTTGTCTATCTTGTTGATTTTCTTGATGAACTAACTCTTTGTCTCATTGATTCTTTGTATTGTTTTCCTTGTTTCTGTTTTATTGACTTCAGCCCTCAATATGATTATTTCCAGCCATCTACTCCTCCTGGGTGAGTTTGCTTCTTTTTGTTCGAGTGCTTTCAGATGTTCTGTTAATTTGCTTCTGTGGGATTTCTCTAGCTTCTTCATGTAGGCATTTAGTGCTATGAACTTTCTTCTTATCACTGCTTTCTTTGTATTCCATAAATTTGGGTATGTTGTACTGTCATTTTCATTGAAATTTAGGAAGTCTCTGATTTCTTTATTTTTTCCTTGACCCAGTGGTGATTCAGTTGAACATTGTTCAATTTCCATGAGTTTATGGGCTTTCTGCAATTAGTGTTGCTGAATTCTAACTTTAAGCCATCTGCTCTGATAAGATATAGGGGATTATTTCAATTTTGTTTTTTATCTATTGAGGCTTGCTTGTTACCAAGTATGAGGTCAATTTTAAATAAGGTTTCAGGGGGTGCTGAGAAGGTGTAATCTTTTGTGTTTGGGTGGAATGTTCTATAGATGTCTGTTAGGTTCATTTTAGTCATAATGTCTGTTAGTTCCTTTATTTCTTTGTTAAGTTTCTGCCTGGGAGACCCATCCACTGGTGAGAATGGAATGTTGAAGTCTCCCACTATAGTGTGTGGGGTTTGGTGTGTGATTTAAGCTTTAGGAATGTTTCTTTTACAAATGAGGGGGCCTTTGTGTTTGGGGCATAGATTTTCAGAATTGAAACTTCATCTTGATGGATTTTTCATGTGATGTATATGAAATGATATTTTTCATCTCTTTTGATTAATTTTAATTTGAAGTCTATTTTGTTAGTCATTGGGGTAGCTACAGCAGTCTGTTTCTTAAGTTCATTTGATTGGAAAATCTTTTCCCAACCCTTTACTATGAGGTAATGTCTGTCTTTGTAGTTGAGGTGTGTTTCTTGTATGCAGCAGGATAGATTCTGTTTTTTTTTTTTATTTTATCCAATCTGTTAGTATGTGTCTTTTTATAGGTGACTTAAATCTATGTATATCATTGGATAATAATGACTAATAATTGCTCACTCCTGTTATTTTTGTTATTGTTGCTGTTGGTATTATGTGTGTGTGTGTTTCTCTTATTAGAGATTTCCTGGTGTGGGATTATCTATTGCTTTTGTTTTTGTGGGTGTAGATAACTTCCTTGTGTTAGAGGGCTTTTTTTCTAGCACTTTCTGTAGGGCTGGATTTTTGCATAGGTATTGTTTAAATCCGGTTTTATGTGGTGAATATTGTTTATGATTTCATAAAGCCACTGGAAATCAAAATGCAAAACTAGCTATAGCCATAGAGCCAGGCAGTGGTGATAAACACCTTTATTCCCAGTGGCTGTACTAGCTAGCTATAGAGGCCAGGCAGTGGTGATACCTAACTTTAATCTCAGGACTCAGGAGACAGAAGCACATGTATCTCTATGAGTCCAGCATCACCTTGGGCTACATCAGAGTGAGTCAGTCAAAAAGAATAACAGAGCTCACACCCTTAATCCTAGCACTAGGGAGGTATAAAAGGAAAAACAAAGTGTCTCATGTGAAATTTTGTTTCTAGACAGGGAAGCCATTGCATTGCATTCTGAGGATTCGTGGAGGCAGGATTGCCATTTTGGCCTGAGGTAGAGGCAAGAGCTAGTGGCTGGCTGCTTTGCTTCTCTGATGTTCACTTGAACCCCAATATCTGTCCCTGGGTTTTATTTTCATGTTACAGTTTTGTCATGGAATATCTTGTTTTCTCCTCTATGATGATTGAAAGATTTGCTGGATATAGTAGTCTGGGCTGGCATCCATTGTTTCTTAATGTCTGCATAATGCCTGACCAGGACCTTCTGGCTTTCAGAGTTTCCATTGAGAAGTTGAGTGTAATTCTGATAGGCCTGTCTTTATATGTTACTTGGCCATTTTCCTTTGCAGCACTTAATATTCTTTCTTTATTATTCAGTATGTGTAGTGTTTTGATAATTATGTGGTGAGTGGACTTTTTTTTGACCCAGTCATTGCTATTGATGCTTCCAGGCTTCTCACTTGGCTGCTGATGCTGCCTCTCTCCTGGCTTCCAGGCCATTGGCTCAGCCACTGACACACTCTCTCATTCTCCATCATGCCTTTTTTTCTGAGGGAGTAAAACTTAATAGTAATGGGCTAGTGTGTGTGTGTGTGTGTGTGTGTGTGTGTGTGTGTGTGTGTGTGTGTGTGTGTGTGTGTGTGTGTGTGTGTGTGTGTGAGTGTGTGTGTGTGTGTGTGTGTGAGTGTGTGTGTGTGAGTGTGTGTGTGAGTGTGTGTGTGAGTGTGTGTGTGTGTGAGTGTGTGTGTGAGTGTGTGTGTGTGTGTGTGTGTGTGTGTGTGTGTGTGTGTGTGTGTGTGTGTGTGTGAGTGTGTGTGTGTGTGTGTGTGTGTGTGTGTGTGGGGTGTGTGTGTGTGTGTGTGTGTGAGTGTGTGTGTGTGAGTGTGTGTGTGTGTGTGTGTGTGTGTGTGTGTGGGGTGTGTGTGTGTGTGTGTGTGTGAGTGTGTGCAAAACTTAACTCAATGGGGCTGATGAAAAAGGGACACACACACACACACACACACACACACACACACACACACACACACCTCCAACATGTGACAGCCTCACCTACGGTCCTGATGAATGGCAAGTCATCAGCAGGTCCAAGAAACTGAAGAGGAGATGCAGAATAGGTGAAAACTGGACAAACAGACACACAAGAACTCTTCTGAGGGCCAAAGCTTAGTTCTTCATTTTATTATTCTTACTGTTGTTGGTTCTACTCTTTTTATTTTCTGTTTTGTTTTTCTACCCTGATGTTTCTCTTCTGTCTCTCTTGATATCTTTATTCTAGTTTTCCTTCTATGCCTTTCCTGGTGTTTTCCTTCTCTTGTGTCTTTACTTTTTCCCTTATAGCTTATATACCCAGTAGAATTTTTATTTTCTTTTTTTTAAAGATTTATTTATTATGTATATAGTGTTCTGCCTGCATGTACACCTGCAAGCCAGAAGAGGGCACCAGATCGCATTATAGATGGTTGTGAGCCACCATGTGGTTGCTGGGAATTGAACTCAGGACCTCTGGAAGAACAACCAGTGCTCTTAACCTCGGAACCATTTCTCCAGCCCCAGTAGAATTTTTCAAGCAGTATAAAATTTACAATGTGTTTTCATTCTATTTTAAGTGAATTATTACATCAAATACAAGTAAAAAACAACATGTTTTCTATATCCCTGACATGATTAAACATTTTACTTGAACATTTATCCAAGTTGTGCTAAGACCCCAAATACATTCATACTCAAGCACCTTATTATAGATTAAGAGAGTGTAAATAAGCAAGGTACTTTTCTTAGCTGGTTCTGTTACTAGCAGGCTGCATTTGCAGTTACAGGGAAAGGATCACTCACTATACTACTTATTTCAAAAGGCAATATTATAAAGAATCTTTAAAGAATCACAAATCTACATTTTTTATGGGAAAAAGACTCAGTCAACTCCACTTTAAACCTTCAGAGCACATACCCACTCATCAATAGTTTTTTATATCAGGAAGCTGAGGGCAGAAATAAGTACAAGGAATTAATAATCATCCTTGATCACCAACCCATCCTAGCAAAACAGGCATGCCAGCCAGCAATAGTCAGGCTGCCATTGTTCTTCTTCCCTGACTTCAATGAGTGCCTCACTTAGCTATGAAGAGCATGCCCTTTTAAACTAGTTTTCAAGATTTTCTACCTCAAAGCCATTAACATAAATACTTTAACATAACCTTAAGTCGTATTTAAAACTTTGATTTAGCTATGGTGTGAATTGAAACCTGTGAACACATCTTTCGGCATTAAGATTAAAAGAACCTGAGCTAACAGCTTCTGGGACTCAATTGTTTTCCTTAGTCATCAACCTAAGCCACGGTCTATACGCCTCTTCAAGAGAAACTAGCTGTGTGACATTTCCTTCTATTTTTCTATCATCTTTAGCCCCTGTTTTTAAAATTCTTTTATTCTTTTTTTATTCGTTTATTCCCCACCCCTGCTCCCATCAACTCCTCAGGGAAGGTAAATCCTCCCATGGGGAGTCAATTAAGCCTGGCACATCAAGTTGAGGCAGGATCATTTAGCCACTGTTTTATGAGGGATAGGGGGCAACACTTTAAACAGTACAGCTTAGGAGGAAATCATCTTTATAATAATCCACAGGAAAATATGTCCAGTAGAACAGGATATTTCCAAGAGATAATCACACTACATTAGGATCAAGCCTATTCACACCATCCTAGACACCAGAGAAAATGACGCTGTCTGGGTCTTGCCTATCTGAGATTCACTCATCAGTGCCTTGCATGCTGGTAGAAAGATCCCCTGAAGTCAATGGCCACTTGCTGCTTCTCTGACAAGGCCACTGGCAGAGAACCATGCTACGACCCATAAACCGGGAGAAGCTAATTAACAAGGAGGGAGCAGGAGGGGGATGCATGAATCTCACTGTGAAGGGGGAGTAGAATGGATTTTACCAGGGGAAGCAGGAAGCGGCCTGGAGGGGGAATGGGGAAAAGAATAGGAGGGGTCAGGCATGGGGAAGCGAGTACTTGGAGAGACAACTGGAATCTGGGGCATCTCTGGGATGATCGAGAAACCTAGAGCAATGGAAACTCCCAGCAATCAATGAAGGCGACCCTAACTAGGACTCCTAGCAATAGGGCCTAGGGAGGCTTGAACTAGCCGTCTTCTATAACCAGCCAGGACTTCCAGTGGAGGGACTGGGACACCAACCCAGGCACAAACTCTTTGATCTACAATTTGTCCTGTCTACGAAATGTGCTGGGGTAAGATGGCATGGAAATTGTAGGAGTGACCAAGTAATTACTGGCACAGCGAGAGACCCATACCATGAAAGGGAACTCACCACTGAGGACAAGGACCCAGAGGCAGAATACAGCAGAGAACTATGATAGAATCAAACATGACTGGCAAAAAAAGTCAATGAAATGATTCCTAATGATATTCTTCCATACCCATTGATTGGTGCCTAACCCAACTGTCATTAGAGAGGCTTTACCAAGAAAATGATGGAAACAGATGCAGAGACCCGCAGGCAAACGTTAGGCAGAGCTTGGGGAATCCTGTGGAAAAGGAAGAGAAAGGGTTTTAGGAGCTAGTGGGGTCAAGAGCACCACAAGGAAACATTCAGAATGGACTAACCTGGGCCCATAGGGGCTCACAGAAATTGAACAGACACCCAGGAGCCTGCATGGGACTGACCTGGGCCTTCTGCATGTATGTTACAGCTGTGTAATAAGACTTTCTGTGAGACTCCCGACAGTGAGAACATGGGCTGTATCTGACTGTGTTGCCAGCTTTAGGGACCCATTCCTCCTATGGGATTACCTTATGCAGCCTTAAAAGAAAAGGAGGTGCCTAGTCTCACTGCAACTTGATATAGCATGACTGACAGACATCCATGGGATGCCCACCTGTATCAGAAGAGAAACGATGGAGGAAGAGTGGATAGGATGGGGTAGGGAGAGGCGTGGAGGGAAGGGAAACTTTGAAAGGGCAAATAAGTAAATAGGCACAAATAAATAATCACCGAGGTGAAAGGAAGGAAGGAAGGAAGGAAGGAAGGAAGGAAGGAAGGAAGGAAGAAAGGTAGGAAGGTAGGAAGGAAGGAAGAAAGGTAGGAAGTCAGGAAGGAGTGCACATTCATAGTTGGAGAGAATGAGTTACAGAAATCTGACTCAGCACAATGTCAGAATGTGGCTGCTAGCTCGTGCTTTACTTGAATTAAATTGACCAGGATCCAACTTAACAAGCAATTCAAGCTTCACCAACAGCAGCCACTGATTGCTCTCATCTGTATGAAGGGAGTTCCTGGAAAGGTGAACCCTTGCCTGCCTCCCTCAAGGAAGGTGGAGCATTTGCAGTACTCAGAGATGTGGCCAGAGAAGGTGAGAGGCTTCCAAGAGCCTAATTTCAGACTACCAAAACAACGAAGTCCCCATCCCCAGAGAGGGAGTGCTTACATCCGTGACTTAATAGGAAATGATATGTTCCAAGTTTTGGCGATCACATGCGTATTGCCTTTCATGTTTCATTTTGAAAAGAGTTTTGATTTGCAGTTACCCTGTTGACATTCCACTCTTCACACTGGACATACTGGGAGTGGTTAAACTTCTGAGGTGTAACTTCATCTATAAAGATAAGTCAGTTTATCTGGATTTAACTGAGAGAACTACTTACATCCAGTTCCTTAAAACTTCATGTTCCCTTCCAGTGTCTGAAATGAACCGGGACTGCCAGTGCCTTTGGGGCAGAACTTGCTCTGAGACCTGCTGAGTCCAGTGCGGCATTTATCCTGCTCTCTACTGTATCTTCATCTCTGGCATCCTGTGCTGGCACCAGGGTGGTCACCCCTTCAACAACTTCCTTGTGGGTGGGTCTGGCTACTTCTGCCTTCTACTCAGGGCTTCCCAAACCACCACGGCACTGTAATTCACAGGGCTTTCTAATCATCGTTTTAAAAAAAACACACACACACACACACACACACACACACACACACACACACACACACACACACACACACACAGAATCACTCTTACACATTGACAGATAACTTCCTGGGATCCAGGCAAAAGGAGGAGGACTCTACTGATTTGGGCAGATGATTCTGTAGGAGGCTTCTAGTTTGTTCCAGAGTTTACTCATTCAGTTTTTGTTTTCCATGTTCTCTTCACTGGTAGTCCTATGTTTTGTCTGCAATTGACATGTCAGGGTCAGTCTTGAGCTGTGGTGGATGAGGCATGGGCATTTCCTATGGGAATGAATTGCATTTCTTTATCCATAAGCCCTTGCAATGTGTTCACAATTTGCAACAACAACACCCAGTGTAAAATGAAAATGTGACATCCTCTGTTCAAAAAAATAAGGTGTTATTGAAAGTATTGAAATTACATTTTTTTCTTTAGTTTTCTATTTTGGTTTGTGTTTTTATTGAGACAGTTTCAAGCTGTAGGCCTGACCTGAAACTGATTTTGTAGCTGGTTACTGGTCAACTCTTGGTGATTTTCCTGCCTCAGGCTCCCAAGTGTTGAGATTATAACTGTGAGCTACCTGGATTATTTATTTCTGGGATCCAGAGTCTTGTTATAAAACCGAGGCTGACCTCCAAGGCACTGTCACCCTTCCAGAGTGCAGGATTGCAGGTTGTGTCACATTCCCCAGATCTACCAAGAAGTTGAAGACCACATTTAAGGTTGCTCCCCCAAAGGCATGTGGACACTCACAGAAGATGGAAGGCCTCAAATGTTCTCCTACTGCTCTAGCCACCACATGCTTCCGGTTCCTCTTCCTGTCATGACACGGATGGACCACAAGGAAGAACCAAACTAGTGACCCTGGGATTATTCTTTTGAGGCCAGTGTGCTGAGGCCCAAAAGATAATGTGCTCATGAGTAATGACAGATACATAAACAGCACTGAAGAAGTGCTACTAGGAAATGTATGTTCAGGGTTCTCCAGAGAGACAGAACCAGAGCATTGATGGAAACAGATGTGCTCAAGCATCTAAGGTCAGAGCAAGATGGACTAGAGCCGCAAAGTCCACGCCCGGGTGTTGTGTCTCTACTTAGAAACTGATAAGTTCCCTGTGCGTCCAGTGTCTGTAGACTCTCAGTGTAAAACATTGTCTACTGCTGTTGGTTTTCCAGTTACTTCTCATCACCTCTATCCCACACAGGAGAAAAGCAACGTTCCCATTCACAGCTGAGTAACAGGAGCCAAGAAAGGTCCAGTCATTTTTCATTTCAGGTATGTCTCACTCTCGATGACTGTGAGGTATTGCCCAATGTGTCTTTTTCAATGTTACCTCAGATCTAGCACAAAACCTGGCATGTGGTGAGCAATTGTTAAGATATTTTTGTGTGACTGAATGAATAGATACATAGAGTTTAATAGATGCCAAGAGAGTGCGTGAAGTCAATTTAGTGAATAAATCATAGGCTCAGATAGGAGTATAAGAGGATGTGTCCATAACCAAACAGGTTTTAGGTATGACTCAACTGATTTAGAGAAGCTGTCTTAAGTTCTAGAATTAACTCATTATGTAACGTGGGTCTTGTATACTCTCTTGTTTCTTTTACTACAAGCTGAGAGTTTGGCCCGAATCAGAGGCCAGAAAGCATTTTCTGTGAAGTACCAAACATTGGGTATTGTAGATTTTGTAGTAAATATTTCACTGTCTGATGCACCTACTTTACACTGTCATTGTAGGAGACTAATAGCTATAAAAAATCTATTAGTTTATGAGTTTTATTATGACGTTATTATGACAATGAGTTTATGGCTATGTTCCAATAATCAAATATATTAGGCTGCTTAAGGCTGGAGAGGTGGCTCAGCAGGTAAGAGCATTGGCTGCTCTTCCAGAAGACCCAGGTTTCATCCCCAGCATCCACACAGTGGCTCACAACTGAAACTGGAGTCAGAAACTCCAGGTCCAGGGGATCTGCTGCCCTCTTCAGGCACCCTCACATACTAGGCACACAAGCAGTGCACAGATATACAAGCAGACAAAACACCCATGATATTAAGATAAGTAAATCTAAAACAAACAAACAAACAAAATAACATGCTGGATTTTGCTCAGGATTTGTAGTAGCAGATCGTTGGTTATCCTCTAGATAACGTCAGAGGTTGTTTTTAAACCTAAAGTTGTGTTGTTTAAAGATTTAAAATTCATTAAGTTGAAAATAGGAATTATCATGCATCATTATCCTGCTTGAGTTACCATAAAAACATGGTTGATTGATTGCAGATTTCTTTCTTATGGGAAGAGTTGGTTTCAAATAGTCATACAATCTATCACTAGTCACAAACAGATAGGTCTAGCTGTAGAATTCTCATTTTGACTCTTCAAGAAACAAATACTGTGAAAATTCTGGAAAGTCTCTTGGCACTGAGGAAGATAGGAGGAAACAGAGAATAGGAAGCACAGGGGGTGTGTGGGAGGAAGCAAGAACAAACCCCCAACAGCTGAAAGAGTGCCCACCACTGGAAGCCAGGTCTTCCATTTCTCTCTTACAGTCTTGCCAATTTCCTAGTTAGGAGCTCACACGTCTCTGTAGTCGCTCAGTGCATGCTAACCTTCTCCTCTTTGCTTTGGCACCAAACTTTAACCCACAGAATAATTTCTGCATAAAAGGATCTGCTAACAGTTGGCTCCTAGATTAGAGAATATTTTGTGGAGCCCAACACCTAATGCACAGCCTTTTCATGTCTCTCTGATTTTCTACAAACTTCCTTGGAGGAATGAATAGGAAAACTCCAGGGACCATGAAACCTCAAGGGTATGGCTGCCTATATAAGACCTGAACCATGAAAACACCAGTTGACATGCCACTGTGGAAGGGAGGAAATCTTATAGGGTCCCCACCCAGATGATGAGATGCAGGAAATTAATGAGAGATGAAGTTTTCCTCATGGGTGAGCCACCTAGCTGGCTATGCAATATTAAGTGGTCACCCATAAAATGTGTGCACATGAACAACACTAAATGTAGTTGGCAGGTTGTAATAATATATCTATTCATATACACACAGAACAGTAATAATTAAAGAACAAGAGGCCAATACCATCTGT
Source organism: Cricetulus griseus (assembly GCF_003668045.3). Lineage (NCBI taxonomy): Eukaryota > Metazoa > Chordata > Mammalia > Rodentia > Cricetidae > Cricetulus > Cricetulus griseus. Next base: position 15,125,847 of record NC_048599.1, read on the forward strand.
TGGTGGTACACACCTTTATTCAAGCACTCAAGAGGCAGAGGCAGGCAGATCTCTTGGAGTTCAAGGTCATCCTGGTTTACAGGGTGAGTTCCAGGACAGCTAGAGCTAGCTGTTTTGATCCCCTACTCCCAATAAAGAAAAAGAAGCCAAGTTTGAGAGGGAGTTCAGGGTAGGGAAAACATTGGAGGAAGTAGAGGGAGGAGGGTAACTATACACACACACACACACACACACACACACACACGTATTTACAAACCAACATGTATGAAATTTAAAAACAAGATCATATGATGTTGAGGCAAGACTCGAACTTTGCAGGTAGGGAAGATTGGGTTGAATTGTACAGAGAAGGGTGGCTCTCTTAAGAATTAGACTCAATTTGGACACACTGGATTTTACACACAATGGGCTGAACACACAGCAGCCATAATTTTTTCTGACATTTGATGCCCATAGTGGATTTAGAGATAGAAAGAATTCCTTTAACAACAGAAATGATACCATAGCTCAGTGCTGATTACAGTGACGAGTGAGAGAATTTATCCCTTTGCTCCAATCCATCTCAATGGTCACTTGTAGCCAGGGATGCAGTTCATTAATTAAGTGTGATTTCAAACTCTTAATCTCAGGACCAGTCCTAAGTCATTTCATGCCTAGGAAACTGATCTCCAAAGAGATTTGCTGAGGGCCAATGCCCTTCTGCGTACAACCTTCATTTATTTAGAGATTGTATTCTGTGTTTCAGTCATGAAATAGGCACTGGGAAAACAGCGGTGCAAATCATTTGGCAGAGATAAATGTCAATTGGTTGAACCATGCGTCATCTGTATTTTGAGAAGAAATTTGCATTGAGCAATAGCTTAGAATTTCAAAATCCCAGAAAGTCCAGGAACTTGAGAAATAGAGGCACATTGCAGTCTCAGCTGAGAGTTCACTTCCTATGTTTCAGCATCAGGTCCTGGTGGCCCTTTTGTGACTGACCCTTACTACTCTTCTCTACCAGTAAGGGCTATAGGGTTTCAGATTTCACAATGCTCAGGGCACAGGTGGACATGTCCCTCTGAATGTCCCTCTGAGGACAACTTCCAAACTACTTCTTTCATTTTCAACTCTCTGGTAGTTACTCTGCTGGCCTCATGGTCCTGTCTGAAGCAGAAAGTCTACCATCTACTTCTGTAGTATCAAGACTTCTGTTCTCTGGCTAAAGCTTCCTGACTATGCAATAGCATGTGGGAGGGGCCAAATACACCCCACTGCAGCCACACCCTCTGGTAAAGATACAAATAGTGATGCTTGGGACTGCTCATCAGAGCCACTCTGCCTTCACCATGAAGTCCAGTACCTTCTTCCCTTTCATGGTGCTCCTTGCTCTGGGGATCCTGGCATCCTGGACTGTGGAAGGAGGCAAAAATGGTGAGTTGGGGTTATTTTGGCCTAGAATGTCAGAGGTGAGGGTTCCTGGTGGTTTTGGTGTCTTCCTTTCTCTAGGCTGTCCTCAGCTTACTCAGGACTTCCTGGTGGCATCCATGTCTTGCTGGGGTCAGAGGTTCCTATGAGGCTTCAAGGCATGGAAGAATGCTCCCTTGATTATTAAACCACCCTGTCAACCCAGGCCTCACTCTCTCTCTGTTCCTGTCCTTTCTGTTTCTGCCTCTGGCTTTAGTTCTCAACATCTCACAGGTTTGTTCCCTTCCTGTTTATTTCTCTTGTCTCCATTACTCCCACTCTCCCCTTCTGTCCTTGGTAATCTAGCTTAGCCATGAGGTGGAAAAACTTGATTGGGAACCCTGTGCCTTTTGTCCTCAGTCTGTGATGTTTTTCCTGTTTACATGTCTGGTTTGACCAAGCCTGTCATATTTGTTTGTTCCTTTTGCTTTCTTCTGCAGTTAATCCCCTTTGTAGTTGTGGGCTACTGGGATGAGGATTTACAGTTTGGAAAGTGGTCCTTTGTCTATGAATTGTGATAGTTGTTCCATGCTCTCCTAACATCATGACATCCTCTTTAGATGCTATCAAAAGTGGTGCCTGCCCTTCTAGAAGGCCTGTCAACTGCCTGAGGAAGGAGAAACCAGAGTGTGATTCTGACTGGCAATGCCCGGGAAATAAGAGGTGCTGCCAATTTAGGTGTGGTTTCAAATGCATTGATCCTCTTCCCATCCGCACTGCAGGTGAGCCAGCAGAGGACCCAGGAGCAGAGGAATGAACCTCAAGACCTAGCACTGAAGGGGATGGGATTTCGGGAAGGGGTCCTCCTAGGCATGCTTGCTTCTAAGAGTGGTTGAATCCAACATGGCATCAGTCAAGGCATCATGCTGCCATCAGCAGGAAAAGCCTCTTGTCTGAGGCAGCCATTCTGTAATGGTTTTGCAAAGAATCATCTGGGCATTCAGCTTGATGGAAGCCGTCAACCCTTTCAGTACCAGACAGCCGGCCACCTGCATTGTCTGGAGGCAGATGTTAGAGGGGAACCAGGTGTTGTTTCAGGGGACATATCTGGGAGTAGGTGATTGAGGTGAGGGGTAAATGGGGGTGATTTTCCTTGCTCAGGCTGAAGAAGGTGGGTTAAAGAAGCAGTGATGTGGTGGCTGAAGTCTAAGACATCTGACCTGTGCTTCTTCTGTCACCAGTGAGGTCGAAGCCTGGCAAGTGCCCAAAGATTCAAGGACAATGTTTGATGCTGAATCCTCCCAATAGGTGTAAGAGGGATGGCGAGTGTGCTGGCAACTATAAGTGTTGCCTGGGCATGTGTGGGAAACTCTGCCTTCTCCCACAGTAAGGTAAGGAGTCAGCTGGGGTGGACAGACTCATTGCTTTTCAGACCTTTTCAGCTTCAAGGCTCTGGAGGTCAGGGCTTATGGCAGGGAGACTGTAACCAACAGCCTCTGTCTGGCTTGTCCTTTAAGGGCGCTGTCCCCTATTTCTTAGGGCAAACACATAGGATTGTCTGTGGTTTTGAATCTACACAGTGTGTCTGGATAAGGGCCATGGGTGAATGACTTTCTGAGTCTCTATCTACAGAATGGAAATGCTGAATTTGAAAATGTTTTGTAAGGCACTGTATGCATTATTCATTGTCCAAGTTATTTGCTTTGTCGTGTCTAGGGTTAAAGCACAAAGCGTAGATATAATTAGAGGGATGTCTAGTTCAATGCTCTGAGTTTTGAATTTTACAATGAACGTGAGACTTGAACTTTTCTCCTGAAATCCACAATCCTCTCACCTCCAGTCCTGCTTTGTTGTTTGACCTCTCTCAGCTGACTTCCTTATGGAGGACCAGAGGGAAATGATTTGTTTGGCTTCTATGTTGAAGGTCTTATCTTATTTTCTCTTGTAGCCTGATCCCTGGCATTTCAGGCAGCTCTGAACCGTGCTGTGTGTGCTCTGGAACCTCCTTCTCTGCTCTCAGGTTCCCCAGCTCCCATCTTGGATCCAGTGGAGAGGGTTTGCTTCTGCCACCAACAGCTCCCTTTGGTACATGCTCAGCATTCAGGAGTCTTTAAGGCAATACCATCAGAGAGCAAATAAATAAACGCGTTTATGTCTCTAAGCACACCCTGCCTCTGTGAATCACTGAGGGGAAGGGTGTGGCAAGGGTCAATAAGGGAAGGTTTGGAGAAGAGGCTTCCTTCTACATTCATGGAATGAAATGGGAGGGTTTATGGTTTGGGAAGTTTAAAGTTACAGTATGAATCGAACAGTATTGACATTTGAAAACGTGACTTTACCTCCTAAAAATAATTTTTTTTTTGAAATCTGTGAAGTGGTAACAGAAACCACTTACTTATAATGTATAGGATATCAGAGTGTGCAGAGGTGTGCAATGTGTGTGTGTAACATGCAGAGTGTGCACAGGGGAGCAAAGTGTGAGTAACATGCTGAGTGTGCACAGGTGTGCAATGTGTGTGTAACATGCCGAGTGTGCACCTGGGGTGCAATGTGGGGGTAACATGCAGAGTGTGCACAGGTGTGCAATGTGGGGGTAATTAGCGTCAGTGCTTGACCAGAGTACATTCACACATCACAGCCACTTGTTGCCTCCTGGTGCTATTAAAATTATAATGTGATATGTGTGTGCACATGTGTGCAGGTGTGCTCCTTTGTGTGTGCATTTGGAGGACATAGCGTGACATCCAGTGTCTTCCTCTGTCACATTTTGCTAAGCACCTTTATCAGAGTTTATTTATTGAACCAAAAGTTTTCCAGTCAGCCTAGGCTGGCTGGCCAAGGAGTGCTCAGGATCTGCCTGTCTCTGTCCATGAACTGCTGGGGTTACACACGTGTGCACCCATTTCCAGCTTTTTATGTGGGTTCTTGGGGTCAGAACTGAGCTCCTTATGCCTGTGCAAAATTTTTTTCCAAAGTAACCTGTCCTTAGATTTAAATTTTGAATTCAAAGCATTTTCAAAATATATAAGTTGGATTAATCCAGTAGCATTTATAATCAAATGTCTTTTAGCAGTTGTTGCTCCTTCCATAGCAATTGAACAATTCAAAGACAACACAATAGCATACAGTATCCAGACTCTGTGTATTTTCCATCTTTATGTGACTTTTTTATTACTCTATTTCTTTTACTTCTATTTTTTTCATGTTTTGAGACAGGGTTTCTCTGTGTACTTTTGCCTGTCCTGGAATTTACTCTGTACACCAGGCTGGCCTTGAAGTCACAGAGATTTGTTTGCTTCTGCCCTCCAGGTGCTGGGATCAAAGTCATGAGCCACCACCGCCCAGCTACTCTTTTTCTTTTTAACCACTTTATCCTTTTTCTTTTCTCTTCCAAGCCTACGTATATTTTTAAACACACTGTAAACCCTTTAGTGGTTTTACTTTTGAATCTGTCTTTACTGTAAATCTTTTGTCTGTTTCTGTTCACAAGTCTTTTATCTTTAAACAGCATTGCTAGGATTAAAGAGGATGTTTTAGCTGTTGGATTTCTATTTTTAACCCCTGTTTTTTGTGTGTGAACAGTGAGTGATTCTATTCTTTTTTGAGACAGGATCTCACTATGTAGCCCTCTCTGGCCTAGAACTCTCTATGTAGAGCAGGCTAGCCTAAAACTTATACATGATGTTGACTTGCAGGGTTCAGACCCAAAGGCACAACCAGGGTAATAAATAGAAATCCTCAGAGTCCTTGGGAAGATTCTTATATGAGGGTTACTAGATTTTTCTGAGGTGAAAAACAAAGAAGCACACTTTTTCTGCTGGTAACCTAAGGAAAAAGGAGCAAGCACACATTTTCCTGATGCCAACCTTCTCTTTTACTTCAACTTAAATGGTCTCTCTGTCTTGACAGTCTCTACATACACACATCTCTCTCCTGCCCAGTTACATGTTTCTATATTCGGTTACAGTTAGCTTCTCTATGCTGCACCAGCTCTCCCACACAGCCCTCTCTCTCACACACACACTTCTAGATCATTCATTCATTCTTTGCTCACTTGTGCTCACTCATTCATCCTCTCACACTTGTCTCTCATACAGCAGCCTTTTCTCAGCGCCGCTGCTCCTGCTCTGCTGCCTCTCCCTCTCCGTCCTCAGGCCTGTGCTGCCTGTGCTGCCTGTGCTCCTCACTCTGCTCTCTGTCTGCTTCCTCCCTTCTGTCTCTCTCTGCTGCCTTTTTTGCTTCTCTTACCTCTCACAGACAAACTCTGGACAATAATCAGTTATTTTTCAGGGCACAACCCTTACTCAAAAGCCAAGACAACTCACATAGTTTCTCTCAGGCTAGCAAAATCATAACGACCAGCCAGTGAGCAAGCGGCCTGGCATGAAGCTCTAAGTTGGTGGGACTTCCCTGACAATAATCAACAGGCAGGCCTTGAGGTTGGGGACTATGTGCAGACTAAAGGTGCTTCAAACTCTGGCCTTGACTTCAGCAAAACACTTGTGAAAATGACCTTGTGTATTTGTCTCTAGGGGCAACCAGATATTGTCTCCAGGAGAAACCAGCCTGCTTTGAATTTGCTCTGAAGTCTAAAGTTAGATTATTTTTCTAAAAGGCTGTCTCTGTGACTAAGGATCCCATGTCAATCTGAGCAATGTAAAACAGTATTATTCATGTTCATCAGGATTATACAACTTAAGCAGAAAATCATGTTCTGGCCATCCACAACTATATATGTGCCCAACAAATATAAAACACACTGCCAAAGGGCCGTGGAAAGAACCTCTCAGCCATTATTATCAGGGAGGCATAACAATGGTACCAAGAAAGCTACAGACAGAAAACAACTAGTCATTCACAGCCAATAACCCCACGGCTTTGCCAGCTGGGGAGTGACTTTGCCAAGTAGGACTCTCCAACAATGTCTAGTGGGTTGACTTATCCAAAACCAGTTGTCACTGCTGCAGAGTCCCATGGCCCTCCACACATAGAGATCTATATGTCTCTGCCTTCCAAGTGCTGGAATTAAAAGGATGTTCTACCATACCTTGCTTTTTATTTGTCTTTGAATTTGAAGACACCTGCATACAATTTTCCAAAATGGCTATAGTAATTTACATCTTCTCCAGGACCATGCAAATGGATGCTCCATTTTCTATATCCTGACCAATGCTAGATTCATCCCTTAGCTAGTAGTCACTCCATTAGATGTGCAGTGGGATTTGTACTTTATTTTGTATTTTTTTGCAGATTTTTTATTTGAATTAGAAACAATATTGTTTTACATGACAATCCCAGTTCCCTTCTCCCTCCTGTCCTCCCCTACCACCCCCCCAACTAAAACCCTACCTATCACATAGCCTTTCTTCTATTCTTCCCCTGACTCAACCTTTCTGCTCCCTCATGACCTCTGCATCCCTCCTCTTCTTCCCTTCTCATTCTCCTAGCTCCCTCCCCCCTCTTCCCGTGCTCCCAACTTGCTCAGGGGATCTTGACCCTTTCCCCTTTTCCAGGGGACCATGTATGTCACTCTAAGGGTCCTCCTTGTTTACTAACTTCTCTGGCAGTGTGGATTGTAGGCTGGTAATCCTTTACTCTATGTCTAAAATCCCCATATGAGTGAATACATACCATGTTTGTCTTTTTGTGATTGGGTTACCTCGCTCAGAATGGTTTCTTCGAGTTCCATCCATTTTCCTGCAAATTTCAAGATTCCATTGTTTTTTTTCTGCTGAGTAGTACTCCATTGTGTAAATGTACCACATTTTCTCTATCCATTCTTCAGTTGAGGGGCATCTAGGCTGCTTCCAGTTTCTGGCTATTACAAACAGTGCTGCTATGAACATGGTTGAACAGATGTCCTTGTTGTATGAATGTGCTTCTTTTGGGTATATGCCTAGGAGTGGAATTGCTGGATCTTGTGGTAGACTCATTCCCATTTTCTTGAGAAGTCACCATACTGATTTCCAAAGTGGCTGTACAAGTTGGCACTCCCACCAGGAGTGGAGAAGTGTTTCCCTTTCTCCACATCCTCTCCAGCATAAACTGTCATTGGTGTTTTTGATTTTGGCCATTCTGACAGGAGTAATATGGTATCTCAGAGTTGTTTTGATTTGCATTTCCCTGATGGCTAAGGATGTTGAACACTTTCTTATGTGTCTTTCAGCCATTTTAGATTTCTCTATTGAGAATTGTCTATTTAGTTCTGTACCCCATTTTTTAATTGGATTATTTGGTGTTTTGGAGACTAGCTTCTTGAGTTCTTTGTATATTTTGGAGATCTGTCAGATGTGGGGTTGGTGAATATCTTTTCCCAGTCTGTGGGTTGTCTTTTTGTCTTGCTGACTGTGTCCTTGGCCTTACAGAAGCTTCTCAGTTTCAGGAGATCCCATTTATCAATTGTTGACCTCAGTGTCTGGGCTACTGGTGTAATGTTCAGGAAGCAGTCTCCTGTACCAATTAATTCAAGGGTATTTCCCACTTTGTCTTCTAATAGGTTCAGTGTAGCTGGATTTATGTTGAGGTCTTTGATCCATTTTGACTTAAGTTTTGTGCAAGGCTTGGGTCTAACTGCAGTCTTCTACATGTCCGCAACCAGATATGCCAGCACCATTTGTTGAAGATGTTCTCTTTGTTCCAGTGTATAAATTTGGATTGTTTTTCAAAAATCAGGTGTTCATAGGTGTGTGGGTTAATATCAGGGTTTTAAACTCTATTCCATTGGTCTACCTGTCTATTTTTGTGCCAATATCAAGCTGTTTTCAGGACTATAGCTCTATAATAGAGCTTGAAGTCAGGGATGGTGATGCCTCCAGAAGTTCCTTTATTGTACAGGGTTGTTTTGGCTATCCTGGGTCTTTTGTTTCTCCATATAAAGTTGAGAATTGTTCTTTCAAGGTCTGTGAAGAATTGTGTTGGGATACTGATGGGGATTGCATTGAATCTGAAGATTGCTTTTGGCAAGATTGCCATTTTTACTATGTTGATCCTACCTATCCAAGAGCATGCAAGATCTTTCCGTTTTTCTGGTATCTTCTTTAATTTCTTTCTTTAGAGACTCAAAATTCTTATGGTACAGGTCTTTTATGTTTTTTTGGTTAGCGTTACCCAAGGTATTTTATGTTGTTTGTGGCAATTGTAAAGGTTGTTGTTTCTCTGATTTCTTTCTCCACCAATGTGTCATCAGTATATAGTAGGGCTACAGATTTTTTTGAGTTAATCTTGTATCCTGCCACTTTGCTGAAGGTGTTTATCAGCTGTAGGTGTTCCCTGGTAGAGTTTTTTGGGTCACTTATGTAGACTATCATATCATCTGCAAATAGTGAGAGTTTGACTTCTTCCTTTCTGATTTGTATTCCCTTACTTTCCTTTTGTTGTCTTATTGCTCTAGCTAGAATTTCAAGGACAATGTTGAAGAGGTATGGAGAGAGTGGGCAGTCTTGTCCCTGATTTTAGAGGAATTACATTGAGTTTCTCTCCATTTAATTTGATGTTAGCTGTCAGTTTGCTGTATATTGCTTTTATTATGTTGAGGTATGTTCCTGTTATCCCTGATTTCTCCAAAACCTTTGTCATGTAGGGGTTTTGGATTTCGTCAAAGGCTTTTTCGGCATCTAGTGAGATGATCAGATGATCATGTGGTTTTTTTTTCCTCAGTCTGTTTATATGGTGGATTACATTGATGGATTTTCATATGTTGAACCATCGTTGCATCCCTGGGATGAAGCCTACTTGATCATGGTGGATAATTTCTCTGATGTGTTCTTGGATTCGATTTGCCAGTATTTTATTGAGAATTTTTGCATCAATGTTCATGAGGGATATTGGTCTGTAGTTCTTTTTCTTGTGTCTTTGTGTGGCTTGGTATCAAGGTTATTGAAACCTCATAAAAAAATTTTGGCAATGACCCTTCTGCTTCTGTTGTGTGGAATACTTTGAGGAGAATTGGTATTAGCTGTTGTTATCTGGCCCTGTCTTTTTTTTCGTTAGGAGACTTCTGATGACTGCTTCTATTTCATTAGCGGTTATAGGTCTATTTAAGTTGCTTATCTGTGCTTGATTTAATTTTGGTAAGTGAAATCTGTCCAGAAAATTGTCCATTTCCTTTAGATTTTCGAATTTTGAGAAATATAGGTTTTTGAAGTATGACCTGATGATTCTCTGGATTTCCTCTGTGTCTGTTGTTATGTCCCCCTTTTCATTCCTAATTTTATTAATTTGCATGTTGACTCTCTGCTGTTTGGTAAGTTTGGATAAAGGTTTGTCTTTCTTGTTGATTTTCTCAAAGACCAACTCTTCGTTATATTGATTCTTTGTATTGTTCTCCTAGTTTCCATTTTATTGATTTCAGCCCTCCGTTTGATTATTTCCTGGCATCTGCTCCTCCAGTGTGCATTGGCTTCTTTGTGTTCTAGAGCTTTCAGTTGTGCTATTAATTCTCTGGTGTGATTATTCTCCTGCTTCTTTATGTGGGCACTTAGCACTATGAACTTTCCTCTTAGCATGGCTTTCAAAGTGTCCCATAAGTTTGGGTATGTTGTGTCTACATTCTCATTAAATTTAATTTCTTTTTTTTTTATTTTTTCCTTGACCCAGGAATTGTGCAATTGGGTGTTACTTAATTTCCATGAGTTTGTAGGCTTTCTGCAATTTGTGTTGTTGTTGAATTCTAACTAACTTTAAAGCACGGTGGTCTAGTAAGATACAGGGTTTTTTTTTTTTTTTTTTTTTTTTTTGTACCTGTTGAGGTTTGCTATGTTGCCAAGTATGTGGTCGATTTTAGAGAAGGTTCCATGTGGTGCTGAGAAGAAGGTATATTGTTTTGTATTTGTATGGAATGTTCTATAGATATCTGTTAAGCCCATTTGGGCCATAACTTTTATTAGTTCCTTTGTTTCTTTGTTAAGTTTCTGTCTGGTGTTCCTGTCCAGTGGTGAGAGTGTGGTGTTGAAGTCTCCCATTATAAGTGTGTGCGGTTTTATGTGTGATTTGAGTTTTAGTAATGTTACTTTTATTAACGTGGGTTCCTTTGTATTTGGGGCATAAATGTTCAGAATTGAGACTTCATCCTGATGGATTTCTCCTGTGATGATTAGGAAGTGACCTCCTTCATCTCTTTTGATTGATTTTAGTTTAAGTCCAATTTGTTGGATATTAGGATTGCTACCCCTGTTTGTTTCTTGGGTCCATTTGATTAGAAAAATCTTTTCCCAACCTTTAATTCTTAGGTACCATCTGTCTTTGAAGTTGAGGTGTGTTTCTTGTATGCAGCAGAAGGATGGATTCTGTCTTCTTATCCATTCTGCTAACCTGTGTCTTTTTATAGGCCAGTTAAGACCATTAATATTGAGGGATATTAATGACCACTGATTGTTCATTCTTGTTTGTTTTGGATTTGGTGGTGGTGGTGAAATTATGTGTGTGTTTCCATCCCTTTTTTTCTTTTGTCTTTTAGCAAAGTGGGATTATCTATTGCCTGTATTTTTCTGGATGTAGTTAACTTCCTTGGGCTGCAGTTTTCCTTCCAGAACTTTCTGTAGGGCTGGATTGGTGGATATGTATTGTTTGAATGTAGTTTTGTCACGGAATATCTTGTTTTCTCCATCAATATTGATTGAAAGCTTTTCTGGGTAGAGTAGTCTGAGCTGGCATCTGTAGACTCTTAGTGTAGGTAGAATATCTGCCCAGGACCTTCTGGCTTTCAGAGTTTCCATGGAAAAGTCAGGTGTGATTCTGATAGGATTGTCTTTATAAGCTACTTGACCTTTTTCCTTTGCTGCGCTTAATATTTTTCTCTTTGTTTGGTATGTTTGGTGTTTTGATTATTATGTGGCAAGGAGCCCCTTTTTTGGTTCTGCCTATTTGGTGTTCTGTAGGCTTCTTGTGCTTTCATTGGCATGTCTTTCTTGAGGTTGGGAAAGTTTTCTTCTATGATTTTGCTGAATATGTTTTCTGTGCGTTTGAGTTGGATTTCTTCACCTTCTGCTATACCTATTTTTCTTAGGTTTGGTTTTTTTTATGGTATCCCATATTTCCTGGATATTTTGTGTTACATATTTGTTGGACTAAAGATTTTCTTTGGTTGATGATTCTATTTCCGCTAGTGTGTCTTCAACTCCTGAGATTCTCTCTTCCATCTCTTGTATTCTGTTGGTTATGCTTGCATCTGTAGTTCCTGATCATTCACCCAGCTTTACTATTTCCAGCATTCCCTCAGATTGTGCTTTCTTTATCGTCTCTATTTCAGTTTTTAGATCTTGAACTGTTTCCTTGAGAGATTTGTTGATATGTTGTATTTTTTTGGTTTGTTTTTTCTTCCATTTCTTTAAGGGATTTTCTCATGTCCTCTTTGAGGTCCTCTATCATTTTCATGAAGATGTTTTTAAGGTCATTCTCTTCTGCTTCATCTGCATTGTGATGTTCAGGTCTTGCTGGTGTATTGTTCCTAGTTTTTGGTGGTGTCATATTGGGTTTTCTGTTGTTGAATTTCTGTTTTACATTGACCTCTTCTCATCCTTTCTTCTGGTGGGTGTAGCAGGAGTCTCTTCCTCTCCTGGTGGGTATGGGACCAAGGTTCCCTTCTGGTAGATGCAAACAGTTCCAATACTCTGATGTCTGTCCTCTTGTCGTGGATGGAGGCGGAACTGCCACCAGGGCCTTGGCAGCGTCTGGGTGTGTTGGATCCTGCTGCCGATCTCGGATCTGGTGACAAACTCTTGGCGTCAGATGCCTCTGAGTAGGGCCGTTTACCTGGAACCAGAAACAGCACCTGGTCCACCCAGGCTGGTGGATGGAGGTGAAACTGCCACCGGGGTCTCGGCAGTGTTCTTGTGTGTTGGATCCCGCTGCCGATTTCGGATCGGGCGAGCAAACCTTATTTTGCTTTTTCATAATCATTAGTGATGGCGGTACTCTCTTCATATGTCTGTTGACCATTCATATGTCATTCTTGGAGGAATACATAATCAGATATTTTGCTTATTTTTAATTGTTTGATGGAGGGGAGCAAAGTTCCCCCCCTTTGGCTTACATGTCCTGGCTCACAGTCCATCACTAAGGGAAGACATGATAAAAATTCAAGGTAGTAACGCAGAATCTGAATCAGAGGCTGTGGAGGACTGCTGCTTGCTGGCTTGCCCTCCATGACTTGCTCAGCTTGCCTTTTTCTACAACCAAGGACCACTTGCCTAGGTGTGGCATCTCCCACAGAGAGCTGGACCCTCCCTCATCAATCATTAATTGAGAAAATATCTCACAGCCTTGCCAGTATGAAACAGGCATCTTCCCAACTCAAGTTCCCTCTTCCCATGTAATTCTATGTTGTGTCAAGCTAACAAAAAAATGGATCCTTGTCAGCTTCATGTGTAAACACATCACTGTTAAACCATAACCTTTCCTTTCTTGTTTATGCCCAAGCTCTCATGTTAATAATAATATTACATTATATATTTCATCATTAAATACAGTCCCAGATCAGCCTGCTTTTAGCTGTTGAGTCATTTAAATTGCTCATGTGTGTGAATATCAACCTGTCATTGAATACACAACTTACAGATATCTTCTCATTGTTGCTGTACAGGTCAAAGATCACAAATTTATGTGTGGGCAGAAAAGGTCACCAGTGTGCAAAGAAGGAATAGTACGAGGGTGAAGATGACTCTGGTAAACATCAGACTCTCACCCTGAACAGACTCAGCAACAGACTTTACCCCAAGAGTGAATGGGTCTTCAGGTTAGTCTGACCCTTCTGCCTTCAGGGCCAACACTGGTGGTGTTCTATTTTGAGAACCACAGAAAAGAAACTACTCTAAAACCTTATCCTTTCCTTCCTCCTTTCTTTCTTCCTTCCTTTCTTTCTTCCTTCCTTCCTTTCTCTCTCTCTCTCTCTCTCTCTCTCTCTCTCTCTCTCTATTTCTTTCTTTCTTTCTGTTTGTCTCTTTCTGACTTCCTGTCTGTCTTTCCTTTCTTCGTTCCTTTGTTCCTTCTTTCCTGTCCTTCCTTTTCTCTCTCTCTTCCTTACTTCCTTTTTTGACCCTGTGATTCCATTTTTTACTTCCTTTTCAGCCATACATACACTTGTCTAATTTTGTTTACATTTTTTATTAAGTAATATTTTGACTTACTGTTTTTTAAAACGATTTAGTTTTTTTTATTTTTTATGTCTGTGAGTATTTTGTCTTCATGTATGTAAGTGCACTGCATGTGTTCAGAATCTTTAGAGGCCAGAACAGGGTGCCAGAATTCCTAAACCTAGAGTTAAAGGTGGCTGTGAGCTCCCTTTTGGTGTGTGTGTGTGTGGGTAGAACCTGAGTCCTCTGCAAGTATAGTGAGCGCTCTTAACTGCAAGTATAGTTGAGCCATCTCTCTAGGCCACCACCTTTTCTACCAAGAAAGACCTCACTGTATAGCTCTGACTGGCCTGGAGCTCATGTGTAGACCACATGGCCTTGAACTCCCAGAGATCTACCTGCCTCTGCCTCCTTAGTACTGGGATAAAAGGTGTGCATTACCACTTCCTGGCTGGGAGTTTCTTTTTATTATATGTTTTTTTAAATTGAAATAGAATTATATTGTTTCCCTCCCCTTTCCTTGAACCCTTCCCATGCTACCCACTTTCAAATTGATAGCATCTTTATCTTTGTATTTCTTACACACCAATGCGTGTGCACACACATACATGTGTACACAGTCATGTGAGTCTGGTGGTCAGCCATGGATTTCAATCAAACCAGGAATTGTTGAATGTTATGGAATTTCTATCACCAGTCTGCTCGCCACTACATAGCAGCATTTTGGTTCGAGAGGCGTGGTTTTCATTGGGAATGGTTGTGACCCAAAGGAAAGGTAGGGCAAAGGGCTGCATGACCCTTTTGGGCCATAAACGAGCAGCAGATGCCACCGCTGGTGACCAGGTTTGGATTCCTCATTCTTTTTTTGTGATGCCTGGGCACGGATTTTGCCTAGGTAAAGTATCCTTTGACTCCATTCATCATCAGGTGCCCAACTTGGGGCCTTGTTGACCCACACCAAGGGTGTCATTGTCAAAGAGGCACCCTGGGAGAGAGTGTACCTCTGCCGCTGAGCCTACTTGGAGCTGCCATTGGCAGAAGGCCACCCGAGAAAGTGCATGGCTCTGCTGCTGAGCCCACAGGCAGCCCGCCTTATCGACCCACCTCAGTAACCCCCACCCTCACGCCCCTTGGCCTGTTTCTGCACACATATCTGCACCTCGGTCAGGGAGCTCTCCGTGCTCAGCAGTCTGGGTATAGCTCCTCTTAGTGTGTGGTCCACCCCATAAATGTTCCATTCTGCAGATACTGGAGTAGTCTGGTCTAGCCACTTTGAGCATTTGCCTGAATACTTTAGTGCCGTAGCACTAAAGCCGTAGCACTGCTCCACCTGCTGGTCAAACAGTGTCACAACATCTGAATACTTTGGCATGACCCAGCCATCCGAATGTCCACTCCACCTGCTGGTCAAACATCATCACTACATCTACACAACCCAATTTTCTGAGGATCAAAACTCTGGTAGGTTACTTGGGAAACTATAAACGGTAAGCTAAGCTAAAAAAAAAAAAAAAAAAAAAAAAAAAGTGCCGGGAGAGAGGATCTTAAGACCTTCCCCAGGTCAATGATAGGGAATAACACAATGCAGGGAATTAGGACCCTGCTCACTGCTACTATGGATAGGATGCTATAAAAACTAACTGAGGGGGTAAACAACTGGGATCGATACAGTTTCACTCATAACTGTTATCAGTTTGGCAATTCCTATTGTATCCTTTAAAAATGGTTGGATAATAGTGCCAAATATGAGAGATGGACTGAAAAGAAACAGGCTTTAGAAAAATCTACTGCTGGTTGTATTCAAGGCATACAAATAGGTACTAAGGAGAATAATATAGTTTAGACGGACAAGATAAAGGCTTTACAAATATTCATCAATGAAGAGAACAAGGTGACTTGTAATACACAAGCCTTACAAATGATTACTACGGAGAATAATACAATCTTGACTGACAAGATAAAAGCTTTAGAAATATTTACTGGTGAAGAGAGTCTGAGGTTGATAAGATCCAAACTTTAGAGAAGATTACTACTCAAAATGAAGAACCCTTAGAAAAAGCTACCATTGATAAATACAAGCCTTAGAAATATTTGCATAAAAATGATAATAAAAACATTCAGGCACAGACAGAAGAATTCAGAGGAGAACCTACCTCACCATTACCTTATGGAATTAGAATTGGCCCAAGGTTATTAAAAACCTTTATTTATTCAGTTACCATTTAAGAAATACCACCAGACAATAGCTATCCCCTAGGTCATACAGAAATTAATTGGGATCCTATAGAAATGTTAGATTTAAGGAAATTTAAGGAAGCAATAGTTTTCTATGGTATGCATTCACTTTATGTGAGGCAGATGTTGAATACATGGTCCATTCAGAATAAAATTTCTCCAAAAGACTGGAAAGAGTTAGTTACAGCAGTATTGGAATATGGTCCTCAGGTGGAACGGAACAGTTGGTGGAGAGAAGAGGTGAAGGCCCTCGAACAGCAAGGTAGCGTTAGAGATTATAAGATTTGACAAGATAAAATCCTTGAGGGCAGTTATGCTGACGTAAATAGTCAAGACACATTTGATGATCATACCTTGTCCCTATGCTGTACAACAGCCTTAAATGCCTGAGACACAATTCAAGAATCAGGAAAGAGAATTGAACATTTACTGAAGTTATACACAGCCCCAAAGAAGCCTTCACTAAATTTTTGCATAGATTGACTTCAGCTATAAAAAGAATGACATCAGATTCAGAAGTTAGATGAATATTAACTGAATCCTTGGCTTTTGAAAATGCTAATTCACAATGCAGAAAGGTATTTGGACCCTTAAGGATAAGATCAGCACCCGTAGAGGAATGGATCACACACACAGTCAGTATTGAGTGTTATAACCATAATTATGCTTGGATTGGAGAGGTGATTTCCAGAGGCTTAAGGAAAAATCAAAATGTCAAATGTTTTAATTGTGGTAAACAAGGTCCTAGAAACAAAGTTTCTCCCAGAGAGAACCCAAACAGAAGGTTACAACCTTATGGAGTATACAGAAGATGTGGCAAAGGCTGACATTGGGCCATTGAATGCAGATCAACAAGGCACAGGTGAGGCAACCTTTTACCATTGGGAAACACCTTGGGGCTCCTCTCACAGGCTCCCATGTTAAATTTGGTTCACTCATTCCCTGTCACCATGAGGGAAACTCCCCCCTCCCCCAGAGCAATTAAAAGACATAGTGCCTTTTACAAAAAAAAAAAAAATACTGCTCTGGATGATAGAATATCTTTATAAGATAAAACAAAACTTTAGGAGAAACCATAAGGTGACTATTTCGGCAGCCTTCACAATGATCAAATAAATGATCAAAGACTAATGCTAAAGTTATGAATAAATGACATTGTAATTGAAGGTTTTATAAACATAGAGGCCGATGTAACAATAATTGCACCAGAATGTTGACATCCAAATTGGCCTCTTCAGGAGGTAAATGTTCAGTTTTTAGGGACGGGAACTCTATCTTGGATAACACAAAGCATGGACTGCATCAAATGTATAGTGCCAGAGGGCAGAGAGGAAAATTAAAGCTCTGTGTGACTAATATGTCAATGAATTTATGGGGATGAGATTTGTTACAGCAACAGAATATCCAGATTAACATTTCTCCAATCTTGGAAACAAACCATAAACCAACATATGTTTCTGGGGGAAAATATTAGAAGGTATTGTAAAGAACAGTCACCGAATATTGGGTCTGTACATAAACAGGCCACACCAACAGTTGATCTTGCAAAGGTACCAAAAGTCCTACCTTTAAAATGGCTAACTGACAAATCTGTTTGGGTGGAACAATGGCTTTTGACATCAGAAAAATTACAGGCTTTAGACCAGCTGGTATAGGAGCAGCTAAATGCTCAACATATTAAAGAATCAAACAGTCCTTGGAATTCTATGCATCCCTTTTGGGCCCTTCTTGTTATCTAACTTCTCTGGGGCTATGGATTATAGGTTGGTTATCCTATAATTTACTCCCAATATCCACCTAAGAGTGAGTACATACTGTGTTTGTCTTTCTGGGCCTGACTTACCTCACTCAGAATGTTTTTTTCTAATTCCATCCATTTACCTGCAAATTTCATGAGGTCATTTTTTTTTTTTTACAGCTGGGTAATACTCCATTGTGTAAATATACAATATTTCCCTTATCCATCCTTTAGTTGATGGACATTTAGGTTGTTTCCAGGTTCTGGCTATTATCAATAACGCTGTTATGAACATAGTTGAGCAAGCATCCTTGTGGTATGAATGTGCATCCTTTGGGTATATGCCCAAGATTGGTATAGCTGGGACTTGAGGTGGATTGGATCCCAGTTTTCTGAGAAACTGTCATTTGATTTCCAAAGTGGCTATACAAGTTTTAATTCTACCATCAGTGGAGTTGGATGGGTCTGCCTGTATATGTTACTTGGTCTTTTTCCTTTAAAGCTCTTAATATTCTTTATTCTGTATGTTTAGTGTTTTGATTATTATGTGACAATGTGGCAAGGGGACTTTTATTTTTGGTCCAGTCTATTTGGGTTCTGTAAGCTTCTTGAACCTTAATAGCCATATGTCCTTAATATGTTAGGAAAGTCTTCTATGATTTTGTTGAATATATTTTCTGTGCCTTTGAGCTGTAATTTTTCTTTCTGCTATTGATGTTATTCTTAGGTTTTGTCTTTTCATAGTGTCCCAGATTTCCTGGAAGGTTTGTGTTAGGAAGTTGTTGGATTTAACAAATTTTTTTGACTGATGAATTTATTTCCTATATCGTATCTTTGTGGTGATATTTTGCTTGTGCTCTAACAAATTAAGGTTGCCTGCAGATCATAGAGCAGAGCTAACCAGAGATCTGGAGGTCTACACAGACAGATAGGAAGTGATATGGCTGGGCAGAGAGAGGAATATAAGGCAGGAGGAGACAGGAGTTTGGTCTCTTTTTGGCTGGGAAGTTGAGGAGGTAAGGTGTGGCTGTGGTTTGCTCCTTTGTCTCTCTGATCTTTCAGTATTTACCCTTATATCTGACTCCAGGCTTTTGTTATAAAGACCAATTAGAACTCATGCTACAATTGGTGCCCAACTTTAAGGCATAAATTCATGAAAAAGCCACTTGCCTGTGGCTTTGCAGCCACTGGCACAGGCCAGAGTTGCATGCAGGGCTCCTAGGCAGCTAGGTTCTTCACTGCCCCCACAAAGCTTTAAGTGAATGTTGCAGCCTCTCTGCAACAAAATCCACAGACCCCAAACTCCAGAGGCACCTGGGACCCAAATGTGTCAGCCAGACTTACCCACCCTAGACTGGCTGGCTCTTCCTTCAGGAGGCCCTGGTCACATGTGCTTCTTCTGCACAATTCCACGTGCATTTTTGAGGCAGCTGGCTCCCTCTCCCCATGGGTTGAGGGTTTTCCCAAGACCCCCTCTACTCGGGCTGCCACTTGCAGCTCATGGCTACATGACAGAAGCTGCAGATGTCCTCAGCCAGGCTGTTGACCACCTGTGTTCTCCAATCAGCTGTACCACACAGCCTTATGCTTCACCATCATTGTTAGCAGATTCGGCGAGACAATTGGGAATTCTCAAATGGGAGGAATCAGTTTTAAAAGAGAGAGAGAGAGTTTTTCCCCCATCAAGAAATGTGAAACACTATTAACAATGGAGGGAGTTAGGTCTCTGTGTGATAATATACTGGGCAATTTGAAAGTGGAAAAAGGAAATGATAGGATAACTAATTTAGATGGGATTTAGGTAATGCCAATTGTAAACATCAGTTTTATCACTAAAAAGGTTGGTTGATATGAGTGCTAGGATACAAGTTTTAGAAAAATTTAATAAAAGAGATCATAGAGATATTCAGACCCAGACAGAGGGATTTGATGGAGAGTCAATTTCAGTGCTGCATTACAAGGTTAGAGAGAAACAGTCCAAGGTTTTCAAACAACCAACTTTAATTTATCCAGTCACCTTTCTGCAACAACTGCCCAATGACAGACATCTCCAGGGCTGTAGAAGAGTTAAATGGACCCCTGTGGAAATGTTAGATTTAAGGAGATTCAAGGAAGCCATAGTCTCATATGGCATGCATTCACCTTTTGTGAATCAGATGTTAAACTCATGGTCAACTTGTAATAGAATTATCCCTTAAGACTGGAGAGACTTAGTTACAGCAGTTTGGAACGTGGTTTTCAATTGCAATGGAGGACCTGCTTGAAAGATTATAGGCTAAGACCACTGAATAACAAAGTAGGGATAGAGGCATGGAAATTTCCCAAGACTAACTTCTTGGGGAGGAAGACTATGCTAATATAGAAAGGCAATCTCTATATGATGACCACACCCTGGATTTATGCTGTGCAGCAGCTTTGAATGTTTGGAACAGAATTGAAGATGTAGGACAGAAAATTGAATCATTTACTAAAGTTATACAGGGCCTAAGAGAATCCGTCATGTATTCCTTACAAAGATTGTCTTCAGCAGTAAAAAAGCATAATACCAAATTCAGAAGCTAGACAAATCATAATGGAATTTCTGTCTTTTGAAAATTCTAATGCCCTTTTGTCTGTTTCCCCTTCTCTGGGGGACCATGTATGTCTTTAGGGTCCTCCTTGTTTCCTAGCTTCTCTGGGGCCGTGGATTATAGGCTGGTAATCTTTTGCTCTATGTCTAATACCCAGTTTTGAGTGAGTACATACCATATTTGTCTTTATGTTCTTCTGAGCAAATTGGGAGCCCTGGGGGAGGGGAGGAGGAGGGAGGAGAGAAGAAGGGGAGGATCAAGGAGAACATAAGGGATCAGGAAGATTGTGTCCAGGGAAGAATAGAGGAGAGCAAGAAAAGAGATACCTTAATAGAGAAGCCATTATAGGTTTAACGAGAAATCTGGCACCAGGGAAATGTCCGAGATCTACAAGGATGACCCCAACTAAGAATCTAAGCAATAGTGGAGAGGCTACCTTAAATGCCCTTCCCCTATAATGAGAATGATGACTACCTTAAATGCCATCCTAGCATCTTCATCCAGTAGCTGATGGAAGCAGAAGCAGAAATCCACCCCTAAGCACTGAGCCAAACTCCTGGAATTTAGTTGTAGAGAGGGAGGAGTGATGAGCAAAGGGATCAAGACCATGTTGGGGAAACCCACAGAAATAGATGACCTGAGCAAGTGGGAGCTCATGGATCACAGCCAGACAGCTGGGGAACCAGCATAGGACCAAACCAGGCCTCCTGAACATGGGTGACAGTTAAGAGACCTGGGCAGTCTATAGTGACTCTGGTGGTGGAACCAGTATTTATCCCTAGTGCATGAATGGACTTTGGGAGCCTATTGCCCCATGGAGGGATACTCCCTCAGCCTAGATACATGGGGGAGGGCCTAGGCCCTGCCCCAAATGACTTGACAGACTTTGATGATCCCTCATGGAAGGCAGGCCTCACTCTCCCTGGGGAGTGGATGGGGGTAAGACAGACAGAAGGGATGGGTGGGGTGGGGTGGGGCGGGGGAGGGGGAGTATTGGTGGAGGGCATGGGAGGATGGAAGGGATAGGGAACTGGGATTGATATGTAAAATAAGATCGTTTCTAATTTAAATAAAAAATATTAAAAAATATATAATAAGTACAATAAATATTTTCAATATATACAGGCAGCAAGTTCATCAACAATGTCTAGTCCATTTGCATTTGATAAATTCAGAGAAAGTATCTGGTCCATTTACACTTGACAAGTTCAGAGAAAATATCTAGTCCATTTGCATTTGACAATTCAGAGAAACTACTTTATTATCTATCCTAAACTGGAGGGTCCAATGTCTTGTACTTAATTTATTTCCTATTCTAATTTGCATTATCAAATTATCTTTTAACATCTCTCAAACCATTTACACTTTACACATCATTAGTGAGTTTCTTTTCTGAGTCTGGTAAACAATGAAAACTATAACTATACTATCTAGTCTTTAACTCTCTCAGAGACCCGAGAA
Organism: Cricetulus griseus; assembly: GCF_003668045.3. Classification (NCBI taxonomy): domain Eukaryota; kingdom Metazoa; phylum Chordata; class Mammalia; order Rodentia; family Cricetidae; genus Cricetulus; species Cricetulus griseus. The sequence continues at coordinate 15,147,305 of NC_048599.1, forward strand.
GGAAATAATATTAACTGAGTAAACAGGAAGTGAGATCAAGTGATTTCCAAAAAAGTGAAATGACAAAACAGCTGTCTGCTTGGACAGTCACCATGGTTTCTCTTCAACACTGGGTCATCCATCTTAGGCCTACAGGCCTAGCATCTCTGACAGACTTTTCTGTCTAAAAGTGGTGCTGCCAGGAGCACACATGTCTCATTGTCATAAAAAATAAACTATGTTCTTAAAACATTTAAAATGCCATATTCTGTAGATCTCTGAATTGTTTGAAGACAACCTGTGTATCTAAAATATATCTCTGACCTTGAAAACATACCTAATGCGATTACAAGTTCAATTGTAATAGGTGACTAATTACTGGCCTACATTTCCTTATTATCTTTTACAGTTAGTAATAATAACTTTCAAGGGCTAGAAATGTACATTATATTGGCAACTGAGCTGAATAAGTACAATACCTTGACCAATACCTTAGAAACATATGTACAAAATGTCTTAACAAGTTAATCTCAAATTTGTATCAATATACAATATTTGTATACAATATGTAGAAGTCCAATACAATGTAAAATATGTAAAACTAGTAGTTGCTTTTTAAACATAAATTCAATAATCTACATTTTTATCTCATCATATCCATTCTTTTTAAAAATAGATTCAATTATCTACCTTCTTATCTTCCCATATCTATATCCTCCCTTTTTCTTTTCAAGAGTAGATTCAATAATCTATCCTTTCATCCTATCATATCTGCATCCCCTTTCTTTTTCAAAAACGTTGAATCTAATGCCTTTGTTCAACTTTCTTCTTAACTGTAACCACCAACATTTTGTAATCAATCTACCTAAACAATGACAAATACCCATAACCTACTGAATGACAACCCCCCAAAACAAAAGAAAAAAAAACCCAAAACACCCCACCTCTTGGGAAATGTGAAAGTCCTGTTCTTAAAGTTATTTCCTGTTGTCTGAGGGTGATGGCATTTTTATGGGATCCTCAAAAGAAAACTTGGAGTTAACTGTCAAACTATATTATTTGTTGTCCAGTCTCTGCATCACAAGAAAGTGCAGGGCTTGTCTCAAGTCCTGGCTAGAGTAGTCTGTGAGGCCGGATCATCTCAGCTAAGCACCTCGAAATTGTAATAGGGTTATCCCTATAGATTGGATAGATTTGATTAATGCTGTCCTAGAGCCTGGACCACAATTACAATGGGCTTCCTGGTTCAGAGAAGGGGCTAAGAGTATTGAACAAAAGACTAATGCTAGACCTATAGATATCTCCCAAGATCAAAGTCTTGGAGAAGGAGAATATGCTACTTTAGAAAGGCAACGTCAATATGATGATCATCTCGCGGGTTTAATCCATGCAGCAGCTTTGAAAGCTTGGGACAGCTTGGAGAAGCAGGAAAGAAAACTGAGTCATTTACAAATGTTACACAGGGCCCAAAGGAAGCATTCATGAACTTCTTACAAAGACTGTCATTAGTGGTAAATCAAATGATATCAGACTCAAATGCTAGAAAAATAATAATTGAAACAATGGCTTTTGAAAATGCTAGTGCCCAATGCAAAAGGACAATTAAGCCTTTAAAGGCAAAATCATCACCTTTAGAAGATTGGCTCCCTTACAGTCCTCCTTGTTTCTAGCTTCTCTGGGGTTGTGAATTGTGGGCTGGTAATCCTTTGCTCTATGTCTAATATCCACTTATGAGTGAGTACATGCCATGTTTTTCTTTCTGTGTCTGGGTTACCTAACTCAGGATGGTTTCTTCTGGTTTCATCCATTTGCCTGCAAATTTCAAGATTTAATTGTTTGTTTGCTTTTTCTGCTGAGTAGTACTCCATTGTGTAAATGTACGGCATTTTCTTTATCCATTCTTTGGTTGAGGGGCATCTAGGTTGCTTCCAGGTTCTGGCTATTACAAATAATGCCACTATGAACATAGTTGAATAGGTGTCCTTGTGGTATGAATGTGCCTAAGAGTGGAATTCCTGGATCTTGAGGTAGACTGATTCCCATTTTTCTGAGAAACCACCATACTGATTTCCAAAGTGGCTAAACAAGTTGGCACTCCCACCAGCAATGGAGGAGTGTTTCCCTTTCTCCATATCCTCTCCAGCATAAACTGTCCTTGGTGTTTTTGATTTTAGCCATTCTGACAGGAGTAAGATGGTATCTCAGAGTTGTTTTGATTTGCATTTCCCTAATGGCTAAGGATGTTGAGCATTTTCTTAAGTGTTTTTGGCTGTTTGAGATTCCTCTATTGAGAATTCTCTGTTTAGATATGTACCCCATTTTTTAATTGGATCATTTGGTGTTTGGATGACTGACTTTGAGTCCTTTGTATATTTTGAAGATGAGCCCTCTGTCAGATGTGGGGCTGGTGAAGTTTTTTTCCCATCCTGTGGGCTGCCATTTGACAGTGAGACACATCTGCTCCTGGCAGTACCAATAACCTCAAGAGGATGGACTTTGCTTTGAAAGTGGCAACGCTAGCCATCAACAAGTAGCTGCTTTTGCCTGGACTGCTTGACTGTATACTGTATAAAATGGACATGCAGGACCCACAGGAAAGTGACTGATAAATTGCCGATATTGGTGTGACTGTTTCAAATTTCCTGCTTCACAGACTTCCTAAAGAAGTCTGCCTGACACTTTAGGCCTATAGGCTGAAGATGGATGCCCCAGTGTTACAAAAGATCTTTGGGTGACTGTCTAGGCAGTTAGATATCTCTGTCATCTCTAGAGTTTTGGAACTTGCTTACAATGCATGTCCTGTTTACTTAGGTACTATATCCTTCTGGGGTCTAGATGAGGAGGAAGACTAGATAGTTCTAATTATAGTTTTCCTTTGTTATGATAAAAATAGATCAGATATGAAGCTTTAGAGTAACAACAATAGGATAGATAAGAGTATTTTCTTTAATTTTGCCAAATACAAATAGATTATGTATCATAGCTGTCATTCTTGCTTGATAACTGTTTTGTTATAGGTAATGTTACAAAGTAAAAGTTAAAACCCTGTTTTTTTGAATTACAAACAAGATTGATTTACATGGCGATCCCAGTTCCCTTCTCCCTCCCGTCCTCCTCTACCACCTCCCCAACTAAAACCCTACCTGTCACATAGCCTTTCTTCTAATCTACACCTGACTCAGCCTTTCTGCTCCCTCGTGACCTCTGCATCCTTCTTCTTCTTCCCTTCTCATTCTCGTAGATCCCTCCCTCCTCTTCCCATGCTATCAATTTGCTCAGGGGATCGTGACCCTTTCCCCTTCTCCAGGGGACAAAGTTTGTCTCTCTTAGGCTCCTCCTTGTTTACTAGTTTCTCTGGCAGTGTGGATTGTAGGCTGGTAATCCTTTACTCTGTTTAAAATCCACATATGAGTGAGTACATATCATGTTTGTCTTTTTGTGATTGGGTTACTTCGCTCAGAATGGTTTCTTCTAGTTCCATTCATTTTCCTGCAAATTTCAAGATTCCATTGTTTTATTCTGCTGAGTAGAATTGTGTAAATGTACCACATTTTCTCTATCCATTCTTCGGTTGAGAGGCATCTAGGCTGCTTCCAGTTTCTGGCTATTACAAATAGTGCTGCTATGAACATCGTTGAACAGATGTCCTTGTTGTATGAATGGCTTCTTTTGTGTATATGCTTAGGAGTGGAATTGCTGCATCTTGTGGTAGACTCATTCCCATTTTCCTGAGGAGTTGCCATACTGATTTCCAAAGTGGCTGTGCAAGTTGGCACTCCCACCAGCAGTGGAGGAGTGTTCCCCTTTCTCCACATCCTCTTCAGCATAAACTGTCATTGGTGTTTTTGATTTTAGCCATTCTGACAGGTATAAGATGGTATCTCAGAGTTGTTTTGATTTGCATTTCCCTGATGGCTAAGGATGTTGAACACTTTCTTATGTGTCTTTCAGCCATTTTAGATTCCTCTATTGAGAATTGTCTATTTAGTTCTGTACCCCATTTTTTAATTGGATTGTTTGGTGTTTTGGAGTCTAGCTTTTTGAGTTCTTTGTATATTTTGGAGATTAGCCTTCTGTCAGATGTGGGGTTGTTGAATATCTTTTCCCAGTCTGTGGGCTGCTGTTTTTGTCTTGCTGACTGTCTCTTTTGCCTTACAGAAGCTTCTCAGTTTCAGGAGGTCCCATTTATCAATTGTTGACCTCAGTGTCTGTGCTACTGGTGTAATGTTCAGGAAGCAGTCTCCTGTACCAATTAATTCAAGGGTATTTACCACTTTATCTTCTAATAGGTTCAGTGAGGATGGGTTTATGTTGAGGTCTTTGATCCATTTGGACTTAAGTTTTGTGCATGGTGATAGGCTTGGGTCTATCTGTAGTCTTTTATATGTTTGCATCCTGTTATGCCAGCACCATTTGTTGAAGATGTTCTCTTTGATCCAGTGTATATATTTGGATTGTTTGTCAAAAATAAGGTGTTTGTAGGTGTGTGGGTTAAGATCAGGGTTTTCAACTCTATTCCATCGGTCTACCTGTGTATTTTTGTGCAATACTAAGCTGTTTTCAGGACTATAGCTCTGTAATAGAGCTTGAAGTCAGGGATGGTGATGTCTCCAGAAGTTCCTCTATTGTACAGTAAAACCCTCTTTTTAATTAGATAGAAAAGAGGAGATGAAGTGGAATAGCCCTTCTGTATGCTGTGAATGTTTTATTACCATTGGTTATTAAAGAAGGTGATTTGGCCAATGGCCAGGCAAACTAGAGCCAGGTAGGAAATACAAACAGAGACACAGAGAGAAAGAAGACAGAGTCAGAGAGACACCATGTAGCCACCAGAGGAGTAATATGCCAGACCAGTATCAGTAATCACGACTTTGTGATGAATCACAGATTAGTAGAAATGGGTTAATTTAATTGTGAGAGCTAGTCAGTAATATTTCTGAGCAATTGGAAAAACAATTATAATTAATATTAAGCCTCGGGAACTGCACAGTGGGAGAGAAAACCACAGTTACAGACCGAGACCTTCTGCATTTATATTATAGTCCTGTAAGTACTTGTGAGACCCCTAACACTGAGAGCAGTAGTTGTCTCTGATGGTGTTCCAGCTTTTTGGGACCCATTCCTCAAGCTGGATTGCCGTATACAGTCTTTTTTTTTTTTGTTTTTGTTTTTGTTTTTTGAGACAGGATTTTTCTGTGGCTTCATAGGCTGTCCTGAAACTAGCTCTTGTAGACCAGGCTGGTCTCAAACTCACAGAGATCAGCCTGCCTCTGCCTCCCAAGTGCTGGGATTAAAGGCCTTCGCCACCACCGCCCGGCTCCATATCCAGTCTTAATAGGAGAGGAGGTGCCTGCAGCTCGACACACTAAGGTTGGCTGATTTCCATGTATATGTATCTGAAGAGAAATAATTTAGGGGGAGTGGATGGGGTGGGGTAAAGGGAGATGGAGAGGGAGGGGAAAATTTGGAGGCGCAAATGAGTAAATAAATAGGTACAGAGGCTAAAAGGAAGGAAGGAGTGCACATTCATAGTTGGAGAGAATGAGTTACAGAAACCTGACTCAGCACAATGTCAGAATGTGGCTGCTAGCTCGTGCTTTACTTGAATTAAATTGACCAGGATCCAACTTAACAAGCAATTCAAGCTTCAGCAACAGCAGCCACTGATTGCTCTCATCATTTTCCAGGTCCTACTCATCTGTATGAAGGGAGTTCCTGGAAAGGTGAACCCTTGCCTGCCTCCCTCAAGGAAGGTGTAGCATTTGCAGTACTCCAGAGATGTGGCCATTGAAGGTGGTAGACAAGGCAGAGGATTCCAAGAGCCTAACTGGGCTTTCCAGACTACTAGGACAACGAAGTCCCCATCCCCAGAGAGGGAGTGCTCACATCCATGACTTAATAGGAAATGATATGTTCCAAGGTTTGGTGACCACATGCTTATTGCCTTTCATGTTTCCTTTTTGAAAAGAGTCTTGCTTGCAGCTACCCTGTTGACATTCCACTCTTCACACCGGGCACATTGGGAATGGTTAAACTTCTAAGGTGTCCTGTAGTGATATTTTGTTTATGATCTAACAAATGAAGCTTGCCTAAAGATGAAAGTCAAAGCTAGCCAACACTGGTTACCCTTAGAGGCCAGGCAGTGGTGGTACACACCTTTAATCCCAGCACTTGGGAGACAGAGGCCAGTGGATCTCTGTTAGTTAAGGGCAATCTTAGCTACACAAAATTGATCCAGTCTAAAAGAGAAACAGAGCTTGCATAAAGGTGATCGCAGCACCTGGGATTCCATATCTTTAATCCCAGCACTAGAGAGGAATATAAGGCAGGATGAGACAGGAACTCAGTGCAGTCTGAGGTTTTGTGGAGAGCAGTGTGGTCTGGAGATGAAAGCTGAGGACAGGATCGCCCCTTTGGTCTGAGCATTGGTAGACTGAGAACTCTCAAGAGGTTGGCTGCTTTTCATCCCTGACCTTCAGCCTTAACCCCAATATTTGTATCTGGGTTTTTATTATTAATGCCAAATAGATTTTGTGCTCCAGTGTAATTTCATCTATAAAGATAAGTCAGTTTATCTGGATTTAACTGAGAGAACTACTACATACAGTTCCTTAAAACTTCATGTTCCCTTCCAGTGTCTGAAATGAACCGGGACTGCCAGTACTTTTGGGGCAGAACTTGCTCTGAGACCTGCTGAGTCCAGTGCAGCCTTTATCCTGCTCTCTACTGTATCTTCATCTCTGGCATCCTGTGCTGGCACCAGGGTGGTCACCCCTTCAACAACTTCCTTGTGGGTGGGTCTGGCTACTCTGCCTTCTACTCAGGGCTTCCCAAACCACCATACTTCAATGCAGAGACAGTTCTAGATGTTTTATTTTAAAACTTAAACACACACACACAAACCTACACACACATACAGAGTCACTCTTATACATTGACAGATAACTTCCTGGGATCCAGGCAAAAGGAGGAGGACTCTACTGATTTGGGCAGATGATTCTGTAGGAGGCTTCTAATTTGTTCCAGAGTTTACTCATTCAGTTTTTGTTTTCTGTGTTCTCTTCACTTGTAATCCTATGTTTTGTCTGCAATTAACATGTCAGGGTCAGTCTTGAGCTGTGGTGGATGAGGCATGGGCATTTCCTATGGGAATGAATTGCATTTCTTTATCCATAAGCTCTTGCACTGTGTTCACAATTTGCACCAGCAACACCCAGTGTAAAATGAAAATGTGACATCCTCTGTTCAAAAAAATAAGGTGTTACTGAAAGTATTGAAATTACATTTTTTTCTTTAGTTTTCTATTTTGGTTTGTGTTTTTATTGAGACAGTTTCAAGCTGTAGGCCTGACCTGAAACTGATTTTGTAGCTGGTTACTGGTCAACTCTTGGTGATTTTCCTGCCTCAGGCTCCCAAGTGTTGAGATTATAACTGTGAGCTACCTGGATTATTTATTTCTGGGATCCAGAGTCTTGTTATAAAACCGAGGCTGACCTCCAAGACACTGTCACCCTTCCAGAGTGCAGGATTGCAGGTTGTGTCACATTCCCCAGATCTACCAAGAAGTTGAAGACCACATTTAAGGTTGCTCCCCCAAAGGCATGTGGACACTCACAGAAGATGGAAGGCCTCAAATGTTCTCCTACTGCTCTAGCCACCACATGCTTCCGGTTCCTCTTCCTGTCATGACACGGATGGACCACAAGGAAGAACCAAACTAGTGACCCTGGGATTATTCTTTTGAGGCCAGTGTGCTGAGGCCCAAAAGATAATGTGCTCATGAGTAATGACAGATACATAAACAGCACTGAAGAAGTGCTACTAGGAAATGTATGTTCAGGGTTCTCCAGAGAGACAGAACCAGAGCATTGATGGAAACAGATGTGCTCAAGCATCTAAGGTCAGAGCAAGATGGACTAGAGCCGCAAAGTCCACGCCCGGGTGTTGTGTCTCTACTTAGAAACTGATAGTTCCCTGTGCGTCCAGTGTCTGTAGACTCTCAGTGTAAAACATTGTCTACTGCTGTTGGTTTTCCAGTTACTTCTCATCACCTCTATCCCACACAGGAGAAAAGCAACGTTCCCATTCACAGCTGAGTAACAGGAGCCAAGAAAGGTCCAGTCATTTTTCATTTCAGGTATGTCTCACTTGAAAGCTCAGACTCTCGATGACTGTGAGGTATTGCCCAATGTGTCTTTTTCAATGTTACCTCAGATCTAGCACAAAACCTGGCATGTGGTGAACAATTGTTAAGATATTTTTGTGTGACTGAATGAAGAGATACATAGAGTTTAATAGATGCCAAGGGAGTTCGTGAAGTCAATTTAGTGAATAAATCATAGGCTCAGATAGGAGTATGAGAGGATGTGTCCATAACCAAACAGGTTTTAGGTATGACTCAACTGATTTAGAGAAGCTGTCTTAAGTTCTAGAATTAACTCATTATGTAACGTGGGTCTTGTATACTCTCTTGTTTCTTTCACTACAAGTTGAGAGTTTGGCCTGAATCAGAGGCCAGAAAGCATTTTCTGTGAAGTACCAAACATTGGGTATTGTAGATTTTGTAGTAAATATTTCACTGTCTGATGCACCTACTTTACACTGTCATTGTAGGAGACTAATAGCTATAAAAAATCTATTAGTTTATGAGTTTATTATGAGGGTATTATGACAATGAGTTTATGGCTATGTTCCAATAATCATATATATTAGGCTGCTTAAGGCTGGAGAGGTGGCTCAGCAGGTAAGAGCATTGGCTGCTCTTCCAGAAGACCCAGGTTTCATCCCCAGCATCCACACAGTGGCTCACAACTGAAACTGGAGTCAGAAACTCCAGGTCCAGGGGATCTGCTGCCCTCTTCAGGCACCCTCACATACTCGGCACACAAGCAGTGCACAGACATACAAGCAGACAAAACACCCATGATATTAAGATAAGTAAATAAAAACAAGCAAACAAAGAAAAACCTGCAGGATTTTGCTCAGGATTTGTAGTTGTAGATCTTTGGTTATCCTCTACATAACTTCTGAGTTTTTTTTTAACCTAAAGTTGTATTGTTTAAAATTTAAAGTTCATTATATTGAAAATAAGAATTATCATGCCTTACCCTGCTTGAGTTACCATAAAAACATGGTTGATTGATTGCAGATTTCTTTCTTATGGGAAGAGTTGGTTTCAAATAGTCATACAATCTATCACTAGTCACAAACAGATAGGTCTAGCTGTAGAATTCTCATTTTGACTCTTCAAGAAACAAATACTGTGAAAATTCTGGAAAGTCTCTTGGCACTGAGGAAGATAGGAGGAAACAGAGAATGGGAAGCACAGGGGGTGTGTGGGAGGAAGCAAGAACAAACCCCCCAACAGCTGAATGAGTGCCCACCGCTGGAAGCCAGGTCTTCCATTTCTCTCTTACAGTCTTGCCAATTTCCTAGTTAGGAGCTCACACGTCTCTGTAGTCGCTCAGTGCATGCTAACCTTCTCCTCTTTGCTTTGGCACCAAACTTTAACCCACAGAATAATTTCTGCATAAAAGGATCTGCTAACAGTTGGCTCCTAGATTAGAGAATATTTTGTGGAGCCCAACACCTAATGCACAGCCTTTTCATGTCTCTTTGATTTTCTACAAACTTCCTTGGAGGAATGAATAGGAAAACTCCAGGGACCATGAAACCTCAAGGGTATGGCTGCCTATATAAGACCTGAACCATGAAAACACCAGTTGACATGCCACTGTGGAAGGGAGGAAAT